>NW_006399814.1:8976254-8982501 GCF_000299155.1 Elephantulus edwardii
CTGTCATTTCCCCACTTAACTGATTTCATCTCCTTGTCAAAATTCAGTTGACCATAGGTAGATGGGCTGATTTCTGGATTCTCAGTTCTATTCCACAATGTCTATTTTTGTTTGATTGTCTCTGCAAAGACATTTGACTGTGTGGATCATGACAAACGATAGCTAATATGGAGAAGAATGTGAATCCCAGAACACTTAATTGTGCTCATAAGAAATCTATACCTAGATCAATAAGCTGTTGCTCAAACAGAGCAAGGGGAAATCACTGCGTGATTTAAAATCAGGAAGGGCGTGCATCAGGGTTGTATCGTTTCTCCATGCCTACTCACTCTGTGTGCTGAGCGACTCATTCGAAAACCTGGACACTCTGAAGAGGACTGTAGCATCAATGGGCGCATGTGTGTTAGAGAAGATAAGACCAGCACAGGGCATGTTCACAGGGTTGCCATGAGTCACAGTCGACCCAATGTCACTTAAGAACAACAATCCTGCAACAATGGGCTTGAGCAAGGTGATCGTGATGACGGCACAGGACAGGACAAGGTCCAGATCTGTCACTCACAGGGTCATTATGAGTCATAGTCAACTCAATGACACACAACAACAACAACCAACTCAGAAGCTCCTCAGAACCAAGACCTTCTGGGACCCTCCTTCTGAAAAATCTACCACCTCAGACGCTCCAGAGCAGAGTTCTCGGACACGTCTGGGGTCCCCATGGGTGGACTCGGCTCCGTGACACCGGGCTTGTTCTCTGCTTTCCGTGCATTTTATGCAGAGGCAAAAGGATGTCCTGAATACCTCCCTCTGCTTTCCACTCATTTTATACAGAAGCAAATTGATGTCCTGAATACCTTTCCCAAGCTCAGCTTCTATGACCTGGAAGGAAGTCCCAGTCCAGCTGTCCTCGGCTGGAACCGCTTTGTCTCCAGGGTTTGGGAAGGAAAGGCATGGTGAACCCTCAAAGGCTCTTTGCGGCCTCCTTTTCTTTTGTTTTTCCAGCAGTGTTATGCAGCAGGAGCGCCATGCTTTGGTGGCGTGGTGGTACGGGAAGTTTGTCACCTTGACCGGTTCTCTGTAGTTTGGCATTTATGATGGGATCCTTGCACATGGTGAAACCAGCTGTAACATGTTCATGTCTGAGATGAGAGCTGCCATGAGGACGCAGTCCTTTGAAGAGGCGTGTCCAGAGTTGTGGTCTGTGACACATCTATTGAGCCTTGCATCTGGCCAGGACTCGCCTTCCTTGGAACTGTTGATCATTAATCCCTGACGCTACCAGAGTCCAGAGAGGCCTCCAGCCATAAAAAGACTCACAGAGTGGGAACTTGTCAACTTCCACAAATGTGAGTTGAAAGGGGGAGGAGCAGGCCCAGAAACGTCTATAGAGGCTTCTGAAGAGCGCAGGAGAAACCCAGAACCTGGGCTCTGAAGTCACCACCTTGGTTTTCCCTGAGATCTGAGCAGACCCACCTTCCCCACCACAGGCCAGGATTCCTCTTGGAGCAGATTTATCAACATGGGTAACTCCGGTCCATCCAGATTCTTGGACCATGCAAAGCAGAGCCTGCTGCAGGTTGAGGCCTCGGCCCCTGGTGGGCTGGGGAGGCTGTCAGCAAATCACTTGTCACCTCCTTTTATGGTAGCTGTCAAAGGGAGATGCTGGGAGACAATGAAGACAAAGGTGCCAGTCATTCCTCTGTATTCCTTTTGGGGAGCCTGGCGGGGCTTATCAGCCCCACCAGGACATCAAGGCGCTAGATGAACTGAATGTCATACGCTCAGAATGTCTGTCCCAGGAGATAGAAAATGCTAGATTTCCAGACCAACACTGCTCCCAACTTCTGGATGATAGTGGTTTGGAGCCCTTTTGCGTTCTCATTAGCAGAGCCAGCGATGGCCCTACCCTAGCTAAACAAGCAAGGAACGGAGATTCAGGCTGTCTGAGGACTAGCAGCCTTTGACCCCATAGAGTTGCTCAGCATGAAGATACTGACGATGAATTCCTGCCCACGTGATTGAAAAGGGAGGTCTGGTGGGTTAGTGTAAGGAATTGGGCTGCCAGTGCATAGGTACACGGTTCAAATCTGCTAGCTGCTCTTCGAGAGAAGGATGGGAAATCTCTGTGTGATTAACTGTCTCTGAAAATCCTCTTGAAGGTCAGCTATGGGTCAGTTCTGACTCAATGGTATTCAATACAACAACTTGATTGAAAGAATTAGATGCTTTAAAAGGTTTGGCTGGTTAGCACAGGAGTCCAGAATTAAGGTCGCATAGAGAAGTGTACTGGGGTGGGGGGTGGGGGGAAGGGACGTGAGAATTGTATACCAATGAAGGAATTTTTTTTTCTTTTTCTTTTTTTTTTCTCTCTTCGGAGGGGGAAGCGAGCTGATGGGGAGGGGTGGGAAGGGAGAAAATTGCGGCAATGAATGAATGGAAATCCAAAACCTCTGTAAAAAAAAAAAAAATTAAAAAAAAAAGGTCTGGCAGGGAGCACTGGTGCCTAGTGGCAAGAAACTGTGCTGCAGTCCCAAAGGTGCACAGTTTGAATCACCAGATGCTCCCCCTGGAAAAGGAGGGACAGTCTCCTCTTGTGCCAGTCAGTTCCAACTCAATGGTACACAACAACAACAAAAACACACACAAAAAAGTCTGGCACATCTGTCTTCTGAGAAGATGTGTTTTCTTGCGATGCCCCACAAATTGGTATAATTTAGGAGATCCCGAAAATGGTACTGCTTCGCCATGGCCACCAGGTGAAAATGAACTGAAATTGGAACTTACACAACCTGGTCTGGTTGGCTTATCCACCTGGGCACAATGGTTAATCTGAACAGACTTCATCTCTGTAGTCATCATGAATATCTGGATTTCCCAGCCAGGTGAGCAAGGAAGAAGGTACTTGCCCCTTTGACTTCTAAGTTCCTCAGTCTGCATGTCCACTTAGATCCTGTTCTATTCCTTGGAGGTCAGGCCGTCAGGTGTATGTAGAGTCCACTGGAGATCCTCCTGTAACGACCTGCTTCATTTCTGAGTGTGAGTTGACATACCTGTCCTTTTACCCAAACACCAGCCAGTTAAGGTCCCTGGATTTGAATGTAGTCAACCTGACAGCACCTGAACTTAGGTAGGTATGGGATCTGGGCCGCCAAGTTCACAGCTAACCTACCTAACCTGGACCACTGTTGCAGGCTTCCATTTTTCAGGTTCTGCAGGGTTGTACTGGAGAAGCGGCTGCCTGCCATGTAGCCTCCCTAGAGAGTGATATGTGGGCATCCAGAGCACTCCCCACCTGGAGCTCCCTCTCAGGTATCTGGCCAAACTGAGGTGGATGTTACAGGAGTTAGGGTGCTGTCCTGAGATATCATGACTGTCTCCATGATCCCTGCAGGGGATACAATTCAGTTATATTTTACTATCTAATTTATCCCCTTATGTGATGAATCATACAAACTGCCTGACATTTGTGACAGATTTGGGCCTGTTGCATTTAGACAAGGGTTAGATTTTATTGGTGAAGATAGGTTATATTTGTTAAGTTTTCGGGGTTTTTTATGGTGCATGAAAGTAAGCCATTTCTTAAATCAACACCTGTAGTCAAGTCAAACCCTGGCTGGAGTGAAATCTCTGTATTTTGAGATTTATCAGAAAGACAGAAAGCCTTTCCGTAAAACTGCTGTCCTGCATTTGGACTTCTAGCTTCCTAGGAGAAATTCTGTTTTTAAACTACGTGCGATATTTATGTTAAACGAGACAGGTGTCTTTTCTTCCGGAAAGCCAGGTTTCTGACAAGCTTGGATTTGTCTACCTTTATTCTGGTCCTGAATTTAGACAAGTTTCAGAGTCTAGGGTAATTCGCATTTTCGGCCATAACTCTGCTCTCTTATTCCTTCGAGAAAGTTATCCCTCAGCTTAAGTGTCTGACTTCTTGTTTATCAGGTGATGCATTTATTATGACCAGCACAGGACCACTGTAAAAAAAACGCGGAAAACCAATTTCAGAAACAAGTCCCTTTCCTTGCTTGGAGCTCTCCTGGTGAGAAAAGGGACACTCATGAATTACACCAAGGCTCTTCTGAGGTGTAGAGCGTGGCTCAGTGAGTACAAGTCTGGTCTTAGTTCTCTGAACAGAAGCTGAATTTGGGAACTAGGACCCGAGGTTATTTATTCTCGCTGTCTCCATCCCGTTACCCTGAAACATGGGCTTGATTTCTTCCCAGGAGCTACTGAATTGAAAAAGACATCTGAAGTTTCAGGGAAGAGAGAGATATAAATTCTTTAAGAGGAAGTTTAAAGGAAAAGACGGCAACAATACAAGCTGCTTTTAAATGATTCCCAACCAAGTGTCCAAAATGCAGGAAATAGAAACAAAGGCTTAGGAGTGGTAACGAGTAGGCTTGACGATGGTTTATAATGAAAACTTTTGTTATCTATCTTATGGAATGGTGTCTCTCTGAAGACTAAGGTGCATCTGATACAGGCCATGGTCTTTGCAATCACTTGTTATGCAACAGAGAGTTGGACAATGACCAAGGAGGATAGAAGGAGAATTGATGCCTTTGAGCTGTGGTGCTGGAGAAGAGTATTGAGAATACCATGGACTGCTAGGAAAACAAACAGATTCATCCTGGAGAGGGTTAAACCGGGTGGCTCCTTGGAGGCAAGGATTCTGAGGCTCAGTCTAACATACTTTGGACATGTTGTAAGGAGGGACAGGTCCTTGGAGAAGGACATCATGCTTGGGAGGGTGGAGGGACAGTGCAGGAGGGGAAGACCTTCGATGAGGTGGATTGATTCCGTGATTGGGGTAATCGGGATGGCTGTGTCAGAGGCAGTGCGATTGGCACAGGACAGAGCAGAATTTAGGGCTGGTGTACACAGGGTCACTATGAATAGCAAGCGACTCGACGGCACATAACAACAACAACAAATACACTTTTGACAGTTGGACAATGAATAAGACAAACTCAAGAAGAACTGACTCCACGGTGTTGAGGGGAACTTCAAAAAGTAGCAAGCAACTGGAAGTAACTCCTCTAACCCACACCGATTTAAAGTCTAGTATCTATTTCTCATGTCTAGAATCTATCACAACAACAGCAAGAATCTGGCTCCGTCCAACAACAAAGTCTTATGGAGCACTGATGGCCCAGCGGCAAGAAGCTGTGCTGCAATCCTGAAGGCACGTGGCTTAAATCCACTAGCTGCTCCATGGAAGAAGGATGGACAGTCTCCTCCTGTGTGATTAACTCCTGAAAACCACCAGAGGGTCAGCGATGGGACAGTTCTGACTCAACGGTGCACAACAACCACTATCTTATCAGATGCTGGTTACCGCTACGTAAGTTTAGAAACTGTAGCCATATATCTATATGCCAACTGAAAAGGCTGGATTCTGTGACTCTGCACACCTCATGCTGCTGCCAGTCTCTTACGGTGCAGCTAGTACCTCTTCAGTTTAAAAGTCTGTAAGTACAACTGTCAGTATCAAAGACAGCTTCTTTTCTCAGAAAGCTCTGAGGAAAAGTCCTTTGTCTTGAACCTCAACTCCAGGATTGACTTCTTGTGGGTTAATACTTCTTCTCTTCCATTTGTAGCAACATGCTGTTACAAGAAGACAGTTTCCCAGGAGGGAGCCATGTGTCCTCTGTGCTGACGAAAGAGGAAGTTCAAGTTGCTCTGAAAGAATTGGAAAAAAACAAGGGTCCAGGAGGTGACAACATACCAATTGACATATTTCAACAAACAGTCGCTGCCCTGGATGTGCTCACTGAAATGTGCCAAGAAATTTGGAGGACAGCCAACTGTCCAACTGACTGGAAAAGATCGATATTCTTTCCCATTCCAAAGAAAAGTGACCTGACAGAGTGTGGAAATTATTGAACAATATCATTAACATCACATGTAAGCAAGATTCTGCTGAAAATTATCAAAAACCGACTGGAGCAACACGTCAACAGAGAACTGCCAGATGTGCAGGCTGGGTTTAGAAGAGGTCATGGTACCAGGGATGCTGTAGCTAATGTTAGATGGATCTTGGCAGACAGCAGAGAATACCAGAGCAATGTCTGTCTGTGTTTCATTGACTATGCAAAGACTTTTGACTATGTAGATCACAACAAGCTGTGACTGACTCTCAAAAGAATGGGAATCCCAGAACATTTGTTGTGCTTATGCAGAACCTATACTTGGACCAAAAGGCAGTCATCAGAACAGAGGAAGGAGACACTGCATGGTTTAAAATTGG
>NW_006399814.1:8982601-8983083 GCF_000299155.1 Elephantulus edwardii
ATTATGCAGATGACACCACCCTGCTTGCGGAAACTCAGGAGGACCTGAAGCACTTGCTGCAGAAGGTCAAGGACTGCAGCCTTCAATACAGACTGAAGGTCAACATCAAGAAAACAAAGATTCTTATCACTGGACCAATCTGTAGTATCATTATGGATGGTGAAGAGATTGAGATAGTTAACAGTTTTAGTTTGCTTGGCTCCACAGTCAACATTTTTGGTACCAGACGCCAGGAAATCAAGAGATGAATCGCATTGGGAAAGTCAGTTGTCAGGGACCTCTCCAGAGTACTAAAGAGCTGGACACTAAGGTGCGCCTGATCCAGGCTATAGTCTTCGCAATTACGTGCTATGCATTGGAGAGGTGGACAGTGAATAGGGATGATATAAAGAGAATTGATGCCTTTGAGCTGTGGTGCTGGAGAAGAGTGTTGAATATACCATGGACTGCTAGGAGAACAAACAGGTTTGCCCTGGAGAGGG
>NW_006399814.1:8983213-8986244 GCF_000299155.1 Elephantulus edwardii
CTCCTTGAAGGCAAGGATTCTGAAGCTTCATCTGACATACTTTGGGCATGTTGCAAGGAGGGACCAGTCCTTGGAGAGGGCCATGGTATTTGGGAAAGTGGAGGAACAGCCCAGGAGAGGAAGACTCTGGATAAAATGGATAGATTCAGTGACTGGGGTAGTGGTAGTGGGAGTAGGTGTGTCCGAGACAATGAGGTTGGCACAGGATAGAGTAAGGTGTAGAGCTCTTGTACATAAGGTCACTATGAGTCACAAGCAACTCGACGGCACATAACAACAAACAACAACCAAGAAGTCAATGGTTTTAATCTACCCTCCTGCTGCTTGGTGACAGAAAGATAGGCACTCTCCTCCTGCAAAGATTTACAGCTTTAGAAACTCATTAGAAGATGCTATGAGTCAGAATGCACTAAACAACAGTGGGTTTTGGGTTGCACTAGTCCAGGTATCTTGAAAATTGTTCCAATATCCAAGTAAAGTGATCCAAACAGAATGTGGAAACTATCAGACAAGATCCTTTGCAAGCAAAATCCTGCTGAAGGTCATTAAGTAAACAGTGAACTGCCAGAAGTTCAAGCAGGATTTAGAAAAGGCTGTGGCATCAGGGATAGCATTGCTGATTTCTAATGGGTCCAGGGTGAAGGTAAAGAACACCAGAAGAATGTCTATTTATGCTTTATTGGCGATGCAAAGGCATTTGACTGTGTGGATCATAACAAGTTACGGCTGATGTTGAGAAGAATGGGAATTCAAGAGAACTTAATTGTGCTTATGAGAAACCTACACTTAGACTAAGGGACTGTTGTGTGAACAGAGCAAGGGAGCACTACATGGTTTAAAATTATGTTGTTGTTGTTGTTGTTGTTACTGTTGTTGGTTGCCTTCAAGTGGAGAACAACTCATAGCAACCCTATGAACAAAAGGCCTGAAACCATTCTATAACTACCGTCATTTATCAAAGTTCATAGAGTTTCCAGAGGCATGTTGTTTAGGAAGTGGATGCCAAAAGGAAAGAAAATACAGCACACAAAAATATCTCAGTCACAAAAAGACAAATACTGCATGGTGCCGCTGTTGTAGAATGGGACTGACATCAGGGTCGGGTTAGACTGAGAAAAACTGGGTAAGTTATATACACTGAATTGAAACAGATGAGGGAGAGAACAGTTTAAAAGCAGTATGTGATAGGGTATTAGGTTATCACAAGAGTCCAGAATGAAGGTTACATAGTGGAGTGTACTCAGGGCGGGGAGAGGGGCAGTGCAGAGGGGGGGAGGGGATTGTATACTAATGAAGGAGTTTTGCTTCTGCTTTTCAAAGAGAGGAGCAAACTGGGGGGTGGGGCAGGGAGAAAAGTGCAACAATGAATGAATGAGAATTCAAAATCTCTGTAAATGTTCATTAAAATTGATAAAATAAAACTTAAAAAAATTAGCTACAAGAAAGACAATATGGCATTGTCACGATTGCTCACTGCCTGTTTCTATCTCCCTTCACCACTCCCCCATTCTCACCTCCATGCTCCCAGTTACAGCACGTAAAACGGCTTCTTCCTGTACTTCTGAGGGTTTATATACAGGATGAGTTTGTTTGAGCACCATCAGATCAGGGAGTATCAGAAAAGCCAGATGATGCATCTCACACAATTCTTTAATTTAAATTACATTATGTTGTTTAATTTAATTTGGGCTCCGGAGTGGGACTGACCTGCCCAATGTCACACAGCAAGACAGTATGAGGGTCTGGAGCCTGTTCCCTTCTCTTCCAAGGCTCCTGCTCTTTCTCTTCCCTTAAATGTCCTAACTTGGGGGAAAGGCATCATCTCAGGTAGGGTTTCCAAGAAACAGACTCAGAATGAGGGGTTTGATATAGGAGGCTGAGCAAAGGAGCTCAAGACAAGATCTCCAGTGAGTTGAATGGTGGTGGTTGTTGTTATGTGCCATCGAGTCACCTGTGACTCACACTGACCCTGTGTACCTTAGCTCTGAGCCCTGCCCTATCTTGGGCCAATCTTATTGTCTCCGACAGACCTAATCCCATTTCTCCAGTCACTGAGTTAATCCATCTCATCCTGGTTTTTCCTGCTCCTGCACTGTCCCTTCACCCTTCCAAGTATGCTGTCCCTCTTCAAGGACTGGTCACTCCTGGCCATGTGCCCAAAGTATGTTAGACAGAACTTCAAAATCCTTGCCTCGAGGGAGCAACCTGGTTTCACCTTCTCCAAGAAATATGTCCATATTCTAACCCCCAGAACCTATGGATGCAACATTTAAAAACAAACAAACAAGCAAACAAACCTGTCTTTGCAGATACTGTGAAGCTTAGGATCTGAGATGAGCTCTAGCAGGGTCATGTGATTATATGATGTCATAATAAAAGCTCAGAGATCATACCTACTGTCATGGAGTGGATTCCAACTTAGACCCCAGAAAGCAGCATAGAACTCCATCAGCTCTAGCCCATCACAGAAGCTGGACCCTTTTCCTTTCTCCCTTGAATGGGCTCGTGATTTCAATCTATTAACCTTTTGGCTGGCTTACAAAAGCATGAATCACTTCCCCACCAGATTATTAGACTAACCCATAGTCATTAAATAATTTCCAACTCATAGAAAACTCTGTAGAACGGCCACAGAAGGTGACTGAGACTGTAAATCTTTATGAATGATGCCCCTTTTCTCCAAAGTGTGAGCAGCTGAGCTTTCATTAGATGCCCAATGATTAACCTACAGCTTGGCTAGGGACCCTTAGGTCCATCACAGGTGTACTTAAAAGATAAAGTGAGGTGAGACACACACGGCAAGGAAGCCATGTACAGATGGAGCAGACACCTGAGGAACACTTTGTTGTTGTTGTTTGATGCCGTCGGGTCGTAGACGACTCATAGCGACCCTATGAATGAACAGCCTGAGCACTGTTCGTACATAGAGTTTCTGGAGGCAAGCCATTTCGGAAGTGGATGCCACTCCTGCTTCCAGGCTTGATTTAGGAAGCTCCAGCCAGCGCTGTCCACCATGGGTACCCATTACCAC
>NW_006399814.1:8986426-8989463 GCF_000299155.1 Elephantulus edwardii
CAGGATGAACTCGTTTGTTCTCCTAGCAGTCCATGGTATATTCAATACTCTTCTCCAGCACCATAACTCAAAGACATCAATTCTCCTTCTATCATCCCTAATCATTGCCCAGCTTTTCAATGCATAGTAAGTAATTGCAAAGACCATAGCCTGTATTAGGCACACTTTAGTCACCAGACTGGCATCGTTGCTCTTCAGTACTCTTGAGAGGTCCCTGACAGCAGACTTGCCCAATGCAATTCGTCTCTTGATTTCCTGGCTGCTGGTGCCAAGAGTGTTGATTGTAGAGCCAAACAAACTGAAACTATTAACAATCTCAATCTCTTCACATCCAGAGTGATGCTCTCAATCGGCCCCGTGGTGAGCTTCTTTGTTTTCTTGATGTTGAGTTTCAATCCGTATTGAAGGCTGCAGTCCTTGACCTTCTGTAGCAAGCACTTCAGGTCCTCCTCAGTTTCAGCAAGCAGGGTTGTTTTATCTGCAGAAGGCGGATTGTTGTCGACTCGTAGTGACTGGTCAATGGGCTTAAGTACATCAAAGATTATGAGGATGACACAGGAGAAGACAGAATTCAGGTTCGCTGTTGATAGGGTCACTACGAGTCGTATTTGACTCAGTGGCACATACCAACCACAGGGCAATGCTCTAGAATAGTGAATCCATGGCGTGATCCTTTAAATTCTGATGGCAGCTTGGGTGTTCAGGATGACAGCTGACAGACTGCTCCACTGGGCTTGCAGCAGAGTGTCTCTCCAGACATGAAGCAGGACGTGGTCACTGGGCTGGAAGGAGTAGACACCAACATCCAGCAATACAACCCAGAGAGAAATGACTTAAAGAAGCTATATATTTAGACAAGAACATACTGTGAGACCGACAGGGGGCTTTGGGGGCGTGGTCTGCAGAGCAGTGCACTGCTAATCCAAGGACAGCACCTCTGGCTATCCGAATCCATCAGCTACTTGAAACGTTAAAAAATGGACAGTCGCCTCCATTGCAATTTACAACCTCCAAAAGGCCCCAGAGGATTTAGCTCTGAGTTTGTTCTGACTTGATGTAATGGTTGATTGATGATATTAACATAGATGTAGTGAACGACCAGAAATGCAAGCTGGGTTTAGGAGAGGTCATGGCTGGCTCTAGAGACGTTATCACCAGTGTCAGACGGATCTTGGATGAATGCAAAGAGTGTCAGAGGAATGCCTATCCGTGTTTCATTGGATATGCAAAGGTATTTGACTGTATGGATAACAACAGATTGTGGCTAGCCTTGAGAAGAATTGGGATCCAAGAACACTTGATTGTGCTCATGCAAAACCTATACTCGGACCATGAAGCAGTCCTCAGAATAGACCGAGGAAACTGCACTATTCGAAATCAGGAAGGGAGAGTGTGAAGGATGCATCCTGTCTACATACCTTTCCACTCTACATGGGAAACAGACCACTGGGGAAGCTGGGCTCTATGAGGAGGAATGGGACATCAGAATTGGAAGAGGACTCATCAACAACTTGCATTTTACTTATGACAAAACCTTTTTATATATAATCTTATTTTAATTGTTATTTTAATGAAAGTTTACAGAACAGTTGTGTTTTCACTCAGTTGTTGTTATTTATTTCCAGTCTCCCTCTCATCTCCCTCCCTCAGTTCACTTTTTTTTTAAATATTTATTCATTGTTGCACAGTTACCTCTCCTGTCCCCCATCCCTCTCCTCCAGTCCTCTTTGCAATGTACCTCTTATTCTGGACTATTGTCATATGCATCATGCCTAATCATATATTCTTCTAAACAGTTCTTTCCTTCATCTGTTCCAGTGCACTGTTGATTATATATCCACTCTTATCCTAGTCTCTTCCCAACCCGACATCAGATAATACAACCTTGCTTGCTGAAACTGAGGAAGGCCTGAAGTGCTTGATACAGAAAGTCAAGGACTGCTGTTGTTTGGTTGTTATTGTTGTTACAGGTCATTGAGTCACCTGCGACTCATAGCAACCCTATATACAACAGCTCTGAATCCCGCTCTACTCTTGGCCAACCTTGTCTCTGATACACCTACCACCATTACCTAAGTCTCTGAGTGAATCAATCTCATCCAGGATCTTCCTCTCTTGCACTGTCCCTCCACCCTCCCAAGCATGATGTTCCTCTCCAAGAACTGGTCCCTTCTTGCAACATACCCAAAGTATGTCTGATGAAGCTTCAGAATTCTTGCCTCCAATGACAGCCTGGCTTCACCCTCTCCAGGATGAACTTATTTGTTCTCCTAGCCGTCCATGGTATATTCAATACTCTTCTCCAACATCACAGCTCAAAGGCATCAATTCTCCTTCTATCATCCCTAGTCATTGTTTAGCTTTCGGATATATAGCATGTAGTTACGAAGACCATGGCCTGAATCAGGCGCACCTTAGTCTCCAGACTGACGTCGTTGCTGTTCAGTACTCTGGAGAGATCCCTGACAGCAGACTTTGTCAATGTAATTTGTCTTTTGATTTCCTAGCTGCTGGTACCAGGAATGTTAACTGTGGACCCAAGCAAACTAAAACTGTCAACAATCTCAGTCTCTTCACTTTCTATCATGATGCTGTGAATCAGCCCAGTGGTGAGAATCTTTGTTTTCTTAATGTTGAGATTCAATTCATATTGAAGGCTACAGTCCTTGTCCTTCTGCAGCAAGTGCTTCAGTTTCAGCAAGCAGGGTTATGTCATCTTCATAATGCAGGTTGTTGATGAATCCTCCTGCAGTCCGGATGCCACACTCCTCCTCATAAAGCCCTGCCTCCTGGATGATCCATTCTGCATAAAGGTTAAAAAGGAATGGAGATAAGACACATCCCTGGCATATACTCTTCCCAATTTTAAGCCATGCAGTGTTTCCTTGCTCCATTCTGATAACTGTCCCCTGGTCCAATAT
The DNA here is from genome assembly GCF_000299155.1 of Elephantulus edwardii. Taxonomy (NCBI): domain Eukaryota; kingdom Metazoa; phylum Chordata; class Mammalia; order Macroscelidea; family Macroscelididae; genus Elephantulus; species Elephantulus edwardii. The sequence continues at coordinate 8,989,348 of NW_006399814.1, forward strand.
AGGTTTTGCATCAGCACAATCAAGTATTCTGCAATTCCCATTTTTCTGCGAGTCAGCCACAGTTTGTGGTGATCCACACAGTCAAATGCCTTTGCATAGTCAATGAAACACAGAGA
>NW_006399814.1:8990118-8991845 GCF_000299155.1 Elephantulus edwardii
CTGCCGGGGAAGGAGGGGCAATCTCCTCCTGTACCAGTCAGAGCTGATTTGACGGTACACGCACACAAAAATAATAAAATAAAATAAAATAAAATTTTTTAAAAAAAGAAATGCCAAGCAAGAACAGCCTTTTTGATTTTCTGACTCCAGCTGTTTGCATGTTTTATTATAATACTCTACTTTGTTTTCCTTTGCTGTCCTTTGAAATCTTCTGTTTAGCTCCTTAATTTCTTGATTTCTTCCCTTTGCTTTGGCTTCTTGGCATTCCAGTGCAATATTCAGAGTCTCTTCTGACTTCCATCTTGGTCTTTTCTTCCTCTCTGTCTTTGTAATGGCCTTTTGCATTCTTCATGGATGATATTCTTGATACCCTTCCACAGCTCATTTGGTCTTCACTCATTGGTGTTCAAGGCCTCAATCCTGTCCCTGAGATGGTTTTTAAATCCAAGTTGGATAGACTCAAGGTAAAATTTTGGTTACTATGGATTTGATTTCATTTTCTTTAGCTACTGCCTGAACCTGCATATGAGTAGTTGGTGGTCTGTTCCACAGTCAGCACCTGACCTAGTTTTCACAGCTGATATTGAGCTTTTCCAATGATTCTTCCAACAAATGTAATCCATTTGATTTCTATTCATACAATTTATGGTCTTCAATGTGGATTAAAGCTCACCATCAAGAAGACAAAGATCCTCACCACTGGGCCAATTGGCAGCACCACGATGGACGGAGAAGAGATTGAGGTTTTTAATAATTTCAGCTTCCTCGGCCCCACAATCAACACTCTGCACCAGCAGTCAGGAAATCAAAAGATGAATTGCACTGGGAAAATGTGCAGTCAAGGACCTCTCCAGAGGGCTGAGAATAAACGACACCCGTCTAGAGACCAAGATGGGTCTGATCTTTGCAAGTACTTACTACGCATCAGAGAGCTGGACACTGACTAAGGATGACAGAAGAAGAATTGATGCCTTTGAGTTGTGGTGTTAAAGAAGAGTATCAGTCATACCATGAACCACCAAGGGAACAAACATTTCTGCGTTGTACAGGGTGAAACCATGTTTCTCCTTGGAGGCTAGTGTTTTGAAGCTCCGTATCACTTACTTTTGGCACATGACCAGGAGGGACTGGTCCTTGAAGAAGGACATCTTGCTCAGAAAGGTGAAGGGACAGCGCAGGAGAGGAAAACCCTGGATGAGATGGATTGACACAGTAACTGGGGTAATAGGAGTAGGTTTGTTGGAGTCAGACTGCCTCAGGATAGGGCAGAATTCAGAGCTGTTGTACATAGAGTCACTATGAGTTGCAAGTGGGTCAACAGCACCAAACAACATGTTGTGTTGTTTTCAAGTGCCATCTAGTCGAGTGACTGTGAACAACAGATCTGAACCCTGTCCTGTCCTGTGCCATGTTCACACTTCCTGGCATGTTAGAGCCCACTGCAGCAACAACAGTGTCAATCTATGCGGTCAAGGGTCTTCCTTTCCTTTGCCAATCCTCCACCATGCTAAGCATCATGTCCCTTTCCAAAGAATAGTTCTTCATAGAACCATGCCTGAAGTACACGAGGGTGTAATTTTTGCCTCCAAAGAGCACTCTGACTGCACCATTTCCAAGATATATCTGCTTGGTTTTTTGGTAGTCCATGGGATGTTCAGTGCTCTTCTTCAACACCACAGGTCAAAACCATCAATTCTTCTGTCACCCTTATTCATTGTCCAGCTCTC
>NW_006399814.1:8994665-8996050 GCF_000299155.1 Elephantulus edwardii
AGGTTTGTGCGGGGAGAAGGGTGCAACAATGAATGAATGGAATTCCAAAATCTCTGTAGATGTTCATTGAAATGAAAAATAAACAAACTAAATTTAAAAAAAAAAGAAAACTACAGAGTGAAAATAAAACCACCTGTTCTTTCAAAGATAATATAAAAAAATTAAAGGCAAATGAACACTAAAAAAAAAAATAAATCATTGGTTCAGGTTAGAAGCGCAAGGCACGCAGGAGCGAGGGTGCCGCGCGAGCGGGAACGCGCCTGCGCAGTGACGCCATGCGCGCAGCGCCCCGCCCCCGGCCCGCCGTCTTTATAGCGTAAGCCCGGCGCGCAGCAGCTCCATTGTGGCTGGAGTCCGCTCTGCATCGGGGCGTGTGTCCGGCGCTCTCTGCGTCTACACCCGGTCTGCTGCTCGCGGTCCCCAGCCTTCGCGGTCCGTCGATCGACCGCCCTCCCCAGCCTTCGCGCTCAGCATCGGGGCTTGTGCCGGCCGCTCTCTGCGTCTGCACACCCGGTCTGCTGCTCGCGGTCCCCAGCCTTCGGGCCCCTGCCCACCAAGGCTATGTCGCGCGTCTACATAGGACGCCTTAGCTACAGCGTCCGAGAAAAGGACATCCAGCGATTTTTCAGTGGCTACGGCCGTCTCCTCGATGTAGACCTCAAATATGGGTACGGCTTCGTGGAGTTCGAGGACTCCCGCAGCGCCGACGACGCTGTGTACGAGCTGGACGGCAAGAAGCTGTGCGGCGAGCGTGTGATCGTGGAGCACGCCCGCCGCCCGCGCTGGGACCGCGCTGGCTACAGCTACGGAAGCCGCAGTGGTGGAAGTGGATACAGCAGTCGGCGATCTTCAGGAAGAGACAAATACGGACCTCCTGTTCGTACAGAGTACAGGCTTATTGTAAAAAATCTTTCTAGTCGTTGCAGTTGGCAAGATTTAAAGGATTTCATGAAACAAGCAGGTGAAGTGACCTACGCGGATGCTCACAAAGAACGGACAAACGAAGGTGTGATTGAGTTTCGCTCCTACTCCGACATGAAGCGTGCTTTGGATAAACTGGACGGTACAGAAATAAACGGCAGAAATATTAGGCTTATTGAAGATAAACCACGAACGAGCCACAGGCGGTCTTACTCTGGAAGCGGATCCAGCTCTCAATCTCGAAGACGGTCACGAAGTAGGAGTCGCAGGAGCAGCTGCAGTAGATCTCGAAGTAGATCTAGGTCTCGGAGCAAAGGTCGGTCACGTTCTCGATCAAAAGGCTGGAAATCCGGATCCAAGAGCAAATCTAAGCCCAGGTCTGATTGGGGCTCTCATTCTCGCTCGCAGTCTCCCAAGGAAAATGGCAAAGGTGTTATCAAGTCAAAATCCAGATCAAGGAGCCA
>NW_006399814.1:8997055-9026185 GCF_000299155.1 Elephantulus edwardii
CTAGTTATGTAAGATTTGAATAAAAGTTTGCTACCGACATGATTGCCTTATTGAATAAGTCAGTATCAAATTCCTGTAATATGAATACCTGCTACTAAATGTAAAACAAGGCGAGCTTCTGACCAGCAATAAATTATTCAATTTGGATAACATTTTGTGCTGTTACTCAAATTTACAATGGTCTTTTTTCTGCCCCTTTAACAAGTTTGGGTTAAAATAAAAGATGATTTGCCTAAAAAAAAATAATAATTTGTTCAGCATACAGAATGAATAGGTATGGAGAGAGAATACAACCCTGATGCACTCCCTTCTTAGTTTTAAACCATGTAGTTAGTGTTCTTTGCTCTGTTTGCACAACACCCTTTTGGTCTAGGAATAGGTTCCACAGGATCACAGTTAAGTGCTCTGGGATTCCCATTCTTCTAAATGTCAACCATAACTTGTTATGATCCACTCAGTCATATTGCTTTGCATAGTCAATAAAGCATAAATAGACTTTTTTTTTCTGATATTCTTTACTTCCAGCAGGATCCATCTGACATCAGCAATGATGTCCCTGGTGCCACAGCCTCTTCTAAATCCTGCTTGAATTTCTGAAAGTTGCCTAACTATGTACTGTTCTGGACATTTTTTTTTATGATCTTCAGCAGTATTTTGCTGGCACATGATATTAATGGCATTGTTTGATAGTTTCCGCATTCTGCTGGATACCTTTCTTGGAAATGGGAACAAATACAGACCTCTTCCAATCTATTGGCCAGACAGCTGTCCTCCAGATTTCCTGGCATTGACTGGTGAGAGCATCTAGGGCTGCACCTTAATTGAATCAAGTCAGTTTGTGTCTTACCAATTCCTGAGCCTTATATTTTGCCAAGTAAGCTTCCTCTTCCTCCTTCATTATCTTTGGCTCCTGTTTATATGGTACTTGCTGAAATTTTTCGGTGTCAGTGTCTACACGTTACTATATAGATACTCACAGGGACTCTTGTTAATTAAGTCAAGCCTTTCATACATTATCTCAAAGGACTACTTATAATCCTTCCCTGGGGCTTATAAAACTCCCAGTAGCGATATTACCCAGGGTCTTGACACATTTTACTGAGATGTCTCTTCATTTGTTCTAACACTAGATTGAGGCCTACAGACTACATTAAGTTTCACATAGTTTCTAAAATCCTGGAGTTATTTTTTTGTACTATAATCTCAAGGTGGGAGCCGTTGTCACTGCCAAATCTTCTAGACAAACTGAACCTGGGAACGATGTCTCTTAGGAGTGCTTCATCCCTTAGTCAGTCTCCGTTATACAAGGAGCTGCTTCTAAATAGTGTGAAAATGTGTCCTCGAATGCTTTTAAGCACTTGAGTCCATTATTTTTTAATTTAGATTCTTCTTTAATAATTTTTATTTTTGTTTCATACCATTGGCTATAACTTTTACAATGTACCTGATGTTTTCTCATTTCCCCTCATTCTGTTTTCATTGTTGTAGTCACCTTTCCCCTCCTTGCCTTCTCTCTTTTTTTAAATTTTATACTGATTTGTTTACAAAGTTCAAATGCATTGTTTTTCACACATGATCTTTCCCACTTCCTTCACCCCCACACACTCAAATTGTGCAACCTTATGATTAATGCCACCCCCTCCCCACCCATCTTTACCCCTCTGCTTCCACCCTCCCCCCAGTCTTCACACTCATTCTACAATAATGGTTTTATACAGTATTTGTCCTTATGGGACTGAATTAGTTCACTCAGCATAATGCTCTCCAGTCCCTCCCAAGCTAGGTAGTAATTTACAAAATCATTGCTCTCACATGCTGCATAGTATTCCATTGGTGAATGTACCACAACGTCTCAATTTTGAGTTGGTTCTTTTTTTAAAAAAAATCTATTTTATACTGGTTTACTTACAAAGTTCATATACATTGTTTTTCACACTGGATCTTTCCCATTTCCTTTACCCATCACTCCCTCTACCATCACCCATCCTCACTCTTCTGCTCCTACTCTACCCTCCCCACCCCAGACCCTCATACATGTTTTACTGTTGTTGTTCTTGTTGTTGTTGTTTTATTGTGCGCCGTCGAGTTGTTTGCGACTCATAGCGACCCTATGTACAACAGCCCTAAACTCTGCTCTGTCCTGTGCCAGTCGCACTGTCTCTGACACACCCATCCCGATTACCCCAGTCACTGAATCAATCCACCTCATAGAAGGCCTTCCCCTCCTGCGCCGTCCCTCCACCCTCCCAAGCATGATGTCCTTCTCCAAGGACTGGTCTCTCCTCACAACATGACCAAAATATGCCAGACGAAGCCTCAGAATCCTTACCGCCAAGGAGCAGCCGGGTTTAACCACCTCCAGGATGAATCTGTTTGTTTTCTTAGCAGTCCATGGTACCCTCAATACTCTTCTCCAACACCAACGCTCAAAGGCATCCATTTTCCTTCTATCCTCCCTAGTCATTGTCCAACTCTCTAATGCATAACAAGTGATTGCAAAGACTATGGCCTGTATCAGATGCACCTTAGTCTCCAGAGAGACGCTGTTGCTCTTCAGTACTTTAGAGAGGTCGCTACTAGTTATCTTTTATTTCTACAATAATCATCTTATTAGTCCAGGACTTTTCTTGTGGGCAAGTATTTTCATCACCTGTTCAGTTTCTTCTTTTGTGATGGGTCTGCTCCAGACTTCTAAAAAATATGGAACATTTTATGAATTTGTTTGTCATACTTGCATAGGGTCTATGATCATGTTCTCTGTATTGTTCCAATTTTAGTACATATGCTGCCGAAGCAAGCACCCTTTTTTAGTTTTTAAAACTTTAGTAAAATTCACGTTCTAGTCTTCTCCTAAGAAGACACTCATACATTGGTGCTCTGTGATTTAGGGGTCTATTTAGACCAGACAAAGTGAAAGTCCACAATATGTTGACTTTGTTTTATTGGCTTTTCTCCTATGGCATGCTGAGTTATCCAGTCAAGCCTCATTTCTTTCCTAAAGTAAGTCTTAGATGTAATCTTGGAACTTTATGGTATAGCTAATTGAAGGTTTTCTTTGAAGTGTTTGTCATCACCTTTTTGTTTTTTTGGCTCCTCTCCAGGTCTCAGATCTGTGTAAGTCCCCTCTGCTGTACCGAGGGCTCTCTTCCTTTCAGGTGAGCCTGAAAATATGCAGCTGCCACCTCTTGGAGTTTAAGAAGCACGTTGAATAGACTTTTAATCTCAGCTCCATACTTGACTTTCTCCTCTTGGAAAGTAAGCAACCCTCTCTTTTTTCCTTATCACTTTGTGAACATGAAGAGCCTTCTCCATGAAGACAGTGGCATCTGCAGAAAACTATAACCCATCTCAGATGAAGCTATTTCCATCCATGAACCACTCACAGCACTGAGTCCTCTAATGATCGGTTAGCAAAGTCTGGCTGGTTGGCACACAAGGTGTCTAGAGGACTCCAAGCAGCATGTTCCAATGGACCCACTAGCTCAAGAGGACATACATTTTCTTGGTTCTAAAATAACAATAACCGAATGTGAGGCTTAAACGAGTATGGATGTCCCAGAGCAAACTTGTTGAGCTCTTTTGTGACTGTACTGAAAGCCATTAAGGCCGTCAAGCAAGCAGGCAAGTCTTTGGAGAGCGCATCCGAGTACTTAGAGAAATAGGTTACTGACTCTCTCCAAGGCCCCAAAGGCTGCTTGAGCACTCCCATGGCTACACCTTCCTTTCATCCACATAACCTTGAACTACTTCTCATAGAACAATACTAACTGGTAGATGCCTTCTTCCCTGGGAGGAGAGAGGTGTTAAAGGGCAAGTGGCATACACTCTCGACAAACGCCACTCACCATATTTCTCCTTCATGATATTCTTGTCCTTCAGTATATGGAGACTTTTGTTTAATATAAGGGGGCGCCAAGTTTGGTTGTGAAGGATTCATTATCTGTTCTTTTCCTCCTCACCCTACAAGAAGAAGTGAAGTCCCTTTATGGCCCTGTGTTAGGTATTAATTTTTTTTTTCACCCTGAAACATTTGTTTGTTTTTTCATGGAGCAACCAAATTAAAAAAGGACACCAAATGTTCTGAGAAAAGCAAGAAGTTTTAATAGGTTTTATCCCAATGAAGAAGATTAGCAGAAAAAGAGACTGCCATTTGGACATTTCCAACCAATGTCTCCTCAAATTCCAATATAAGGAAAGAGAATCAAAGGAAATGCTAAGAAACAGTCGTCAGCAGTCTTGCAGATGGCCCGTAATTTAAATTCTTGTTGAATGACTTGTCTGGTTCTGCTGGTTCTCCCTTCACTAGTTTGTAAACTTGAGAGTTTGTCTCTTTCTGTTTATCCAGGAGTGCATACGTCTCCATAAAATCCCTTGAATGTTCTTCTGTGATGACTTGAACATCTTCTACAAGTGCCAAACATTCCTATCTTTGTTAAGATAACTCACTGTCACTGAGATAGTTCCGGCTTACCAAGTATAGGTTTCCGAGGCTGTAAATCACAAGGAGAGGGAAGTGTCGAAATTTTTTTTATAACGAAGCCGGTGGTGAATTCTAACTGCAGGAGATCTGGAGCTTTTGGGTCAGTGCGCTAACTCACTCTTGGTGTTCCACTAACCCTTTCTTAGTTAAATGAATTTATGATAAATCATTGTTGTTGTTGTTGTTATGTGCCATCAAGTCACTTGCGACTCATAGCGACCCTATGTACAACAGCCCTAAACTCTGCTCTGTCCTGTACCAATCGCACTGTCTCTGACACACCCATCCCGATTATCCCAGTCACTGAATCAATCCACCTCATAGAGGGCCTTCCCCTCCTGCGCTGTCCCTCCACCCTCCCAAGCATGATGTCCTTCTCCAAGGACCGGTCTCTCCTCACAACATGTCCAAAGTATGTTAGACAGAGCCTCAGAATCCTTGCCTCCAAGGAGCTGCCTGGTTTAACCCTTTCTAGAATAAATAAATTGGTATTCTCAATACTCTTCTCCAGCACCACAGCTCAAAGGCATCATTCTCCTTCTATCCTCCTTGGTCATTGTCCAACTCTCTGATGCATAACAAGTGATTACAAAGCCTATGGCCTGTATCAGATGCAGCTTAGTCTCCAGAGAGACACCATTGCTCTTCAGTACTTTGGAGAGGTCCCTAACAGCAGACTTTCCCATAGTGATGCACCTTTTAATTTCCTGGCTGCTGGTGCCAAGAGAGTTGACTGTGGAGCCAAGCAAACTAAAGCTGTGTACAATCTCAATCTCTTCACCATCCATCCTGATGCTGCCAATTGGTCCAGTGGTGAGACTCTTTGTCTTCTTGACAATGAGACTCAATCCATATTGGAGGCTGCAGTCCTTGACCCTCTGCAGCAGGTGCTTCAGGTCCTCCTCAGTTTCAGCAAGCAGGGTTGTGTCATCTGCATAACGCAGATAGTTACTAGATCTTCCACCAATCCTGATGCCACAATTCTCCTCATAGAGCCCAGCCTCCTAGATAATCTGTTCTGCATACAAGTTGAAAAGGTATGGCGATAAGATGCATCCCTGGCGTACATCCTCCCCAACTTTGAACCATGCAATGTTCCCTTTCTCTGTTCTGAAGTCTGCCTCCTGGTCCAAGTGTAGGTTTCACATTAGAATGATCAAGTGTTCTGGGATTCCCGTTCTTCTCAGAGTCAGCCACAGTTTGTTATGATCCACATAGTCAAATGCCTTTGCATAGTCAATGAAACACAGATAGACATTCCTCTGGTATTCTCTGCTTTCAGCTAAGATCCATCTAACATTAGCTACAATATCCCTAGTACCACGACCCCTTCTAAACCCAGCCTGGACTTCTGGTAGTTCTCTGCTGAGGTGCTGTTCCAGTCGTTTTGGGATAATCTTCAGTAGACTCTTGCTTGCATGTGAAATCAACGAGATTGTTCTATAGTTTCCACACTCTGTTGGGTCAACTTTCTTTGGGATGGGAACAAATATTGATCTCTTCCAGTCGGTTGGCCAAATGGCTGTTCTCCAGATTTCTTGGCACAACTTGGTGAGCACGTCCAGGGCAGCATCTGTTAGCTGAAATATGTCAAATGGTATACCATCTATTCCTGGAGCCTTATTTTTTTGCCATTTCCTTCAAAGCAGCCTGAACTTCTTCTTTCATCACCATAGGCTCTTGCTTATATATTGTTCCATGAAATTCTTCTGTGTCTGCCAATTCCTTTCGATACAGTGACTCAGTATATTCTTTCCATATTCTTTTAATACTTCCTGGATCATTTAACATTCTGCCTAAAGCATCGTTGATTATAGCAACTCGAGGTTTGAATTTGTTCTTCAGTTCCTTGAGCTTAAGAAATGCTGAGCGAGTTCGACCCTTTTGATTTTCCGACTCTAGCTCCTCACACATTTCATTGTAATATTTTGCTTTGTCATCCCGTGCTGCCTTTTGAAATCTTCTATTCAACTCTTTAGTATCTTGAATTCTTCCCTGTGCTTCGGCTTCTCTGCGCTCCAGTGCAATTTTCAGAGTCTCTTCTGACATCCATTTTGGTCTTCACTCCCTCTTCTGTCTTTGCAATGACCGTTTGCACTCTTCCTGGATGATATCCTTGATATCCTCCCACAACTCGTCTGGTCTTCGCTCATTAGTGTTCAAGGCCTCAAACCTGTTCCTGAGATGATTCTGACATTCAGGTGGGATAGACTCATTAGTATGATGGAAACTACAGCATATGCGAAACAGCTGCAAGAAATATAAAATGGTGCTAAAGACGCTGTCTGCTTGGTGCTACCTATGGAGCAGAAGTCTATACAGAGACAGAGAATCATCATGAGTTTGAGATGTTTCTAGATGTTTGTTTTGTTGTTTTATATATATATTTTTTTAGTTACTCCATATTACACACAAAAAAAGGAAAATTATTATATGAATACCTCCTCATGCTCAGCTATTTTTATTCCATCACCTAGAAAGGAAATCCAGGTCCTTCTGCCCTTGGCTCAAAATGTCCATTTCCAGGCTTTGGGAAAGAATATTTTAGAAATTCTAGAAGATTCTATGTGATGTACTTCTTTGAGTTCCTGCACTATTTCCCACTAAGAAGATCAGGCCTTGGTGTCATCCAGTCAGTATGACATATAGTGACCCTATCAATAACAGATCTGACCCCTGCCCTAGCCTGAGCTATCCTCATGCTTCCTGACACAGGAGAGCCCATTGTGGCAGTCACTGTATCAATTCACCTGGTTGAGGGATATCCTCTCCTACATAACCCTCACCTAACAACAACAACAACATTACAAAACACTCATATATATGCAACAATACATACAAGTTACATTTTTTCTCCATTCCCTTTACATAGCCTCAGAGCAAATAATGTGAACAAACCAATAATTTTTTGTTTCCTGAATGACAGGAGTTTAGTATTTTTCATCTGTTTTCAGAACTTATCATGCATTTGAATTTGTATAAGAAAAACAAACCATTTTTTCAAAACAATGGAATTACTCTCTTTTAAAAAAATTTTAAAAAGAAGGCAGACACACACATGTACACACACAAAAAAAGAAGATCTTGCCTTGGGATCTGTGTGTTTAAGGTTGATTGCCAACTTGGCCAGGATTCTCAATGGTTTTACAGTAAGAATGTAGTCCTCCACCTTGATAAGACTGGACACAAAGTAATCATCTCCGTAATGAGATCTTTTATGATCATCTCATCGTGTGAAAAGGAGTTTCTGTGGAGTGTGTGATCTACATCAAATGTAAATATCTTGTGTCTGGCCAGTATCTCCTGTTGTTGGTACATGAGGCAGATGCCAGCCTTATTAGATGCTGATCTTAGAATGTGTCAGTCTCTAAATACTGTAAGCCAGCAGCCTGTCATCTGACCTGTCAATCGTGGGTTCATAGGTCCCTCAGCTGTATGAGTCAAGAGAAACCTTCAGTCAGACATGAACCCACAGACTTGGAACTTGCCAGCCTCTGTAACCATGTGCTGAAAAGGGTAGGACTGTGACCAGATGGTCTCTGGGGAGTTCTGAGGAGCTGAAGAGGGATTCAGCCCAGGGCTTTCGGAGTTGTCCCATTGGCTCTCCCTGAAGTCTGAGCAGATCTACCCTGCCAATCATAAATGTCTTGGAGCAAACTGAGCAACATAAACAGCTGCTGCCCACCCAAGCTCTTGTATCTTGGAGACCAGAGCCTGCTACCGGATGAGACCTTGGCCATCACCGCACTAATGTCACTGCTCATGGAATTTCCGCACCTTGTTCATGGTGACTGTCAAGGAGAGATACTTAAGGCATTAGTGAAAACATGGCCCTTCTCCTGTCTTCCCCTCAGAGCAGTAAAGGAGGCTCATCAGCCCCACAGGACATCTTAAAGGCTACACTGGATGGATTCAGTGTCCTGCTTGCCCACAAGGCTCACTCAGTGGATAGAAACTGAAAATCCTGGATTTACGTATCAACTCTACCAACATTACAGAGCCAGAGACTGCCCAGCCCTCAAGTCTGAGGATTCAAGGACCAGAAAGAAATAAATAGTCCTTTCCAACTCAACAGCGAGTGAATCCAACAATGAGGGACATAGGTCCCTCCTTTCCCAAAATGATAGTTTCTTTTTATTTGTATAAAAAGAGTTTAAGGACACATAGTGATATATCAGGAAGCTTTAGTGGCCTCCTGGCAAGAAGCTGTGCTGCAATCCTGAAGGAGCATGGTTCAAGGCCACCAGCTGCTCCACAGAAGGATGGGCAATCTCCTCCCATGCCATTAACTGCCCCTGAAAACCTCCAGAGGTTCAGCCTATGGGTTGGTTCTGACTCTACCATACAGAACAAGAAGAATAATGTATCAAGGGAGCGCCGGTGGCAAGAAGCTGCACTGTATTCCCAAAGGCATGTGGTTCAAACCTGCCAGGTGCTCCACAGAAGGATGGGTAATCTCTTCCAGTGCAATTACTGTCTCTGAAAACCTGCCAGAGGGTCCGCTACGAGTTGGTTCCAACTCCATGATACACAACAACAACAACAACAGTGGTATATCATGTAACATGTAGGGCTGGTAATAAAAAAGTTGTCAGTTCAAGTCCATCAATATTTCAGCAGGAGAAAGATGGGCATCTTGTCCTATAAAGATTTACAGCCTTGGAGATGTCCTGGAGGTTCACTGTGAACTTGAATAGACTTGGCAGCAGGAGGTTTGATTTTTAGGTAACACATGTTTGACTCGAGTAAGGCTAGTGATTAAAGATACATTCTGCTTTAATCCCATCTCATTAATGTAACAACATACATTTATGAACAATTAACCCAAACTAAACCTGCCTCATTAAAATAACAAACAGAGCCTAATCTTTATTCACACAACCCAAGTACTTAATGACATAAAGAACTCATTTTCATAAATGAGACCATAAGCACAGGCAGAGGGGGTAGGACTGGCAACACATCACAAAATCAGGATAATCCCTTTAGGCCTCAAAATGTGGCGTAATTAAATCACACCCTCCATATAAGTTATGATAGAGGTCCTCCAGTTGAGCTACTGCTCTAACCCCTGAAATATCAAGGTTAGCTTCGCCAGATACCTTTGAAGGGTCCCCGGGAAGGGGGAGAATACCTTGGATATCCACGGAACAGTCCAGAGGGATGGGACTTTCACGAGCTGAAGTTGTTCAGTGAGAGGGCAAATGACACAAGACTTTTTTTTAATTTTTATTTAATTTTCTTCATTTTCATGAACGTTTACAGAGATTTTGGATTGCCATTCATTCATTGTTGTATTTTTCTCCCTGGCAACCCCTCTCCCCCAGTTTGATCTTCTCTTTGAAGAGTAAAAGAAAAATTGTTTCCTTGGTATACAATCTCCCCCTCCCTGCCCTACTCCTCCCCCCCGTAAACTCCACTATGCAGCCTTCATTCTGTACTCTTGTCATGATCATAATACCCAATCATACATCACTTTTAAACTATTCTCTCCCTCCTCTGTTTCAATGCAGTATACATAATTTATCCAATTTTTCTCAGTCTCACTCCAACCCCGATGTCAGTCTCGTTTTACAACAGTGGCACTATGCATTATTTGTCCTTTTGTGACTGAGATACTTCACTCAGCATAATGTCCTCCAGGGTCACCCATTTTGAATAATATTGCATGAGTTCCTTGTTTTTCAATGCAGCATAGTATTCCACAGCTTCTCTATCCATTCGTTTGTTGATGGGCACTTAGGTTGTTTCCAACTCTTTACTATTGTGAACAAAGCCACAATAAACATGGTGTGCATATATCTGCCTGAGTGACAGTTATGGTTTCTTTAGGGTATATTCCCAGTAGTGGAGTTTCTGGGTCAAATGGTATTTCTATTTGCAGCTTTTTGAGAAAGCACCATACCGCCCTCCACAGTGGTTGTACCATTTTACATTCCCACTAACAGTGAATAAGGGTTCCAGTTTCTCTGCAACCTCGCCAGCATTTGTTGTTTGCTACTCTGTTAAATTTTGCTATTCTTACTGCGGTGAGATGATATCTTATAGTTGTTTTGATTTACCTCTCTCTTTTGAACATTCTTCATGTGCTTGTTTGCCATCTGAATATCTTCTTTGGTGAAGTGTCTGTCCATATCCTGTGCCCATTTTTCAATTGGATTGTTTACCTTTATCTTCTTGTGGTGCTCAAGTATTTTATAAATTCTAGATATAAGTCCCTTATCATTCCCAAATACTTTTTCCCAGTCTGTGGCTTCCCTTTTTACCTTGTTGGAGAAGTTTTTTGATATGCATAGGGATTTAGTGCTTAGAAGGTTCCATTCATCTATTTTATCTTCTCCTGGTTGTAGATTTTTCAGGATGTTTGGAAGACTGCTTATGTGTGGATTAGGACTTCTAGAGTTCTTCCAAGCTTTTCTTTAATGAAGTTTATAGGTTTTGGTTTTAGTCCTAGGTCCACGATCCACCTAGAGTTGATTTTTGCATATGGAGTGAGGTGTGGATCTTGCTTGAGTCTTCTGCAGATAGTTTTCCAATTTTGCCTTGAATGAGCAAAGCACTCCTTAAACATAGAAAAAAGGTAGGAGGCATCTCACTTCCTGATTTAAAATCCTACTACACTGCCGTGGTGGTTAAGACAGCATGGTACTGGTACAATGACAGACCCATAGATCAATGGAATCGAATTGAGAACCCAGAAATCAGCCCATCTACCTATGGTCAACTGATTTTTGACAAGGAAGTAAAAACAGTTAAGTGAGAAGACTTTTTAGGACAGCTCTGGAGTCTCGATGTCCATAGATCCTGACCATGAGTAGCTGGTGTCAGAGGTCCAAGGTAGGTAGGATGACAGTGACCCGGGAGTCCATGATTCCACATCTCCTTAAGTCCAGGAACTGGAGGGTTAAAGTCCTCTACTACAACTTCTAGGAACCCAGGATGACATGGCCCAAATCCAGGCAGTTTGGATATCTAGTACTCTGGCACAAGCACAGTTATATCAAGTTCAACTCCCAGAGCAAGCAGGTAGCTTTCCAGAGGTCTTGAAAGAGGATCCAAGCATTAGAACATCTGGCCCAGGCATTCTTGAAGGAAGAGGACAGATTCCAAGAGGTACCAGAGCTGATGCAGGTTAAGAAGCTGACAGGTAAACTGGGCAAGGAACTTCTAGAGCTCCGCTTCCTCATAGGAAATCTAGGGGTTCATGATGATTCTGGGGAGACGAAGGTTTTCTAGATTAGTCACGTCCTGTATGTCCCAGCTACACTGTACGTTCACCTCCTGGACACTGTCAAGATTCATTATTTTCCGAATCATCTAAGTAAGTGCAATTGGGGATGGAACTGCAAGAAACTCTTAACTTCCAATAACATGATGGACTAGATCTTTCTCAGCTTCATTCTATCAATCAGGAAGGTGAAGAATTTACCCAGGGAAGTTTGCTTGACAGACACAGACACAGACACAGAGATATTAAGATTCCAGCACCTGTTGTGGTGTTATCGTTGTGGCTGAGTGCCCTCAAGTCAATTCCAACTCATAGAACCTCCATGAGGTAATGTGAACTGCCTTGCAAGGTTTCCTCTGCTACAGTCTACATGTGAGCAGAATTCCAGGTCTTTCTCCTGGAGAGCTCCTGGATGGCTTTGAACCACCAAACTTCTGCTGATCAGGCAAGCACTGAACCAACGTAGAACCAGTGTTCTTTAAACAATTCAATGTACAACAGACCCAAGTTTACTTTCACTTAAGGAGTATGCTGATTTGCAAATTTGGAAATACTTTTTGGTGGTTTGGGAGAAAGTTTACAGAGCGAAATAATTGCCCATTCAATAATGTGTACGTATCTTGTTTCACGACATTAGTTGCAATTTCCTCAACATAAGAACACTCTTGCTCCTGCCTTCCTGGGTTACTTGTTTTCATTCACTTTTCTTTCCTGCCCCTCATGTCTTGTGATCTTTGTTTTGGGGTAAAAGATGCCCTTTTGGTGTCATAAGTTTTATTATCCTGAGGAGCATACCAACATTCCTGATGGGCGTTTTTGTTTATTTTCATTTACAATTTGTATATGGATGGCTTTCTACCAAAGCTAGACCTACCCACACTCTCATCTGCAATGCAGAGTCCTAATTTCCCCAACAGCACGCACCAGAATTCATTCTCATGATTAGCATTCTAATGGGTGAAAAAGAACATCTTGTCATTTTTATTTCTTGTCCTCTGACCAGTAGTGAAGTTGAACACATTAGCTTTCCTTTGCCCTTTCTCAGTATTTTACCCATTTTTCTACTGTTTGTATTTTTCTTAAAATCATCTACTATGCACTACAAAAAGACGGCTGTTCAGCCTTCGTTATACACGCACAATTCCTTTCTCTTCATCTGAGTAATGACTTTGTTTTTGCTCTATTGTCACACACAAGTTTTCTACTTTGATTGCAGCTTCTCTGTAGTGGACTCTCTACCCCTCGTTTGGTGGACCTTACTGGAGTGACTGTCACGTTGATGTGATAACGGGACCCATGTCTCTGTTATTTCAAATATCAATGAGGTTACTCAACAAGGTGGAAACTTCACAGTGATTTCAGTGGAACGTCCAGGCTAAGGCAGCCCAGGAAGAAAAAGCTGAAGATATATTTCTGAAAAGCAGCCAATTAAAACTTTGTATATTACAACAAAAGAGTGTAAGAAGATTAACTCCTTCTGTTGGAAAGCATTGAAAACCCACAGTGACCCCCAAAATGGACTTGAGAAAAACTGATAATTGTGAAGTAGGATAGGAACAGTTAGCATTTCATTCTGTTGTGCACGGCATCCCTGTGAGTTGGAGCTGACTCGGTGATGGGACAACGGCTATAGTGGAGACTGTGATGACCCAGATGCCCTCCTCAGACCGACATCTAGTCCCTGCATGTGTCCTTATTGACATTTGCCTTCAGTCAGGAAATTGTCTCTACTGAAACAATACATCCTCCTAGTGAGCATCCCAGAGACTAACCAACACAATGTAGGGGACAAATGTCCAGCTGCTTTGAGGACCTCTATGGAGGGCGGTGTTAGGGCCCAGCCTGCATCTGGCTGCTGTAGGGATGCCTTCAGAGGTGCCTGCCTGCAAAGATGTCTCTGGGCTCACCTAGGCTTCAGGATCCAGCCCACGCCAACTGATATGTTTCAACTAACAGATGCAACTCTGAATGTGCTTCTCAGTCTACACCAGGAAGTATGAAGGACAGCTGCCTGGTCAATTAACTGGAAAAGATCCATATTTGTTCCCATTCCCAAGAAAGATGACTTAATAATATGTGGAAATTATTGAACAAGGTCATTAATATCATATGCAAGCAAAATACTGCTGAACATCATCCAATAATGGCTGGAACAGTACCTGATAGGTAACTGCCTGAAGTTTGAGCTGGATTTAAAAGAGGTTGTGGTACCAGGAATATCATTGCTGATGTCAGATGGTTCACTGGCTGACAGCAGAGAATACCACAAGAACGTCTATCTGTGTTTCATTGACTACACAAAGGCATTTGACTGTGTCATAACAACATATGGCTAACAAACTATAGCAACATATGGGTCATAACAAACTATGGCCGACACTGAGAAGAATAGGAATGCCAGAACATTTAACTGTGCTCATGTGAAAGCTATACCTAGGTCAAGAAGCTACTGTTAAATGAAGCAAAGGAACAACTGTATGGTTTAAAATAAAGAAGAATGTGCATCAGGGTTGCGTCATTTCTCCATACCTAAATCAATCTGTTTTCTGAGCAAATCTTTTGTGAAGCTGGACTCTATAAAGAAGAATGTAGCATCAGGATTAGAAGAAGACTCATCAACAAACTATGGTATACAGATGACACGACTTTATTCACTTAAAGTAAGGAGGAGTGTTTGCTGCAAAAGATCAAAACAGCCTTCAACATGGATTACACCTCATCATCAAGAAATCAAAAGTTCTTACCACTGAGTTAATAGGTAACATCATAAAAGAGGAGAAAAGATTGCAGTTGTCAATGATTTCATCTTATTTGGACCCACAATCAACACCCAGCAATCAGGAGATAAGGAGATGTATTGTTTTAGCAATACTGCTATCAGAGACCTCTCCAAAACACTAAAGAGCAATGGTGTCAGTTTGAAGACTAAGGTGTTCCTGATTCAGACCACAGTCTTTTCAATAACTTGCTACACATCAGAAAGCTGGATAATGAATAACAGAAGAACTGATGTCTTTGAGCTGTGGTGTTGGAGAAGAGCACTGAACATCGCACAGACTGCCAAAAGAATGAACAGATAGGTCCTGAAAAAGGTGCAGCCAGAGCGGTCCTTGGAGACAAGGAGGGCAAAGTTTCATCTCTCATACTTTGGACGTGTTGCTAGGAGAGGCCGTTCCTTGGAAAGGGATAGCATGGTCAGAAAGGCGAAGGGTCAGCAAAAGAGAGGAAGACCCCCCAATAAGACGGCGGACTGACACAGTGACTGTCGCAATAACTCAAGAGTATCAGAGAAAGTGAGGATGGCACAGGGTTCAGATTTGTTGTTCATAGGGTCATTATGAGATGTACTCAACGACACCTCACAACAACCTCAAGGGTATTGTTCCCCGTTCCCTGCAGGGTCATGAGCTTGACCTTCCTTTGGCCCACATATGTCCCATCACTTCCCTTGAGGAGTACAACACTGGCTCCCTCCGGCTGATGTGGGAAATCATTTGCCCTAAAACAAAGAC
This sequence comes from Elephantulus edwardii, assembly GCF_000299155.1. NCBI lineage: Eukaryota > Metazoa > Chordata > Mammalia > Macroscelidea > Macroscelididae > Elephantulus > Elephantulus edwardii. Next base: position 9,012,276 of record NW_006399814.1, read on the forward strand.
CCCTTGTTCTTCCATATCTCTGGAGGCCAGGCATCCCGGACCAGAGGATCTGCAAGGCCCTCTCCCCCGGCGGCTCAAGGGCAGAAGGCTGCCTTGTCTCTCCCTGGTCCTCACAGCCCCAGGTTCTCCTGACTTGTGGCTGCATTTCTCCCGTTTCGGTCTTCATCTTCATATGACCTCCTTGGCATTGTGTGCCTAACTTTGCTTTATGCCACTCTTGTAAGACACCTGTGATAGCCCAATGGAGCCAGGGGGTAATACTGCAGGTTAAACACTAGGCTGCTAACAGAAAGGTTAGTGATTCGCCTCTCACGTGAGAGATTAGACAACATGAACTCATATAGATGTGCAGCCTCAGAAACCCTTTATGGCAGCCCTGCTCTGTCCTACAGGGTTATTTTGAGTAGAAATTGACTTAGTGGCAGTAGTGGGACAATATTCTGGGAGTACAGTGAGTACTTGCTTGATAACTGATCAAAAGATCAGTAGCGTGAACCTGCCCTCCCCTTAGAAGAAGAAAGATGTAAGAACAAGCTTCCAGGAAGAAATCCGACTATCTATTGTCTCTCAGTTTTTCATTTTCTTCCCTATAGAGTTGATGGGAGCGGGGTTGGGAATCCCTTAATAACAGCCTGCATTGATGCTGGATTTCACCATTGGCCTGCTTCCTTTAAAGATTAGAGCCTCCAATATAACTAAGAATAATTAACAACTAAGAATAAGAAATAACAATTAAGAAGGGAATGTGTCAGGGTTGTATTATTTCTCCATAGCTATTCAATCTATATGCAGAGCAACCTGGGAAGCTGGACTCTAGGAAGAGGAAAGTGGCATCAGGATCAGAGGGAAACTCATCACTAACCTGCATTATGCAAATGACATAATCTTGCTTGCTGAAAGTAAGGAGGATTTGAAGCACTTGTTGCAAAAGATCAACGAATGCCCCTTCAATATGGATTTCATCTCAATGTCAAGAAAACAAAGATTCTTACCACTGGAGTGATAGTCAACATAATGATGGCTGGAGAAGAGATTGAAACTGTGAACAGCTTCATCTTACTTAGATCTACAATCAACACTCTTGGTACCAGCAGTCAGGAGATAAGGAGATTTATGACACTGGGAAAGTCTACAGTTAGGGACCTCACCAAATTATTGAGGAGTAATGATGTCAGTTGGAGGACTAAGGTGTGCCTGATGCAGGCCACAGTCTTTCTGATCACTTGCTATGCATCTGAGAGCTGGACAATGAGTAGATATGACAGAAGAAAAATTGGTGCTTTTGATCTATGTTGCTGGAGAAGAGCACTGAACATCCATCCCAGGGGCAGCCAAAAGAACAAACAAATATGCCTTGGAGAGGGTGCAGCCAGAGTGTTCTTTGGAGGCAAGGTTGATAAGGCTTCACCTCACATACTTCAGGCATGTTGCTAGAAGGGGCTATTCCTTGGAAAGGGTCACGATGGTTGGAAGGGTGGAGGGTCGGTGAAGGAGAGGAAGACCCTCCACCAGGTGGACTGACTTGGTGACAGCCACAATGAGCTCTAGTGTGTCAGGAAGTGTGAGGATGGTGCAGGATAGGATGGGGTCCAGTTCCACTGTTCATCGGGTCGCTATGAGTCATGCTTGACTCGACGGCATCTAGCAACAACAACAACTTCAATATAAATTACATCTCAACATCAAGAAAATGAAATCTTCACCACTGAGCCAATAAGCAACATCAGGAGAAAAGGTTGAAATTTCAATGAGATGTCACCTTACTCGGATCCGCAATAAATATTCTTGATACCAGCAGTCAAGAAACCAAAAGATGGGGAAAATCCGGTGTCAAATACCTCTTCAAAGTCCCAAGGAACAACCATGTCAGTTTGAAGATTAAGGTGTGTTTGATCTAATCCATGATATTGTCAGTTACTTACTATGCATCCGACAGTTCGACAATGACTAAGGATCACAGAAGAATCAATGCCTTTGAGTTGAATTGTTGAATAAGAATGATGAATATTCCATGAACTTCCAAAAGAACAAATACTTCTCGGAGAAAGTGTCGTCAGGGTGCTCCTTACAGGCAAGAAGAGTGAAACTTCAGCTCATACTTTGTATGGCATGTTTGTAGGACATGCTGTAAGAAGGGGCCAGTCCAAAAAAAAAAAGATAAAATAAAACAAAAAATTAGAAAAAGGGGCCAGTCCTTGCTAAAAGGCATAACTTTGGGAAAGATGAGGGGTCAGTGCGAGAAAGAAAGACCCTCAACAAGATGGATTGACAGTGGGCTCAGGTATAACAGAGATGATGGGAGTGGGACAGCGCAGGGCAGGGTACAGATCATAGGGTCGCTGTAGGTCGTGGTTGACTTGAAAGCATCTAAAAACAACTTCTGAAAGCGTGGAATGTCTTTTTAAATTCAGATACTCTAGAGAAGAACAAGACCCCGGTTTCAGGGTAACACATGCTGAAGTCATGCCCGGGCTTCCCGCTTTTCCGTTTGGGTGAGAAATGAGAGAACAGAGAGGCAGGCAGAGAAAATTGAGACTCTGCTTCCAGGCAGCAAGGAAATGGGAACAGAGAGAGGCAACAGCCTCAGGTCCTGCATCCAAAAGCCTCGCCCGCTCAGAGCGTTAAGATCAGCCTCCTCCTCGCTCCACTCTGCTCATCCTGATGTCTCAGGAGAGCCCTGATATGATTCAAAATGGTCTCTTTCTCCCACTGTAAAAGCCCCAAGCAAGAAAACATTGTTCAAATTGGGTTTCTGTGTTCTTCAAAGGCAGCCCAGTGCTGGTGCAGAACTACGTACTGTAGGCTGAGAGGCAGGTCAGCCAGATGTGCAGCAGTCTGATCTGTGTGAGGAAGAGGACTCGTCTTCTCTCCTAAAGATTTACAGCCTTGGAAACTCTATGTGGCAGTTGCCCTGTTTTCCTCCAGAGTTGCTATGACTTGGAATAAACGTTCTAGCAGTGAGTGGGTGTGATGGTCTATTTGAACAGTGGATAAAGGTCTTGGCTGTTAACCAAAATAACAGCTTCTTGAGCCTACCATCTCCTCCGATAGAGAAAGATACGTCAGTCTGTGATTATTTGTGTAAACCCTGTGGTATAGTCCTTATATGTCCTCTGGGGTTGCCATTAAAATGGAATCCATGGCAATGAGTTTGCCTCATATGATGGCATTATGCCATCCCATCTCCCGGGAAAGGGGAGATCTGGTGGTGTAGTTCATAGGGAATTGTGCTGCTATCCCAAATGCCCTACTTCTCTAAAAGTTTGAATCTATCAGATGTTCTCAGGGTAAAGATGGGAAATTCCCTTCCATATGATGTACAGCCTTGGAAGACCTACTACAGGGTCAGCTATGAGATGGATCTAACTAGATAACAATGAATCAAATTTAATTGAATTATCACAGTAAGATCTCATCTGAGAAGCTTAGTTTAATGATATTTGCAAAGACCAGTTTGAAAAAAAAAATGTCATCCATAAGCCTTGGGCTTTAGAATATGGTCATATATTCTTGGGGACCACCATTCAACCCACTCTTCCAGGAACCACTTCCTCCAGCTTCCTGTGTCAAACCTCCCTCTCTAAGTGTTTCCTGGAAGCCTAACCTAAAACAATTCATGTCTCCCAAACTTTCTAGACTGAGACACTTCGGGAAAGAGAAGACCAGGGGCCCAGGAACACTAGGGCCAGGCCTCTGACTCCCATAACCTGTATCTATCTTGCTATGTGAACAGGTTCAGGTCTCTTCTACCCTAGACCCCAGGTTTAACTTCAAAGAACTGTGCTAGACGCAGCATCGGGCCTTTCTTCCACCTCCTGATCTGATGACTTGCATGTAGATCTGGGTTATCTCGCACTTGGGGACTGATCAGCTCAAAGGCCAAGCCCCTCTCTACTGTGGTTGGGAGGCAAGTAGGACAGGAAGAAGAAATGAGCTCCCGTCAGGCATCAAACCCCAGTGCCTGCTCAGGGAGCTGAGACCAGGCTCCCACCGCCCCGCACACCTACCTCAGCCCCTACTCTTCCTGGAGAATAACCCTGAAGCAATTCATAATTGTTCCTTTCCCCCCCGCAATGAAAGTCTCCAAGTGAGGAAGGGGCCTTCGTTTCTGAAATTGCTTTTCTGAGTTCTTTGACAGCGGCCTGGTATCAGTGTATAATTAATAAGACATCTGGTGGATGGCAGGTCAGCCACGTAAGCTGGGGACAGACCTCCAGAGAGACGAGGAGAGTCAAAGTTTACAAGAGAAAATGTGATTACCCAGACCCCGGGGCCTCTGCACGCCAGGCACCAGAGTGAATGCAGACAAATCCAGGCTTCTTAGAAATTGGCTGTTCAGAAAGGAAGGGCATGTCTCAGCTCCCACCTGCTGCTGTAACAGAAATATCACAAGTGGGTGTCGTTAACAGACGGACATGTACTTAGGAGGCTAGATGCCTGCATGCACGGCAGCAGTTGTAGGGGAAGTTTTCCTCTGTGTTTGTCTCCAAAGAGAAAAGATGGGATGAAAGCAAGGGTGTGATTTGAGTAACTGTGGTGATTTAACAGACATTCCACCCTCAGCCAATCTCATTAACATAACATAACAAGCATAAATTATCATAATCTAGATTTTCTCTCTGGTAGCTTAGTGGTAAGGAGTTATACTACTGACCCAAAAGCACACAGTTTGAATCCACCAGCTGTTCCACTGGAGAAAGACGGGCAGTCTCCTCCTGTGCAACTGTTGTTGTTGTTGTTGTTGATTGCCTTCGAGTTGAGCACGACTCATAGCGACCCTATGAACAAAAGGCCTGAAGCCCCTCTACAACCATTGACATTTATCAAAGTTCATAGAGTTTTCTGTTTAGGAAGTAGATGCCACTCCTCCCTGTGCAATTAACTGTCTCTAAAATCCCACCAGAGGTTCTGACTTGATGGTATGTAGCAATAAAAAAATAATAGCAGATTTGATCTAAACACAACAAACCCAAAACCCTGACACATGGGATTTAAGCGTCAGGCTGACATTAGGATTGGCCACACATGAACAAAGGAGAAAGAGCAGAGCTCAGACCATTGATCCGTTCAATTTGGGGTCATGGCGGCGGTCTACATTGTAGGGTTGCTTCCCTAAACTCTGCGGTATAATCCCGGCTCAGCCAGATACCTGCGAAGAGTACCCAGAAAGAGGACCTTGAACACCCAGGTAACATTCAGAGGGACAGAAAACCCCAGGAATCCGAATGTGCACAGGGGAGGGTGTGGTGCAGTCGGCTCTCGAGGACAGCCCTGGAGACAGGGCTTCCCTAGAACCTGAAAAAGGAAAGAAGAAAAGCTGAGAGCAGCAGCCCAGAACAGGCACAAACCAGCCCGGAGCTGGAAGGCTGTGGGCCCACACTCGCCTAAGCGCAGGTGCTGGAAGGGGGCTGAGACTCTCGAGCAGAACCCGCCGGAAGTCAGGATTTAAGCTGGTCAAGCCCGAGGACCTTGACTGACTATGACTTGGGCACAAGGACAAGTACCTCATCTCACACTCAGAATGGTCACAGTCATGCAGAGGACCTCGAAGGCGGCCTTCAAACCACTTAGTGTGGTCCACGTGGCCTTGGAGAAAGAGAATGCCATCTAGGTGGAGGGCCTGGACATTATGCTGGGGGAGGAACTGAGAAGTAAATCAGGAAGGCAGCTTCCATGCCTCCTCCACAGACTGCGGTAACCAGGAACTCATGACCGTAGAAAGATGGAGGCAGTTGAGACTGGGTATCTGATGCAGGTAGAAAGCAAATCAGACCAGTCCCAGCCCACCCGTACCCCCTGGATGTGGTCTAGCTTTATCATTTCCAGATCATCTAACCATGTATATGGTGGTTTTTGCGGACATTGCATTCTCAGATGTGCCTGATGTCAACCAGAAATGCACAATCTGAAGAGGATAAACTTGATGTATGGGACCTTCTAAAGATTAAATCCATGTGTGTGTGCTTCAAACACTTTCCCCCAAAAGGTTAATAGAAAACTTGCAGACTGGGAACAAACATTTGGTAATACCATCTCAGACAAGGTCTTATAATGAAAATTTATAGAATACTCCTGGGCCTCCACAAGAAAAAGACTGATAACCCAATTATAAAATGGGCAAAAGACGTGGAAAGAGGAAAAGACATTTCACAGAGGAAGATACTCAAATGGCAAACAGACACATGAAAAAATGCTCCAAATCACTGGCAATAACAGAGATGCAAATAAAAATCACAGTGAGGTACCATCTCACTCCAGTAGCAGTGGCAAAGTTTAACAGGAGAGCAAGTAACAGATGCTGGAGAGGATGTGGCGAGAAAGGAACTCATACATTGTTGGTGGGATAGTAAAATGGTGCAACCATTCCGGAAGGCAGTTTGGGGCTTCCTCAAAAAGCTGAACATAGAAATTCCATATGACTCAGCTATTCCACTGCTTGGAATATAGCCTGAAAATATGAGAACTGAGGCACAAACTAAGATTTGTACACCAATGTTCATAGCAGCATTATTCACCATCACAAGAACATGGAAACAGCCCAAATGCCCAACCACAAACAAATGGATTGAGAAATTATGGTACATTTACACAATGGAATACTATGCAGCACGCAGGAGTAACAACTTTGTAAATTATTACCTAACTTGGGAGGGACATTATGCTGAGTGAACTAACTCAGTCCCACAAGGACAAATATTGTATAAGACCGTTATTGTAGAAGGAGTATAAGGATCCAGGAGGGGTGGGAGAGGCTGGAAGCAGAGGGATGTGGATGTGCAGGGGGAGGGGGGAATTAATCACTGGGTTGTACAATTTGATGGGTGGGAGTGAGGGAAATGGAAACAATTTGTTCGAATTTGTATTTGAGTTTGTAAATGAAGGAGAAGGAGAAGGAGGAGGAGGAGGAGGAAAAGAAGGAGAATCTTTGTCTTCTTTTTTTCTAATAATTTTAATGAGCATTTACAGAGATTTTGGATTTCCATTCATTCATTGCTGCACTAGAATCTTTGTCTTCCTGATGTTGAGCTTCAATCCATATTGAAGAAGATAGTCCTTGACCTGGATTCCAGTCCAGAAGTGAGTAGACACGTTCATCCATAAATCCAGTCATTTTCGTTTCTATCTTGTGGCACAAACCTTTGTGGCGAGTAAGACACTGACTGAGCTCCTCCAATGTATCCTTTAGGTTGTCTTGACGAGGCTGCAGAGCTTCTGTCAGAACCCTGGGGGGAAGCAGGAAGAACGGCCAGGCCCGCACCACTGCCATCAGTATCTCCTCACGATGGGTGGAAAGAGGTCTGGGGGCAGCCACTCCACGGCACCGATGGCCAAGGTTGTATCTTGCAGTAGACTAGTCTGCAAGGTCCAGGAGCCTGGGTGCACACGAGCTATTCATGTTGATGTGCTGTTGCTATCGTTAGGTGCCATCATTGAAGGCAACTCATAGTGAGCCTATGAACAACAGATCTGAGCCCTGTTCTATCCTATGCCATCCTCACAATCTCTGACAATCTCACAACTTCTGACACTTTTGAGCCCCTGCAGCACTCACTGTGTCAACCCACCTGGTTAAGGCTCTTCCTCTCTTTCAACATCCCTCCCTCTTTCTGAGCATCACGTCCCTCTCCAAAGAATATCCTCTCCTGGAGACTAAGGTGCACCTGATACAGGCCATGGTCTTTGCAATCGCTTGCTATGCATCAGAGAGCTGGACAATGACTAGGGAGGATAGAAGGAGAATTGATGCCTTTGAGCTGTGGTGCTGAAGAAGAATACTGAGGGTACCATGGACTGCTAAGAGAACAAACAGGTTCATCCTGGAGAAGGTGAAACCAGGCTGCTCCTTGGAGGCAAGGATTCTGAAGCTTCGTCTGACATGCTGTGGACATGTTACAAAAAGGGACGGGTCCTTGGAGAGGGACATCATGCTTGGGAGGGTGGAGGGACAGCGCAGGAGGGGAAGGCCCTCTGTGAGGTGGATTGATTCAGTGACTGGGGTAATCAGGATGGGTGTGTCAGAGACAGTGCAATTGGCACAGGACAGAGCAGAGTTTAGGGCTGTTGTACATAGGGTCGTTGTGAGTCGCCGGCACATAACAACAACAACATGCTCAAAGTATGTGAAATCTTTTTCTCCAAGGATCATTCTGACTGCACTTTCTCTGAGATATACTTGTTTGTTCTTTTGGCAGTCCATGGAGTCTATAGGACTTTCCCCCAACTCCACAGCTCAAAAGTATCAATTCTTCTTCTGTTCTCTTTATTCATTGTTCAGCTCTCAGATGTATAGCAACTGACTGAATATACCAGGGCCCGAATCAGGCACCTTAGTTCTCAAACTGATATCATTGCCCTTCAATAATTTTGGGAGGTCCCTGACTGCAGACTTTCTCAGTGCAATATATCTTCTAATCTCCTGATTGCTGGTTCCAAGTATATTGATAATGGATCCAAGTAAGATGAAATTGTTGACAGTCTCAATCTTTTGTCCATCTATCATGATATTGCTTATTGGTCCAGTGGTGAGAATTTTTGTTTTCTTGGTGTTGAGATGTAATTTGTATTGAAGGCTTTGATCTTTGAAGTGTTTGCTCTTCTGCAGCAAGTGTTTCAAGTCCTCCACACTTTCAGCAAGCAAGGCTGTGTCATTTGCATAATGTCATTATAGGTTGTTATGAGTCTTCTTCCAATCCTGATGCCATATTCTTCTTCATAGACTCACATTAAGAAATCTGTTCTAAAAGGAATTCTGGGCTGTGGCTGGCAGATGAGTCCACTCATAGCACAGCAAGGGTCGTTGTGAATCTGAAGTTCCAGCTTCTGGGTTTCTCCTTAACTTCTCAGAAACCGCACTAGGCCTTTCTGGACCAACTCTCCCGTTTACAAGTCGCAGCTGTGGAGGATGACCAGTCCCAGGTCTGTGGGTCGGGCTGGCTGGAGGCTTCTCCTGACTCAGAAAGCTGCAGATGCCAATGAACTCCAGCTCAGCAGATAAGAGGCTAGGCTCCGGGGAGTTTGGCTGCAGAGGCTGGGGAATCCCAGGATTGGCAGACAGCACAGCAAGCCTCTAACCCTAGTCCCAAGAAAAAGACCTAGATACTGGCCAAATGCAGGGCTGTTTATGTTAGGTGGACTCCACCACACCTGAGCCCTGCTTCTTACTCCGGGTCTTCCCAGATTCCAGGTGGGTTTCTGGGGTATTCTGCTGGTCTTCCCCTCTCTAGACCCAAGGGATGGTTTAGGTAATCCCCTGTGGAGTGAGACTAAAAAGCAGGAGGGAAGGTGACAGAGAGTAGACAGTAAAGGTGACTGGAACGTGAGCAGTGGGAGGAATTCCTATCTTCTCCTTTAAGGAAAGTGACTCCACCTACAGCCTAAGGTGCTCAACACGGTGTGAGAGACTGAGATGAATCCATAAAAAAGGCTTTACCAGACCACGCAAGATAAATGTAAATAACCCAACTGAAAAATGGGCACAGGATATGAACAGACACTTCACTGATGAAGACATTCAGATGGCTAACAAGCACATGCAGAAATATTCAAAATCCCCAGCTCTAAAAGAGATGCAAATCAAAACAACTATGAGATATCATCTCACCACAGTAAGAATAGCAAAATTTAACAGAACAGCAAACAACAAATGCTGGCGAGATTGTGGAGAAACTGGAACTGTTGGTGGGAGTGTAAAATCGTGCAATCACTGTGGAAGGCGGTATGGTGCTTTCTCAGAAAGTTGCAAATAGAAATACCATTTGATCCAGCAATTCCACTACTGGGAATTTACCCCAAAGAGACCATACCACCACCCAAGCAGATATATGCACACTCATGTTTATTGCGGCTTTGTTCACAATAGCAAAGAGCTGGAAACAACCCAAGTGCCCATCAACAAAAGAATGGATAGAGAAGCTCTGGTATATAAAAAGTCTTTACCAGAAGACAAGATGTGCTGGGCCATGTGCTGGCCCCAGGGTGCTGACAGGACAGCTGAGAGAGAGAGACCTATTATGCCTCTGGGGGTGTCATAGATTGAATTAGTGACTTCTAACGTATGTGTCAACTCAGCTGGGCCATAAGTCATGGGGTTTAACAGTTACACTATGATGTGATCATTCCTCCTGGTGAGAGGTGTTGAAACCAGCCCTGATCTGACGTCAGGGGATTAGAATGGGAGGCAACACTCTTAGTCACATCGTATCCCTGATCCAATTTACAGAGATTAAAATTGGATGCAGAACTCATGATAGGATCATAGCCCTGATCCAGGGTAAGAAGATTCAGTGTAAGAGCTGTCTTAACGGCAGCATTGACTTCTTTCTTTAGTACAGTAAGTTTTTTTAACATCTACCACTTGCATCTCAATGTCAGGAAAATGAAGACGCTTACCACTGGACCGATAGGCTGCATCATGATGGATAGAGAGGAGATTGAGACTTTCAATAGCTTTGTCTTGCTTGGATCCACAATTAATACCCTTGGTACCAGCAGTCAGGAAATAAGGAGACACATTGTACTAGGAAAATTTACAGTTAGGGACCTCTCCAAATTATTGAGAAGTAGTGATGTCAGTTTGAGGACTAAGATGTGTCTGATTCAGACCATAGTCTTTCTGATCACTAGCTATGTATCTGAGAGCTGGACAATGAATAAGGATGATAGAAAAAGAATTGACTCCTTTGAGCTGTGATGTTGGAGAAGAGCACAGACTATCCCATGGACAGCCAAGAGAACAAACAGATATGTCTTGGAGAGGGTGCAGCCAGAGTACTTTTTGGAGGCAAGAATGACAAGATTTTGCCTCACATACTTTGGACATGTTTCTAGGAGGTGCTATTCCTTGGAGAAGGATATGATGGTGCAAAGGGTAGAGGGTAGGTGAAGAGAGGAAGACCCTCAACCAGGTGGTTTGATGTGGTGTGTGCCTCAGTGGACTGTGGTGTGTCAGAAAGGGTGCCGATGGCGCAGGATAGAACAGAGTTCAAATCTTTTCTCCATAGGGTCACTATGAGTTGTGCTCAACTCAACAACACCGAACAACAACAGCAACCACTTCTTAGAATGGTTGAGATGGTTGAGTCTTGATTAACTCTTTTTTGGTACATTGCCTCTGTGTATTTCTCACATCTTCTCTTGATGCTTCCTGTGTCACACTCAGTATTTAGCCCATATATTATCCTTCAGTCCTGCAACTCGGGACCTGAATCTTTTCTTCAGTTTTTTCAGCGCACTGTGCTCCTCTTTCTCGGATTTCTACCTCCAGGTTTGGCACATTTCATTATAATACTGGGGTAATCAGGAAAGGATTTGTTCCAATTTGTATTCAAATTTTGTAAATAAACCGGTAGTGGGGGGAATCCCGAAAAGCAAAGATATCAATTTAAATACTAAAGTGCCCCCAACTCAAGCTATGGTTTCACCTTTGCTTATTATGCATATGAAAGTTAGACAATGAAGGACACACTGACAAATGAGATTAATCAGAACTGGTTTTGACAAGCACTGTGGCAATGGGACAATTAAAACAGACTTTCAAGGAAGAAAAAAGTCTATCATTAGCTCTCCATCTGAAGTTTAAAAATCAAACTTAAAAAATACGTATATAATGATTTATTAAATTTTCTTTATTTTGTTGTCCATTAAAATATTGCCATCTCACCCATAAATCTTTCAACATGCAACGGGGGGGGGGGAAACCACAAAAAAACCCATAATGTTTGAGAATGTATGAAACACAAAGTGAATGAAGAATAGTGTGAAACACAATGTATATATACTTTGTAAGCAAACCAATTTTAAAAATGTAAAATAGATGTAGATGAATGATTGTATGAAACATAACGTATATGAATGAAACATAATGTAAAAGATTTTTAAAAAATACTACACTGAAAAAAAAGAAAGTTTTAAATTCTACACTGAAAAAAAAAGTTAGACAATGAACAAAGAAGATTGAAGAAAAATTGTTGCCTTTGAATTGTGGTGTTAGCAAGGGGGTTGGAATAGTCCATGGATTGCCGGAAGAATAAATAACTCAGTCTTGGAGAAAGTGAAGTGAAAAGAGAATGTTCCTTAGAAAGCAAGAATTGTATACTTTGGGCATGTTCACAGGAGGGACTGTTGTTGTTGTTGTTATGTGCCTGTGACTCATAGCAACCCTATGTACAATAGCTCTGAACTCTGACCTAGCCTCAGCTTGTCTCACTGACTCTGACATACCTACCCACATTACCCCCACTACCACGTCAGTCTATCTCATCGAGGGTCTTCCTTTCCCACATTGTTCCTCCATCTTTCCAATTATGATGTCCTTCTCCAAGAACTAGTCCCTGCTGGCCACATGTCCAATGTATGTGAGACAGAGCCTCTTTTTTTTTCTTTCTTGTTTCTAACATTAGCATCCCAATCACTTGTTATTCTTAATGCATCTTGACACGTGTTCAATCTATTTTAAAATGCACGTGCTGGTAGAAATCCTCCAAGTCTCCATCTGACCCCAGTTGCTTGATGAGTTATGTGTCAGGCTACTAACATCAAGATTGGCAGTTCAAACTTCCCAACAGCTCAGCCAAGGCAGAGGAGGGACATAAAGCCTTGGAAAGCAATGAAGGGTCACTGTAAGGCCTCGCCACCACTGGGCAACAAGTTAGAATTCATGAAGAGTCACTGTTACAACTTGTAAAGATTCACTTACTGGTGAAGATCAAGGCTTCAAAGCCCTTCTGCATGGATTACATTTCAATATATAGCTAGGAGGATATGAGGAGATTAGGGTGCAGCATAACTCCGGTATGGTCACTGTCCCATCTGACGAGGACAGTTTGCCTGGGATGCGGCCTGTACAACCTTTTAGCTTGTTGTGATTATAAGTCATTGAATTGGCTCAGACCCACAGTAACCCTGTGTACAACAGAAACACTGCCCGGTCACTGCGTCCTCACATCTCTGCTGTACTGAGACCCACGATTGTACCCACTGCGTCAGTCGCTCTCACTGACGGGCTTCCTCTTTTTTTATTTTATTTTATTTGATTAATTTTAATGAACGTTTACAGCGATTTTGGATTTCCATTCATTCATTGTTGGCCTTCCTCTTTTGTGCTGACTTCTCCTTTACCAAGGTTGATGTCTTTCCCCCGATGAGATATCCAAAGTAAATGCTTCTAAGGAGCATTCTGACTGTTCTTTTTCCCAGACAGGTTTTTATTTGCCAGCACCATAGTTTAAAGGCATCAATTCTTTTTTTAGCCTTTAAATTTGTATTAAAAATCCTTTCTTAAGGCAAAAATTATACATGTAAAGAGTGCAATGATTGCAAGCTTAGAAATTAGTTAAACAATCAAAATTATCCATTTAAGAACATATCTAAAAAAATAGTACATCAGCAAAATCAGTGAATGCCGACAGATTCTAGACACGAGAAATAGATACTAGACTTTAAATCAGTGTGGGTGAGAGGAGTTACTTCTAGTTGCTTGCTACTGTTTGAAGTTTCCCTCAACACCATGGAGTCAGTTCTTCTTGAGTTTGTCTTACTCATTGTCCAACTGTCACAAGTGTATTAAGTGACTGAAAATACCATGCAACAGATGCTAAAAAGATGAGATTCCAGGAGCGGCCCCAGAAAGTGTGTGCTAAGATGAGGGGAGGGGTTGGGGGCAGTGATGATCCCAGATCGTGGGAGGATGAACAGGAATCTTAATCACCTTCCAGTCACTTCTGGGCTGGTCAAAGGTCTTGTGGATAGATTGTCATCGTTCAGTCCTTAATGCCCCCAAACCCCGGTGATCTCAAGCAGTGCAGGGACTGGAGGAGACCTGAGGACGAGTCTAGAATCTGTTTTAGTCACCTAGAGCTGCTGTAACACAAATGCCACTAAGCCGGTGACTTTAAAAAGCAGAAATTGACTTT
>NW_006399814.1:9026530-9042606 GCF_000299155.1 Elephantulus edwardii
GTAAAATGGTGCAAACACTATGGAAGGCTGTATGGTACTTTCTCAAAAAGTTGCAAATAGAAATACCATTTGCCCCAGCAATTCTACTGTTGGGAATTTACCCTAAAGAAACCATCACCTCCACCCAAGCAGTTATATGCACACCCATGTTTACTTTCTCACAGTTCTTAAAGCTGAAAGTCCAAATAGATTTCCTCCCCTGATGGGAGTCCCAGGAGGTTTGTGTTCTTTGGGTGTTTGTTTTTTTTTTGGGGGGGGGCTTGTTTGTTTTTTGGCTTCTTGGTATGTAGGCTTTCTTTATACCACATCTCTATTCCCCCAGAGTGAGAATATTTCTGTCTAATCTGCTCTTTCACGCCTTAAACCCTGATGTACGGCATGGAGTCAGCCTGCTGCAAGAACCTTCTTTAAAGTGCTAAGGGCTCTTTGAGCCTGGCGTTGAGTCCATGCCTGTGACACAATGTTTAGCCAAACACTAGCAGGCTACAATGTGAACTATAACCCCAGGGAGGTACCCACTCCTTAGAGCAACCAGCTATTCAAGATCATAAGAGCAGCACTCGTCCAGTGGTGAAGTTTGTACGACAAGGAGGTAAAAGGTAGAAGGGGAAATGGAAATGAGAATCACAAGAGGGGAATTGGAAGAGTCTTGTAGTGATGTGGCGACTGCACGTAACATCATAAACAAAATGCACGTGGATGGTTAGAAGGAAAAACCGGTGTTCTGCAAGCTTTCACTCCAAATCACCACAGAAGTCTTGTGTGGTGTGCTTTGTTTTGTTTTGTTTTGTTTGTTTGTTTTTTAAGTGCTAAAGGCTAAAGATGCCACTTTGAGGACCAAGTTCTTCTGGACACAAGCCACAATAATCCTGCTCACTTCCGTGCTGAGACGGATTAGCCTTGGCCACTTTGAATCAGGCAATCATATAATGTGTTATGCAGGAAAGAAAACGTGAAGAATTATGGGGCCACATTCATAGTCGGAGACTATTTCTAGATCCTTCTGAAGTACAGTGTTGTGAGTGACAGGATAATATCCATGTGCATATAAGGCAGTAATACCACAATCATTCAAATATCTGTACCAACAACTAAAGCCAAAGAGGAAACAGAAGATATCTATCAACCTTTGCAGTCTGAAATCAATCAAACATGCAACCAAGATTCATTAATAACTATTGGTGACTGGAACGCCAAAGTTGGGAACAAGGAAGAAGGACCATTAACCAGAAACCTGCAGCCTTGGTGACAGAAATGAAGCTGGAGATAGGACATAATTTTGTAAAATCAACGATTTATTCACTGCAACTATATAAAAAGAGCAAGAGCTGCGTGGGGACGGCCATATGTGACCTTTACCATCTTCACAAAGGGGAGCTGTCCCTGGTATCAGCATCAACAACACAAAACCAACTCCTATGAGATCAGACTTGTCTCCCACACTCTACACCTTTTTCTATTCATCCCAACACCAATCTTATTGCTTTACTGGGTCCAGAATCTGATGCAATAGCTTGTAGACCACACAGAACCACAGTATTAACTCAGGTTAATAGCAGAACATAGTCAGGACAGTTTCTGAAATGGGCTTACAAGCACCTCAGCCTTGAACCTCGTGACTTTAAGGCCAAAGTCACAAAGTTCTCAGTCCTTCTAATTATCCCCCGTTCCACCCGCAGTTGTCTAAAAGCCTTGGGCAAAGGCTCTTAGCTCTGGTTCCAGTGACGGTACAGTCCCAAGGTCTCGTCTTCTACCAAGTCTCTGGTTCTCTGCTGTGGCCTCTGTGGCAGCTGTTCCTGTAGCCGCTCCTAGTCTGTCTGGCCTCCTGAAGGGCAAGTTGTATTCTCCTGCTTGATCTATTTTGGTGGTGCAGTTCCTCCTTCTGCTCAGTTTAACGGTTACACTAGCAATCCCTTTGAGGTAAGGCTAAGCTACCCTATTCACATATTCCTACCTTCCACATGGCAAAAGACAATTCAATGGCTAGGAAAGCCATTTGAACACTAAACTTTACACACTATAAAATACCTTTTACCCAAAATAAGCCACAAACGGCAACTACACACATGAATCTCAGCTGATAGACTATGTAAGAATCATATTGATTACACCTGTGAAAACAATCATTGGAGAAGCTCAACATCAGCTGTGAAAACCAGGCCAGGTTGTGCTGACTGTGGAACAGACCACCAGCTACTCATGTGCAAGTTCAAATTGAAGCTAAATAAAATTAAAACAAATCCACAAGAACCAAAATATGGCCACCAGGCATCCCACCTGAATTTAAAAACTGTTTGAAGAGCAGGTTTGAGGCATTGAATGAACACTAATGAATTAAGACCCATATGAGTTGTGGGATAATTTGTTGTTGTTATGTGCCCTCGAGTCGCTTGCGACTCATAGCGACCCTATGTACAACAGCCCTAAACTCTGCTCTGTCCTGTGCCAATCGCACTGTCTCTGACACTCCCATCCCAATTACCCCAGTCACTGAATCAATCCACCTCATAGAGGGCCTTCCCCTCCTGCGTTGTCCCTCCACCCTCCCAAGCATGATGTCCTTGTCCAAGGACCAGTCTCTCCTCACAACATGTCCAAAGTATGTTAGACGGAGCCTCAGAATCCTTGCCTCCAAGGAGCCACCCAGGTAATAGCAAGGATATAATTTGTGAAGAAATCAAAAGGTCAGTACAGAGACAGAGGAGGAAGAAAAGACTGAGATGAATGTAATAAGAGACTGTGAATATTGCACTAGGATACTGAGAAGCCAAAACGAAGGGAAGAAATCATGAAGTTAAAAAGTTGAACAGAATATTTCAAAGGGCAGCTTGTGAAGACAAAGTAAAGTATTATAACCAAACGTGCAAAGAACTGGAGTCAGAAAATCAAGAGGGAAGGACTCGCTTATCATTCCTTAAGCTGAAGGAACTGGACAACAAATTCAAGCTTTGAGTTTCAGTACTGAAGGATGTTGTGAATAGAAAATGGAATGATTCAGGAAACATCAAAAGAATACAGAGTCATTGTACCAAAAAGAATTGGCGGACCATTTCACAAAGTAGCATATAATGAAGAACCAATGGTCATAAAGGAAGTTCAAGCCGTTCTAAGGAATTGGCAAAAAATAAGAGCCTGAAATTGATGGAATAGCAATTGACATAGTCCAACAAACAGATGAAACCCTGGATGAACTCACCAGGTTGTGCCAAGAAGTCTGAGTACAGATACCTGCCAACTGGCTGGAAGAGATCCATATTTATTCCCATTACCAAAAAAAGACCATTCAACAGAATGTGGAAAGTATCAACAATACCATGGTATTACTTGCAAGCAAAATTTTGCTGGAGATTATAAAAAAGGGGAGGGGGACTAGAATAGCACATTGACTGAGAACTGCCAGGAATTCAAGCTGGGTTTAGAAGAAGCTGTGGTACTAGGGATATCACTGCTGATGTTAGATGGATAGTGGTTGAAAGCAGAGAGTACCACAAGGATGTCTATTTGTGTTTTATTGGCTATGTAAAGGCATTTGTGTGGATCACAACAAACTGTGGCTAACATTGAGAAGAATGGGAATTCAAAAACACTTGATTATGCTCGTGTAAAAACTACCTGGACCAGAAAGATGTTATCTGAACAGAGCAAGGGAACACTACATGGCTCAAAATGAAGAAATGAGTGTATCAGCGATGTGTCCTTTCTCCATACCTTTTCAATCTATACATTGAACAGATCATTTAGGAGGCTGGACTTTATAAAGAATACAGCATCAGGACTGGAGGAAGACTCATCAACAACCTGCATCATGCATATGAGACAATCTTGCTCACAAAAACTAACACTTGCTGCAAAAAATCAAAGACTGAAGCCTTCAATATGGTTTGCATCTCAACATCAAGAAAATAAAAATCCTCACAAGGCCAGTAGACAGAATCATGAAAGAACAAGAAAAGATTGAAGTTGTTAACAATTTCATCTTGCTCAGATCCACAATCAACACCCTTGGCACCAGCAGCCAGGAAATCAAAAGATGAGTTGCTCTGGGAAAATCTACTGTCAGGGACCTCTCCAGAGTGCTAAAGAGCAATGATGTCAGTTTAGAGACTAAGGTGCACCTGATCCAAGTCTTGGTCTTCTCAGTTGCTTGCTATGCATCTGAGAGTTGAACAATGACTAAAGATGACAGAGAAAGAATATATACCTTTGAGTTGTGGTGCTGGAGAATAGTATTGAATGTACCATGGACCTCCAAAAGAACAAACAGGTGTGCCTTGGTGAAAGTGAAACCAAGTTGCTTCTTAAAAGCAAGGATTTTGAAACTCCATCTCACATTCTTTGAGCATATTGTTAGGAGAGAGCAGTCCTTGGAGAAGACATGCTTGGAAGGGTGGAGTATCAGCACAAGAGAGAAAAACCCTGGATGAGACGGATTGGCATAGTGACCGTGGCGATAAGATCAGGTTCTGTCAGAGACGATGAAGTTGGGATCAGAATTGGACAAGATTCAGAGCCATTGTTCATACGGTCACTATGAGTCATAGTCCATTTGAGGGTACATAACAACAACAACATGTGCATGGGGAAACAAGCAGTGAACAGGGAAGGCTGAAGCAAAGTCAATGCCTTGGAATGATGGTGTTGGCAAGGAATATGGAATGTCCAGTGGTCTACCAGGAGAAGGAACAGCTCTGTGTTAGATGGAGTGCTCCTTAGAAGACGGATGGCGAGACTTCGTCTCACGTACTTGGACACGTGTCAGGAGAGACCTGTCCCTGGAGAGGACATCATGCTTGATAATGTAGTGTCCACAGGAAAGATGAGGACATTCAGGGAGTGAGGTAGCCAAAGTGACTGCAAAAATGGGGGCTGAATTCCAACAGCAACTGTGGGAATGGTGCCTGCCTGGGTAATGTGTTCTGTTGGACAAGGGTTGCTATTAATCAGGACCAACTCAGTGGCATCCAACAGAGACAACTTTCCCCAGATGTGATGAATCAAGATTCACCCAATTCGGGCATGGCCTTATTGTGGGTAGGTGCTGTTCTCTACGTGGGGAAACTGAGGCAGCTGAGGGTGATAAATGCCCTTGCCTGTGCTGCGTGCAGCCTCGTTGCTGAGTTAAGGGTGGGGTGGGGGCACCAGAAGGACTTGGGGACTCTTGCCTCTTGATCCCCAGCTGAGACTGACTGCCTAGGGGACCACATCACTGCAGCAGCTCAGTCTCTCCCTTCCAGAACATTCCGGGTAAACAGCAATGCCTCAGCCTGCGAATGGGCTAGTTTGAGCCTCTAGAAAGCTCAGCTGGGATCCTGGCGTCTGGGGAAGGGCCGGGCTCTAAAAATAACCAGCTCGCTGGAGCCTCAGAGCTGCGGGCGGGGGCCCGGTGAGCAGAGCTTCGCCTGCTGCTGGTCGAGCAGCCCCATCCCGGGCAGCTGGCCCCTGGGAGGGGCTGGTGACAGGTGGCAGCCAGGAATACTTCACCCCCGGTTTCTGGGCGACCCCCACGCCTGCCATCGCACACACGTCCTGGCCTGAGACGTGTTCCGTGGTGCTCGACCGAGCAGCTTCTACAGACCCAGGGTCAGCACACACAGGGAGACCTTCTCCTGGACAGTGACAAGCCTCAGCCACAGGTAAGGGGACATCTGTCCATGTCTCTCCACAGCCCACTTGGAGAAAGTGACTGGCTATGGGCCCGGGGACAGGGAAGGGACTTGGAGGAGATGAACGCACCGTCTGCTGGGTTTCTGCTGTGGAGGGGGGACCTCAGGCATTCCTGGCAGGGAAGCCTTGTGACGCCTCCTCACGCCCCACACCCACAGGCTGCACTTTGCACCTCTGAACGCCTTTTGCCACCCCAAAACGTCACTGTCCTGTTGGCTTAATGATCTTCCAGCAGCCGGTTCATGGGTTTAAGGGGGGCAGTCAGGAAAGTTTTAGGAGCAGGCACTGAGCAGTGTTCTGAGAGCGGAGGAAAGTACCCCTCCTGCTTCAGAGACTGCAGGGGACATGGGGTCCGCTGAGTGGGTCCCCTCTGTGGAGGCCACAGCTGGCCTGAAGGAGAACAGGCTGGGATGAATTCTCCAAGAAGTTGGGGGGCAGGTCAGGGGAGGCTCTGTTCCCCCACTCTGTATGGTGCGTCGAGGCTGACAATAGAACCAGCTTTGCTGAGGGCTGTCGGGGGTCTGCAGCCTGGCTGGGCAAAGGGGACACAACAAGGGAACTGTCAGGAGTGACCCTCTGTCCCTAGTGCTCACCCCAAGAGGCCGCTCAATCACTTAGCGCTGACAAGGTCTCCAAGCCCACCCCTGGGCAAGACTCGCCTAGAGGCTCATGATTCAGGAGCGGACAGGGCCCCCAAAGGAGCTCAGTGGGGCTGGGGCCTCCCCACTGCCTTCACGGTCTGTCCGTCCACTGAGGACCTAGGACAGAGCACAGGCTGGGGCTCTGTGGGGGCTCAGGGCAGGCAGCCCACCAGCCGAGGTGTCATTCAGGGTGTGGGCTGCCTGTGAAGGGCTTGTTTGTGGTCTGCACGTGGCTGAGTCAACAGTGGCGCCGGCCTGCACGTGTTGGGGGGCTGAGAGCTGGGTGCCGTCATAGAGTCTGGGTGTGGCATGACAAGAACCAACACTATTGGGAAGGGGGGTGTGGGGCAAAGCTCCCCGTGGCAGATGAGAAAGGCTGAGGTCTCAGATGGACATAGACACCCTCTTCCTGCAGCCCAGGTCCCAGTACCCCAGGTGCCTGCCCTGCTCCCTGCCGACTGCCCTGCTGCCCGGTGCCACCCATGTCCCCAGGGACTACAGTGTTAGCTGCCTCGGACCGTTAGGACCTCGTACGTGTGCGCAGGACAGAACCTCGGAGTGGCCAGTGGCTGTGACCTCTCGGGGACTGTCCATCTGAGGGACTTCGGAGAGCTGCAACCTTTTGGCTAGCAGAAGAGAGGGCTAATCATTTACACAATCCAGGGACTCCTAGGCAGAAGGAGGCCCAGAACAGGGTGCCCACAAGATGGGGAGACATAAGCAGAAAGGTAAGAATGTAAGGGGAGACCTCCCTGGAGGGGTGTGCTCTGAGCAGAGCCCTAAAAACCCCCAAACCAAACCCACTACCATTGACTCTGTTCCGGGATGACCCTCCCCTGGGTTTCCAAAGCTAGAAATCTTTCCAGGAGGTGACCACCTGTCTTTCTCCCGAGGAGCCGCCTGGTAGATTTGAACTGCTAACCTTTGAGTTAGCAGCACAATCATCACACTACCACTGCCTCCTTAGAGCAAAGGCAGGGGATCAAAACTCAGTTACGCTGGCGGAGCTGCTGCCCCTGCTGAGGCCGTAACTCCCGCTTGCTTTCTCCGCCGGACCCGGGCATTGCACAGGGTGGCCCTGAGGTCCTAGGAGCCTCCAGCCTCGTGTCATCAATGGTAGCCCCTGGCTTGAGCTGCTCCCCAATAATTTATCTGAGCTCCTTGGGCACCAGCTCTAAATTCAGCTGTCACGATGAAACTTTGTTCTCATATCTTGGATTATGATTGTCCTGTCATTCAACAATTCATGGCAACAGAGCACGGGGACTGGCAGGCACCGAAGGCCCCCCCAGCCGGCTGGCAGTGGTGATGGGAGGCCGGCAGGGCTGGGCTTAAAGGTCACTCACACACATCCCTGTGCACAGTAATTTGCAATCTAAAGAGGACCTCATGGCCAGAGGGCTGTGAGGAAGGAAAGTCTTTAAATGCCATCACTCAGAACGCCAGCGTGGAGGTGGGTAATGTTTTTAAGTTAAAGAACCTCTTGTTGCTAGAGAATGGAGAGTAAGAGCCAGAGAGAAGAGCATAGCACAAGCAACAAGGTCCTTGGCTGCCCTCTTCATTGTCTGTGGCAGCTTGTAACAGAAATACAAGTGCAGGGCTTTATAGACAAATAAGCCTCTCACAGAAAGGAAGTCAGGAGTCCAAACTCGGAGAGCTGGCTCCAGGGCAAGGCTTTCTCTCTGTTGGATCTGGAAGAAGGTCCTCGTCTCTCATTTGTGCCCTGGCAGTCCTCGTGTGTCTGGGCATCCGTCTTTCTCTTGTTCTAGGAGTTTCTCAGCACAAGACTCCAGGTCCCAAAGGGCACGATGTACTCCCAGCTCCCTTTTCTCGGTGGCATTGAAGTGTTGCTCACTTGTTTCCACTGTTAAATCTCAAAAGAGATAGATGTAGGTTATATCCTGTTCATCAACACTTGTTTTGTGTTATCTCAGTGGTTAAAGACCTGAGGGTGGACTCTGAATCCCTCCATCTCGCACCAGCCCTGGAATCTCTGCCAAACTCAAGTCCACTGGAGCTGTCACTGTGTCGATCCCTCCCACTGAGGGTCTTCTTCTCTTTCTCAGACAGTCCCCCTTTTCCAGCATGAGGGAAACCATGACATCATCCTGTTGCTCTTGCTGTGAGGTGTCCTCTAGTGGACAGCTACCCCGTGGACCACAGAGCTAACCCTGGCCCTGCCTGGCACCATCCTCCTAAGCGTGGACGTGTGCTAGCCCATTGCCAGTCACTGTGTCACTCGATGCTGTGAAAGACCTTGCCCTCTTTCTCTGACATCTTCCTTTCTTTTCTCTGAAATAATGATGCCTTTTCCCAAGGCCCGGCCCTTCCTGACAACATTCCCAAAGTATGTGAGGTGGAAATTCACCCCCCATAAAACAAAGCTGAAGTGTTCGCTTTAGCCGTTCCAACGTTTGAAATGTTTTCTGTTTTAAATTCAAAGAGCAGATAAGCAGGACATCCTCTTTTCCTCTTGCTCAAAACTGCACAAGGAAATCCCTCAAGCTGAGCTAATTGATTCTTTTTTCTGCAGTTCCCCCTGCAGAGAGGGGTCTCCAGGACGTTGCAGCCCTAATCCTGGTGACAGGCCAGTAGGAGCCACTCACCCGAGAAATCTGTCCATCTGAGTCCCCAAGGCCACCTGCCTTCTAGGGTGACAGCAACATTGGTGGCTGATCTCAAGAACCCCCTTGTCAACTCTGCAGCCCCCAGCTCTCTGCCAAGGGCACCTCACACAGTCGTTTCCCTGAAGAAGCTACACACACAGTCATTTTATCAACAATTTCTAGGCAGGACACGAGACTAAGAGACCAGAGAACAAGTCCAAAGTCACTGTCCAATGAAACTATCTGAACAATGGGAGCAGGGAAGAGTTGTAATAGGAGAAAGGGATGTTGCAGTAGTAGAAGGGCCCATTGCCTCAAGGGGAGGGACTTGTGCAATAGAGAAGTGGCCACTGCAGTGCCGGTTCTGGTGGTGGGAGCTGACCACGACTCAGAGCAACCACATGTACAACAGATGGGAGCCTTGCCCTGTGTCACCAACATGATCTCACCATTCAAGCTCATTGTCATGGTCACTGTCAATTCATCTCCTCAGGGATCTCCCCTGACTGAAGAAAGGTGCTGAAGATCCCGTGGAGGGCCAAAGGAACAGATGCGTCTTGGAGAAGGTGCAGCCAGAAGGCTCCTTAGAGACAAGGATGCAGAAGCTTCATTTCACCCACTTTGGGCATGTTTCTAGAAGAGGTTCTTCCCTGGAGAGGGACATCATCGCTTGGGAACATGGGTGAACAGTGAAGGAGAGGAAGACCCCCAAGCAGGTAGATTGACACAGTACCTGCAGCAACGGGGTCTAGAGTATCAGAGATTACAAGGATGGCACAGGACCACAGGGTTCAGATGGGCATTGTGAGTCACACTTGATTAGACGACACCTAACAAATGCAACTACCTTTCCCATATGATGTATTTTCTAGGGACCGGCCCCTCTTCACAGCATACCCAAAGTGTGGGAGACCGAGTTTTGCCGTCTGTACCTCATCAACCCAGCTGCACCTTCCCCAAGACACACTTGTTGGGTCTTTTAGCCGTCCTCCCACTCCCCCACCCACCCCCGCAGCAAAACACATTCCAAAGGCACTGATCTTTGGTCTTCCTTATCCATCGTCTAACGTCCATGTGCGCACAGAGTTGTAAATATTGTGGCTGGTCTTTAGCAGACATGCTCTCTCTTCAGCACATTGGAGAGGGCCTGGCCAGCAGATCCGCCTGTTACAACGTGCCTTGATTTCTTGACTGCTATTCACAGGGCAATTATGTGGCGAAAGAACTCAAACTCACTGTCGTCGAGCTGGCACCAACTTATAATCCACCCTCATGTGGGAAGAAAGTGTTGCTTTTTCTCCTAGAAAATCTGTGTAGATTTGAATTTATGCCGCAGGGACTCCATACAGTAAGGGAGTTTTGGTGGCCTAGTGGTAAAAAGCTGTGATGCAATCCGGAAGGCACAGGGTTCAAATCCATCAGCTGCTCCGGCAGAAAAATGGACAGTCACCTCCTGTGTGATTAACTGCCTCTGAAAACCCACCAGAGGGTCAGCGATGAGTCAGGTCTGACTCGACAGTGCTCAACAACGATACTGCAATTGGGGGGAAGAGGCTACCGCAGTAAAGGAGGGCATTGTGCAAAAGGGGAGGAGCCTCTGCAAATCTGACCACTGTGATCCAGTGTTTTCATTGACTGGTATTTGGAACAGATCTCCAGGCCTTTCTTCCTA
Organism: Elephantulus edwardii; assembly: GCF_000299155.1. NCBI lineage: Eukaryota > Metazoa > Chordata > Mammalia > Macroscelidea > Macroscelididae > Elephantulus > Elephantulus edwardii. Next base: position 9,037,114 of record NW_006399814.1, read on the forward strand.
GTCTATTTAGTCTGGATACTCCTCAGAAACCACAGCAGCATGTGAGCACCCACTGAGAGACAGCTGGTGGCCACACACACACAGCACCTTGGCTGGGAATGGAACACAGATCTTCCACGTGGAAAGGGAGGATGCTCCCTCAGAGCCACGGCCCCGCAATGCTACAGGTGCAGGCGAAGAGATCGGATGCAGGTTAAGGCAGGGGGACCTCCAGCCTTCCGTGCCTCCTCCTACCTGACAAGAGACAGCTTGTCCCCTCACCTGCTCCATCTCTCAAGTCCCCAAGGTGAGTCCTGAGGAGGCAGTTGGTTCCTGTATATTTGCGAGGCAGAATTGGGAGATGGGACAGACGTGTGACAGAGATGGGACAGAAGGAGGAAAGGAAAGGTGGCAATGGGCTTGGTCCCTGAGTCAGTTCCTGAGTTTTCTCCTGTTGCAGAGAAGTCCAGTGACAGGCTGAGTGCAGAGAAACTGCAGAACAAACCAGACAACTCGAGCAAAAGAGTAACGAGCTAGGAGCAAGGGTACAGAGGGAGGCAGAGAGCTGCGAGGGGGATAGCAAGCTTCTCCCCCAGGGAGGGCAGAGAAAGAGGGCTCTGGACAAGTTCCAGGACGAACAGGAGAGAGAGGAGAGCTCTCATTCTTTGTCCTTTCAGAAATCAAGTGAAGAATAGAATTTCTAGTTCTCTATTTTAGGTTTGCCTGACCACACGTCTTTGAATGTGCTCTTTGCAGAGACTGGGCCACATGAGGTCATGAGATACTTTTGGGTTATATAAGGCTATTGTTCAAAACTAGGATTCTCCTGCCCAGGGGGCTTCCCGCCTGCACTATTCCCCTAAATGTCAGCCTCCTGGTTATCTGGGGCTATTGTAACAGAGATACCACAAGTGGATGCTTTAACAAACCCACAAGCATTCTCTTCCCCTGGTTGTTGCTTGGAGCCTTGGAGTCAGCTCTGGGCCTGTGCACAACAAAAGGCAGCTTGGCTGATCCCACAGCATCCTCACAAACGCTGCTGATTTTAAGCCTTTTGTTGAAGTCACTGTGTCAATCTACCTCGTGATGTGCCTTCCTCTCTTCCACTGACCCTCCACGTTTCTAAGCTTAAGGTGGTGCCTTTTCAGTGACAGGCCCCTCCCAAGAACACGTCCAAAGTTTGTGAGACAAAGTTTAATCATCCTTGTCTCCAAAGAGCACTCTGGCTTCTCTTCTTCCAAGATGTATTTGCTTGGTTTGCTGACAGTCCGTGATAAAATATGGGAAGCTCGGGTGGTCTAGCGGCAAGAAACTGCGCTGCAATCCTGAAGGCACAGAGTTTGAGGTCACCAGCTGCCCCATGGGAGAGAGATGGGCAATCTCTTCCCATGAGATTAACTGACTCTAAACCCCCAAATACCTTTTCAATCTATATGCAGAACAGATTATCTGGGAGGCTGGGCCCTGTGAGGAAAAGTGTGGCATCAGGATTGTAGGAAGACTCTCATCAACAGTCTCCATTAGACAGAAGATACAACCTTGCGTGCTGAAACTGAGGAGGAACTGAAGCATTTACTGCAGAAGATCAAAGACTGCAGCCTTTGATATGGATTGAAGCTAAACATCAAGAAAACAAAGATTCTCACCACTTGGCCAATTGACAGCATCATGATAGATGGTGAAGAGATTGAGACTGCTAACAGCTTTAGTTTGCTTGGTTCCACAGTCAACACTCTTGGCACCAGCAGCCAGGAAATTAAAAGACGAATTGCATTGGGAAACTCTGATGTCAGAGACTGCTCCAAAATACTGAAGAGCAATGATGTCAGTCTTGGGACTAAGACACACCTGATCCAGGCCATAGTTTTTGCAATTACTTGCTATGCATCAGAAAGCTGGACAATGACTAGGGAGAATAGAAGGAGAATTGATGCTTTTGAGCTGTGGTGCTAGAAAAGAGTATTGAATGTACCATGGACTGCTAGAAAAACAAACAGGTTCATCCTAGAGAGGGTGAAACCAGGCTGCTCCTTGGAGGCAAGGATTCTGAAGCTTTGTCTGACATACTTTGGACATGTTGCAAGAAGGGACCAGTCCTTGGAGAGGGACATCATGCTTGGGAGGGTGGAGGGACAGAGAAAGAGAGGAAGACCCTTGAAGAGATGGATTGACTCAGTGACTGGAATATGGGGGCTGGGTGTGTCAGAGACAATAAGGTTGGCACAGGATAGAGCAGGGTTTAGGGCTGTTGTACATAGGGTCACTATGAGTCACAGGCAATTAGACATCACATAACAACCAAAACCCACTGGAGTATCAGCTCTGGGTTGGTACCATTTTGATGGTACATGCCAACAACAACATGGTGTAATATATCCAACACTCTTATGTTTATTTGTTGGTTCATGCTGTTGACTATTTCACCTTCCTCATCATCTCCGTCCTGCTCAAGTCCCTGTGGTCATCACTACGTCAGTCCATCTCATGTGTCTTTCTCTCTTTCACTGACCCTCTACCCTCCCCAGAATGATGTCTCTGTCCAAGGACTTGTTCCTCTTGAGTATATGCCCCAAATAAGTAAGACAAAGTTGCATCATGCTTGTTTTTAACTAGTACTCTGGTTGCACTACTTTTTAAACAGATTTGTTCATTCTTTTGGCAGTCCACAATTCAAAGACATCAGCTCTTTCTAGGTCCTCTTTATCCATTTTCCAGCTTTCAAATGTATAGGAAGAAATAAAAAATATCATGGCTTGGATCAGGTGCACCTTAGTCCTTAAAGTTGCATCGTTACTCTTTAGACATTTAAAGAGGTTCTTGACTACGTATTTCTCCAGGACAACACATCTTTTTCTTTTTCTCTTTTTACAACACATCTTTTGATTTCATAACTGCTGATGCCCTGGGTATTGATGGTGGATCCTGGGGAGGAGGGAAGTAATCCAGTAGACTCTGGAAATTATCAAACAATATCTTTAATATCACGTGCAAGAAAAATCTTGCTGATAATTATTCAAAAACAGCTAGAACAAAACATCAACAGAGAACTTCCAGAAATTAGAGCTGGATTCAGAAGAGGGATATTAAGGTTGATGGCAGGTGGATCTTAACTGAAAGCAGAGAATACCGGAAAGATGTTTCCTTGCTTTTTATTGATGATGCAAAGGCATTTGACTGTATGGATCTTAACAAATTGTGGATAATATTGAGAAGAAAGGAAACCTCAGAACACTTAACTGTGCTCATGAGAAACCTATAGACCAGAAAGCAGTTGTCCGGACGGAACAAGGGAACATGACGTGGTTTAAAATCAAGAAAGACAAGGCAGGAGGATTTGAGGAAGACTCATCAACAACCTGCGTTATGCAGATGATGCAACTTTGCTAGCAGAGAGTGGAGAAGACTTGACGCACTTGCTGCAAAAGATGAAAGAGTCATATGTAGGAGGCTGGAAGCCCGCATTCAGAGGGCGTTTGTGACCCATCCTAGCAGAAGCTCCTCGTCTCCCTCAGACCCAGCATTCCTTGGAGACTCACAGGCATCCTGGTCTTTGCTTACATCAAGGAGCTTCCCAGAGCACAGGCCTGCCCCGCCCCCACACACACCTCACTCCTGGTGATTTTTTTCCTTGGTGATACTCAGATCCCCTACTCCATTTCCTCCTCTCGCCTTTTATCTCTGCATAAGATGCTACAGGCCACACCCCAGGGCACCTCCTCTTCTTTAAGCTCAGTGCTGGGCTGGATGTTACCTCCCACCCTGAGTCCTTTTTGCAAGCACTTCCTTTATCAAATCATGAGGGACATTTACAAAACTGGTCCATTAATTACAACACTTGTTCACTCACTCTGTGTAGCCAGAGCCAACTCACAGCTGAGCTTCCAGTGGGTTTTCAGAGACTGTGAATCACATGGGAGGAGATTGCCCATTTCCTCCTTCAGAGCTACTGGGGGATTTGAACCACACACCTTCAGGTCGGCAGTGCAACACCTTACGGATTACATCATCAGAGTCCCCTTATTACATCACTGTTATTGTTATTGTTTACCCTTTAGTCAGGACGGACTCATGTCTGACCTTCTAGTGGGTTTTCAGAAGCAATATTATTATTATTATTATTAATTTTTATGAAAATTTACAAAGATTTTGGATTTCCATTCATTCATTGTTGCACTTTTCTCCCTGCCCATCTCTCTCCCAATTTGCTCTTCTCTTTGAAAAGTAAAAGAAAATTTCTTTCATTGTTATACAATCCCTCCCCCAAGTCCACTCCACTATGCAGCCTTCATTCTGGACTCCTGTCATGACAAAAATACCTAATCACATATCCCTTTTAAACAGTTTTCTCCCTCCTCTGTTTTAATACAGTCTACATTATTGATCCCATCTTTCTCCATCAACCCCAATGTCAATCCTGTTTTACACAGTGGCACTATGCAGTATTTGCCCTTTTGTGACTGAGATATTTCACTCAGCATAATGTCCTCCAGGGTCACCCACTTTGAATACTATTGCATGAGTTCCTTGTTTTTCAATGCAGCATAGTATTCCATTGTGTGAATATACCACAGCTTCTCTAGCCATTTGTTTGTTGATGGGCAGAAGCAATTGAATCTCGTAAGAGAAGACTGCACATCTTTCTCCCATGGAGCAGCTGGTGGATTTGAACTCTGTGCCTTTGGGATGGTAGGACAGCTCCTTACCACTAGGCTGCATGTGTTTTGGGGAGATACCTCCCCAGCCCAGGCCAAGTACAGACCACTCTCCAGAGCTCGCTTATTACATCGTTGCGTAGCTGTCTTTGTGGAGGACACAGTTCAGCCACGACAGTCAGTGTCCTGTCCAGGCCACGCCAGCTGGCCCCGAGCTGAGCTCTCCCTGTCTCGCATCTAAGCTCCTTAACACTGTGTGTGTCATCAGACCTGCTGCTACAGTAGAACTGACCTTTTATAGTGTGCCTAGCCTTTCACCTGAGCTTTCTCTGGATTTGAACCGCCAACCTTTCAGTGTGTAGGCAAACTTGGCAAAGCGCCTGGGTGAGGAATCCCTCCTCCCCGCCGCACGCCCAGGCCCTCAGCTTGCTGCGTAAGGTGCTTTGGGGATGTATCTCAGAGCTCAGCTTTCCTCTACAGCGACTCTGGGCTTTGTGATCTCAGTCACTTGAAGAGATGCGCTGCTCCTTGGAGCGCCTGCCCCTGCCTGCCAATTAGCGTTCTGACGGTCTGCAGAGAAAGTGCATCATAAATGATAAAAGACAGGAAGACAATTACGGTTCATTTCGCCTCCTCATTAATGCCTCGCTGCTCCCGGGAAGCGTGGAGATGTCAGCGAGATATCCACAGATGCTTCTACCCTTTTCATTCTCTTATTTTTTTATTTTTCCAGGATATGCCCAGAAAGCCAGGAGATGGGGGGCTGGACCAGGCCTGGGACAGGGAGGGGCCAAGCAGGTGGGATGGAGGGGTGGGCCACAGAGCTCACATCTCGGGCAGCCGTCCGGCCCTTGCACAGGAC
>NW_006399814.1:9043116-9046468 GCF_000299155.1 Elephantulus edwardii
CATTTTGAATAATATTGCATGAGTTCCTTGTTTCCATCAACAAACGAATGGATAGAGAAGCTGTGGTATATTCACACAATGGAATTCCACACTGCGTTGGCTGAAAGATCTTAAATCCAGTGCCCAGTAGTACGTGACCTTGGTCAAGTGACTCCAGCTTACTGATAGTCCAGAGCCCTCGCCTGAAAAGTGAGGTCCAGAAGTTAAGGAGAGTGAGCATCAAGTGAGAGAGAAGGCATCAGAAGGGCCTGGCACGAGCAGGGCTCCAAAAGCACCGATGACTGTTAGATGCCACCAAGGGAGTTCTCATTCATAGCACTACACACAACGTCACAGAACACTGTCCAGTCCTGCGCTGTCCTCCCCACGCATGGACCCACTGCAGCAGCCACCGTGTGAGTCCACCTCGCTGAGGGTCTTCCTCTGTTTCACTGACCCTCTGCATTTCCACGCATGACGTCCTTCTCCAGGCACCCGCCCCTCCTGACGATGTGTCCAAAGTGTGTGCGGCCAAGTCTCCCCACCCTTGCCTCCGAGGAGTATCCTGGCTGTGAGTCTTACAAGACAGACTTGTCTGTTCTTCTGGCTCCAAGGGATATTCAATGTTCCTCATCAGTACCACAATTCAAAGACATAGTAGTTGTTAGCTGCTGTCAAATTAGCCCCCGACCCCATACACGATAGATCCAGGCGACCCTGTCCTTAGCCGTCCCCACGGTGGGATATCACGATCCGTGTTCGGCCTTGGAAATCCTATGGGGCAGTTCTACTCTGTCCTGCAAGGTCAGAATCAGCATCAACCAGAAGGTGGATACGCATTCATGAAAGGATCCTCGGGACAAAGCCCTCGGGGTGAGTGGTTTGAATCCACCAGCAGCTCTATAGGAGAAAAGACCAGGAGATTTGCCCCCCTAGAGCCTGGGAAACCCTGTTCTCCGTCTCTAGGGCCACTGGGAATCAGAATCCATTCAACAACACACAACAATTACTAGTGTTGGGCAGCCTTTCATGGGCTTCTTGGCCATTTGCATGTTTTCTCCGGCGGAATGTTTGTACAAGCTCTTTGTCCTTTCTGGATTGGGCTCTTTTGTTTTTTTGTTGCTGAGCTGTAGGCCGCCTTTATATATTCTCACTATTCAACCTTTATCTGATACATGGTTTCCAAGCGATTTCCTTCCCTTCTCTACGTTGACTTTTCATTTTCTTCCTAATGGTCTGTGATGCACAAAGGTTTCTTTTTTGCTTCGATGAAGTCTAACTTATCTATTTTCCCTTTTCTCGATGGAGCTTTTGCTGTCTCGGGTTGATGTTTTAAATGTGTTTATAATTGCATTGAATTTCTGGCTTCAGAAGAGCCTCTGGATACAGCGCGTTCCAGGAAGGCAGAACTGCCTCGTAGGCGAGCAGTTTGCATGTGCACCAGTACCTGCAGCTGCAGCAGCTGGATGGGATGACCTCCGTTCAGGGCCCCTGCACCCATGCAAGACACAGTGCAGAGGGTGCTGAGAAGCGCACAGGCCGGCTGCCTGCGTCAGACCCTGGCTCTGTCATTCATGGGCCTCTCAGGAGGCCAATACACCTCTCTCTCTCAGCCTGCCTCTGTTTTCTCATCTGCAAAATGGGCTCATTTATGCCGGTTTGTGAAGAAGACTAATTGAAATAATCTACATGAAGACTTAATTAGATTTGCTTTGGAGAGGGTGAAACCAAGTTTCTCCCTGGAGGCTAGGATTTTGAAGCTCCATCTCACATACTCACATACATGGCCAGGAGGGACCCGTCCTTGGAGAAGGACATCATGCTTGAAAGGGTGGAGGGACAGCGCAGGAAAGGAAGACCCCAAATGAGATGGATTGAGACAGTAACTGGGGCAATGGGGTTAGGTGTGTTGGAGTCAGACAGGCTCAGGAAAGGGCAGGCTTCAGAGCTGTTGTACACAGCCTCGCTAGAAGTCACAGGTGACTCGATGGCACATAACAACAATAACAACATGCAGAGTTGGCACAGCATGGCAGCCAGTTTTAGCCATGGTAGCGGGTTATTCCTGATAACATAGGTAGCATGAAGTGAGCTCCTTTTCATGGCCTTTGTCCTTGACTCTTTCACCATGTTGGTTGACCTTTCCTGGCCAAGCTTGATCTGATGCTTTTTAAGTGATGTATATGGAGACTAAGGTGCATCTGATACAGGCCATGGTCTTTGCAATCACTTGTTATGCATCAGAGAGCTGGACAATGACTAGGGAGGATAGAAGGAGAATTGATGCCTTTAAGCTGTGGTGCTGGAGAAGAGTATTGAAGATACCATGGACTGCCAAGAAAACAAACAGATTCATCCTAGAGAGGGTGAAACCAGGCTGCTCCTTGGAGGCAAGGATTCTGAAGGTTCATCTGACATACTTTGGACATGTTGTAAGGAGGGACCAGTCCTTGGAGAGGGACATCATGCTTGGGAGGGTGGAGGGACAGCGCAGGAGGGAAAGGCCCTCTATGAGGTGTATTAATTCAGTGACTGGGATAATGGGAGAAGGTGTGTGTGTTGGAGACAGTGCGATTAGCACAGGATAGAGCAGGGTTTAGGGCTGTTGTACAGAGGGTCGCTATGAGTTGCAGGTGACTCCATGGCACATGACAACAAACAATGTGTGTGTGCATATATGAAACTGTTTTGTATATATAAAGTTTTGTAATTATGGTAAGGAAGACCAAAGGAGACCCGAGCGAATGATGGTGTTTGTTGGTGAAGGGTACTGAATGCCCCTGGACTGCTCAAAGAACAAACCAATATGTCTTGAAGGAAGTGCAGTCAGAGCCTCGTTAGAGGCAAAGGTGGTGACGTGTCATCTCTCTTCCTGCAGGTGTATTTTCAGAAAGAACTGGTCCTTGGATAGAGCTGTCAGGCTGGGAAAGGCAGAGTGTCAATGATAGAGAAGACCTTCAACCAAGTGGATTGACCCAGTGACTACCACAGAGGGCTTGAGACGATGAGGGCAGTACAGCACAGGGGCGGGGTCACAGCTGTGGTTCCCAGGGCCACTGTGAGCCATAGTCAACTTGAAGGCAACTAACAGCAATACGTCTAAATTCACTTGGTTAGCTTGGTTGTTAGGTGCTGTCAAGTCTACTCTGACTCCCAGCTCTTCCGCGTGCAATGAAACACTGCCTTGTTCTGTGCCTTCTTCACAACAGCTGCTTTGTTTAAGCCCATTGTTGTAGCCTCTGTGCTAATCCACGTCGTTGCTGTGGCCTCTGTGCTAATCCACGTTGTTGCCGTGGCCTCTGTGCTAATCCACGTCGTTGCCGTGGCCTCTGTGCTAATCCACGTCGTTGCCGTGGCCTCTGTGCTAATCCAC
>NW_006399814.1:9047423-9075034 GCF_000299155.1 Elephantulus edwardii
TTTTTTTTTAAATTCTTATTTTGATGAGTTAGTGTTGTGTTCCATTTTCTTGTAAATTTTTTCCTTAATTGTAAAAGTACATTAGTAGATCATCATAGATTCTATTTTTATCCTCCTTAACTCCAAGAAGCCCAAACTTACTTACAAATGGCTGTTGTGGTCCATTTTCCACATGTGTGTCTTAGTATGATTTGTGGTCTTCTGAATTACTAAGCATCCTTCACATTTTTTCATCAAGTTTGTTTACCATAGCTGTCTGATAGATTTTTATCAAGCTAAGGAATTTTGTGGGAATTTCCTTCTATTTATAGATTGTTAGGAAAACATGTTGGCTTTATCAAATATTTTTTTTCTCCAGCATAGGGAACTGATTAAAATTCTTCAATCTTGTGGTTTAGTGAGATGTGCTAATGAGTTTTCTATTGAGTCAATACTGCATGTCTTTGTGTAAATCCCGCTCGGAAGTAATGGATTACTTTTTACTCCACTGCAGGACCAGAAGCTCTGGATTTATTTTGGACTTTTGCTTCTAAGTGAGACTGGTTTCCAGTTTCCTTGGAATGAGTTTCCTTTGTGCCATTTTGATATCAGAATTATGACAACTATGTGAAACTAATTAGTATGCCCTACATTCTATTCTATGCTTGAAAGGGTTTACAAATAACAAATGTGTTCCTTTAAGATTTGTCTAGTACTATTTGCCTTTTTTCCTTCTAAATTTAATTTGGTTTGGATCTGATGCTTACATATGGTCTCGGGCTGTAGCCTGCCCTGTGATTGCAGGACTTGGTCAATTGACTGTGCAAATTAAGTTGTAGCATAGCATGCAAATGAAGTGACTATGGTCTCCTCAAAGACGATTGGTCAGTTTGTAGTCTCTGCTGGAATATTGATATTGACAAGAAGTTTGTTTAAATGCAGTCAAGAGGTTTTTGAGACAGTAGCAGGAGGAAGAAAAAAGAGAGAAGAAGAAGGAGAGATAGAATATGCAGGAATCTCCTAAAAGAAGTATCATTTTGATCAAGCACTGAAACCCTGAAGCCTAGAAAGGGCCCAGTGCCAGAGCTGGTGATAACAGACAGAGAGCAGAGTCAGAGGGGACTGTCCTTAGAGCCCAAGAGGAACCTGTCCGCAGGCAGCTCAGAGGAACCAGTCTTAAAAAGCCAAGCGGAGAGCTGAGAGAGTTGCCCTGTAGTAAAGAAGGCAGAATTGGTGTGTGCCTCCTGATCTTGAACTTGAACCTGAGCCCAAGTTGTACCTTGTTCCTTTCTTAATAAACCACTGAACTGGGCATACAGTCTTTGAGATCTGTATGGCCATTAAAACAAATTACAAAATCCATCAAAGAATTAAATCATATTGGAGGGGCGGGGACAACGGTGTTGGAATTGGCAGAAAGGTTGAAGAGGCAAGCAGAGCTGTACCTGACCGTTGGTACTGACCCTGGGCACTAGCCCCCTTGAAGCTACACAGGTTCTGATGGTAAGACCACTCCCATTTTTTTTTTGTGAGTGTACCGTCAAATCACATCTGACTGGTACAGGAGGAGATTGTCCCTCCTTCCCCGGCAGAGCATCTGGTGGATTCGAACTGTGAGTCTCTGGGATTGTAGCTGCAGCTCCTTGCCACTAGGCCACCAGAGCTCCCCTGACCACTCCCATTCTTCTACAGCTGGTAATGCTGCATCTGTTGGTCATTGCCCATGAATGAATCCTAGCCCTGCTCTGAATATCTACAATTCACCAGAAACACCTAAAATACCATTTGTACCACCTACAACAGCAGCACCGACTATTCCAATGACACAAACACTACGACGTGCATCGCTCCCTTCAGCTGGCTTCTCTCCACCCCCCAGTTCCTGCACCGGGTCTACCTCAATCATGTGCACTGCCCAGCTCACCCTTCCAGGGCTGCCACCTCCCTGCCCTTCCTGGGGAGGCCACTGTCACCCCTTCAAGGAGCCTCCTTGCCTTCGCCCAGCACCTCTGGGACGTGCTCAGAGCCGCTCCCTCAGTCAGCTCACCTGGGCACTAAGTCTGCATCTCACTCTGGAAGGTTGGCCAGGGCGTTTCTTTCCAGGTTCTCCCCTCCCTGCCTCCACCCTTTAAAAAGTTGCACATGCACAGGGTAATGTCCAAGACATATGCAAATCTTAGAGAAAAGCATAAACCGAAGGCATCATCGTTAGATTGAAAATAAAAGGGGGGGGGAGCAAGGACGAGGGCAAGGGGGAGAAAGAGAGAGAAGGAGGGGAGGGGAGGAAAGCAGAAGATGAGGGGAGGGAAGGGGGAGGGGGATGAGGGGGGATGAGGGGGGAGAAACTGGTGCCAAGAAGCAAACAGGCCTTTATTGCGCGGTCTGAGAGGGACGCCAAGCGACCCGGCCGCACAGCACACAGAAAGGGTCGAAATGGCATGCAGGCAGTTTAGGGGGGTTCCTTCTTATAGAGGTCCTGGGGAAGACTAAGAGAATATTTCTCAGAATTTGGGGTGTTAATTAAGTTGTTGTTGTTTTTGTTGTTATGTGCCCTGAGTTGCTTGCTACTCATAGCGACCCTATGTACAACAGCCCTAAACTCCGCTCTGTCCTGTGCCAATCGCACTGTCTCTGACACTCCCATCCCTATTATCCCAGTCACTGAATCAATCCACCTCATAGAGGGTCTTCCCCTCCTGCGCTGTCCCTCCACCCTCCCAAGCATGATGTCCTTCTCCAAGGACCGGTCTCTCCTCACAACATGTCCAAAGTATGTTAGACGGAGCCTCAGAATCCTTGCCTCCAAGGAGCCACCCGGTTTAACCCTTTCCAGGACAAATCTGTTTGTTTTCCTAACAGTCCATGGTATTCTCAACACTCTTCCCCAGCACCACAGCTCAAAGGCATCAATTCTCCTTCTATCCTCCTTGGTCATTGTCCAACTCTCTGATGCATAACAAGTGATTGCCAAGGCCATGGCCTGTATCAGACGCACCCTAGTCTCCAGAGAGACACCATTGCTCTTCAGTACTTTGGAGAGGTCCCTAACAGCAGACTTTCCCATGGCAATGCGCCTTTTAATTTCCTGGCTACTGGTGCCAAGAGTGTTGACTGTGGAGCCAAGCAAACTAAAGCTGTGAACAATCTCAATCTCTTCACCATCCATCCTGATGCTGCCAATTGGTCCAGTGGTGAGAATCTTTGTCTTCTTGACATTGAGCCTCAATCCATATTGTAGGCTGCAGTCCTTGACACTCTGCAGCAGGCGCTTCAGGTCCTCCTCAGTTTCAGCAAGCAGGGTTGTGTCATCCGCATAACGCAGACTGTTGATAAATCGTCCACCAATCTTGACCCCACATTTCTCCTCATAGAGCCCAGCCTCCCGGATAATCTGTTCTGCATATAGGTTGAAAAGGTATGGAGATAAGATGCATCCCTGGCATACGCCCTTCCCAATTTTGAACCATGCAGTCAGTGTTCCCTTGCTCTGTTCTGACGACTGCCTCCTGGTCCAAGTATAAGTTACGCATTAGAACGATCAAGTGTTCTGGGAATTCCCATTCTTCTCAGAGTCAGTCATAGTTTATTATGATCTACACAGTCAAATACCTTTGCATAGTCAATGAAACACAGATAGACACTCCTCTGGTATTCCCTGCTTTCAGCCAAGATCCATCTAACATCAGCTACAATATCCCTAGTACCACAACCCCTTCTAAACCCAGCCTGGACTTCTGGCAGTTCTCTGTTGATGTGCTGTTCCAGTCGTTTTTGGATAATCTCCAGTAAAATCTTGCTTGCATGTGAAATCAGTGAGATTGTTCTGTAGTTTCCACCTTCAGCTTGGACTATTTTGATCAGGCTCAGACCCATATCAGGACTCATTGTCTGGTATTTTCTTTGATATGCTAAGCTTAGATGTTACCAAGTTTCTCAGGAAGTGATCAAGCCGGGGTGGGGGGTGGGGGCACGGGCACACAACTGCCATAATCTTCCTTCAATCATCGCATCTACACCTCAGTCTAGACCTTCTGCCTAGTGACTTGTTTAATTCTGCTGTTGATTATAGTTTTCAGTGGTATGTTTGTACCTCTCCTGTTATCTGTCAGTCACGCTCAGAATGCCAGGCTCCCCCTGTGCTCTCTGCTGGCCATGCTGCCACCTCTGATGGGTATGCTCGTCCCAGTGCCATACTCCACTGCTTCATCATCTTCGTATGCCACCTGCCACCAGTCCTGAGTCTTGGCTTCCTCTCCCTTAGCCTTCCCATCAGGCCTCTGCCCTGCAGCTAGAGGGAGCTGACTGGTTCAGGGCTCCCCACTGCTCAGAACTGCCCAGCGCAGCCGAATCTATCATGTGGAGGGCATGCAGAAGACCTATACACCACTAACACCGACGACCCCTACAGTTACTCACAGTGCCTGCAACTATTTACAACACCAACAACTCCTGTAACACCTACAGTGTGTCAACAACACCTTCACCTATGACCAATAGCGGGCACAGCACCACCTGTGCCATGTCAAGTACCGCCAACACCTACAATGCCAACACCTTCAACAATGCTACAGTACCTACGTCTATGCTGACAACAATCCAGACAACTACTACAGCGTGTACACAATCAGAAACACCAACACCGTGTCTAACATGCCAGCAAGACCTAGAACATCACCACTTCTGGAATCTCATGTCTAAAATACCAACACCACCGATGCTGTGTACAATACCAACACCTGCAGTGCTTAAAACACCAACGATTACAGCACCAACACCCCGCACAACTCTCTTAACAATGACTACACAGCTACAGTGCCAGCAATACTACACAGAACATCTAAATACCTATCGCACCAACACACCCATTACATACAAACCCAACAGCATCTACAACACCAAGAACACCTGAAATGTGGAACACTACAACACCTGCCGTAACTGCAACACCAGCAATATGAACAAATCCTGGAACACCTACACTAACAACCTCTACAATCCTGAACCACATCAACAACTGCCAATACCAACAATGTGAACATTACCTAAAATACCAGCACCTACATCAATAGTGCTAGTAGTAACAACACCAACTTCTCCAATACAGCACCAACCCTGCCGTCCATCCTACTGTATCCACACCAGTGCCACTCATACACCAGCACCACCTCCAGCACACCATCCCCACCACCAGCACCACCTGTGCCAACCTCCCCGAAGTGAAGCCAGAGGTTGGGTCTTTGAAGGGCTCCTTGCGCACTCTTCTCCTCCTCTTCAGCCCCCTATTCCTTTCCCCGCTCACTGCACCTCCGCGCTGGCCCCTTTTCTGACCCTCTTTGCCTCAGCATCACTGATCTCCTGTTCTCACACAGACAGGACCTCACCTCTGCACAGCTGCCCCCTGGTAGGAAGCCTGCTCTGAGGCCAGCTCCTCCCCAGAGGCCTCTCCTGCGAGGAGGCACTCATGCCTGGGGTTCCTCCCCAAAGGGAGTGGATTTCTTATATGGAGGAAACAGATCTGTCTGAACCAAATTCTAACCAAGGGCTCTGCAACCAATTCCTGGGCTCAGCACTTAGAAAATTAATAAGCACAGACTCCTGTCTGCCACTTGATCTGTCGGCTTTGGGACAGCAGCGAGGCGGGAGAATTAGCCTCCTTTCCTGTTATTCCTCCAACTTGAGGCTGGGATGATATTTCACCTTCCGCCTCCAAGAGCATTTTGGCTGCATTTCTTCCAAGCTAGATGAGTTGGTTCTTCTGGAAGTCCATGGTAGCGTCAATATTCTTTGGCAAGCGCACAATGCAAATGCATCAATTCTTCTTCAGTCTTCTTTGTTAACCATCCAGCTTCTGTGTGGATTCGAGGTGCTTGACAGAGTGTCTGTAGTTCTCCCAGTGACATCATTGTCTTTGAAGACTTTAAAGAGCTCCTGACAGCAGATTTTCCCCGTGTGACTTGTCTTTTGATTCCTTGTCTGCTGCTTCCCCAGGTGTGGAATGTGACTCCAAGGAACTCATTGACAGCTTCAATAGACCCTCCATTTATCACGGTGTTGCTTATTAATCCAGCTTGAAGATTTTTGTTTTTTTTTTACTTGATGTTGTGGTGTAAGGAGCCCTGGTGGTGCAGCAGATTAGAGGTTGGGCTGTTAACCAAAAGTCAGTGGTTTGAACACAGCAGTTACTATTCCGAGGGAGTAAAATGGGGCAGGCTGCATCTGTAAAGATTCACAGTCTTGGAAGCCCCAAGAGACTGTTCTGATGCATCCGTGAGGTGACTAAGAGTGAGAACTGACTTGTCAGCTGTGGGTTTGGGTTTATTTTAAGGCATAATCCATATAGCAGGTGGGCTGGACCCTTCACCCTACAGTGCCCCTCAGCCACCTCCCTCTGTCTAAGACATGCTTTTCGATGTGTGCCCTAGTAATTTAGAACTGCTGTAACAGAACTACCACAAATGGATGGCTTTAACCACACAAGTTTCTCTTATGACAGTTAGGAGGCTGGAAGTCTGGTGCAGAGCCTAAGTTATAGAGGATTATGGCGTTCTCTCTGTTGGCTCTGGGGCAAGAGTCTCATCACCAGTCTTCCTCTGGGTCTAGAAGGTTTTCAGCACTGGGGCCCCAGATCAAATGGGCACAGTCTATTTCTGGTTCTCTCTTGGCGGTATTGTTGTGTGCCATTGAGTCAGAACTGACCCATAGCTGACCCTCCAGAAAATTTCCAGAAGCTGTAAATTGACTAAAAGGAGATTGCCCACCTTTCTCCTGCAGAGCAGCTGGTGGATTTGAACCACTTACCTTTGAGTTGGCAGTGTAATTGCTTATCCAGTAGGCCACGAGAGCTCCTGTGGTGGCCATGAGGCCCCTAATACATCTGCCTATTTGTTTAATCTCATTTATATAGCAAAAGAGATTTATTCAAGAGAAAAGTGAATCCTGTATATTGTATTGTGCCTCATTCAAAACATAGAGGTTAGGATCTTTAAGGCCTTGGTTAATTACATCAGATAATTACAGAATGAGAGATTATCACATAACACTGATGCTCATTGCTTAGCCAGCTTGACACACATACTTATGGGACTCAATTCAATCCAGGGCTGTTTGTGACATACAATCTGGGCATCCCCAGCCCTGTAAGGGAGGTCCATGATTCCTCTCACACCCTGACCAAGGCTTCCTCTCCCTAAGCTTTTCCCTAGAGTCCTTGAAAGGCATCAAACGACTGACCAAAAGTTGGTGATTCAGACTCACGCAGAGGTCCATCAGAAGCAAGGCCTGGCAATCAATCAGCTTTAAAAGGTTTAGAAAATCTTATGGAGCAATTATGCTCTTCACACTTGACTTGGGGGCCACAGAAGCCATGTCAGCACAGCCCCTCTCCTCACCCGCAAAGCTGGACATTCTCTCAGGGGCCTGGATGGAAGGGCAAAGCCATGGGCTCGGCCTGCACCTTGGACAGGAGTCCACCCTCAGCCTGGCTGTGGCTGGGCTCTGAGTCCTGGTTTCTCCCCTAAAGTAAATATTAGGCTCTGCTTTCCTCCCAGGCTTAACCGAGAGGACTGGCCATTTGTCAGGCACGTGCGTCCAGCCACCCTGTCAGGGAGCCTTCCTTGGGGAGATCTGGGTAGCAGTGGGGCGGGCGTCTGTCAGCAGCTTTATTGCAGCATTTCTCAGCACAGGAACGCTGAGCCCCTGCTGGGCTGGGGACAGCTGCTCTGAGCTCTGCAGCCCTGGGCAGAGCAGTGGGCAGCCCCCACTGTCCCCTGTCAGTGTGATGTGGAAAGTGGGGAGCCAGGCACACTTTCCCTATGGTGGTCCTACTGTGTGTGATCTCAGTCTCTTATCCCCAGGGTGGGTCCCTCACAGGTTAAGGTGGTACCAGCCTGCACCCTCAGGATTTCTGGGGTTCGTAGAGGCTGTTAGAGCCATAGACTTGGCTCTGACTCCTAGTGGTCTCATGCACAATAGAATGTAATCCTCACCATCCCCCACAGCCTCTGCCGTGTGTGTCCCACTGCTGCGGTCACTGTGTCCATCTCATCGAGGGTCTGCCTCCCTTTTGTCCACCCTCTGCTTTTCCAAACATGATGCCCTTCTCCAGGGACTGCTCCACCCCTCCACTCACACCCCCCCACCCCACAATACATCCTAACTTGTTAATGTGCTGTCAAGTCAGAACCAGCTCATAGCCGAGCCTCCAGCAGGTTTTCGGAGGCAGTCAAGCACATGGGAGATTGTCCATTTTTCTCACGTGGAGCCGCTAGAGACCCCGTGTGCCTTTGGGCTGGCAGTGCCACTCCTCACCACTAAGCCACCAGAGTAAGTTCAAAGTGTGTGAGATGAGACTCTGCCACCGCTCTGACATCCTCAAGTCCAAATGCTGGTGTCAGCCAGCCACGCTCCAGCCAAGCCCTCCAGGGGAGAAACATTCTCATTTCCTGCAGCTTCTGGTGGTGGCAGCTGCAGTGGAACCCTGGCTGTCATCTCCTCTCTGTACCTGTATCTGTTCATATATCTATCTATCTATCTATCTATCTGTCTATCTACCTATCTATCCATCTATCATCTATCCATCTATCTATCATCTATCTATCTATCTATCTATCTATCTATCTATCTATCATCTATCTGTATCTATCTCTCCTCTATTTATATCTATCTATCTATCTATCTATCATCTATCTATCTATCTATCTATCTATCTATCTATCTATCATCTATCTATCTATCATCTGTATCTATCTATCTATCCTCTATATCTATCTATCATCTATCTATCTATCTATCTATCTATCATCTATCTCTAATCTATCTCTACATATGGGTATGTATGCATTTTTAAATTAATTGTTGTATTTTCCCCCCACCCCACATAATGCACCCCTTGCTCCAGATTGTTGCCATATATATAATGTCTAATCATATATTAAGGATCTCTGGTGGCCTAGTGACAAGTACCTGCACTGTAATCCTGAAGGCACATGGTTCAAATCCTCCAGATACTCCATGGGAGAAGGATGGGCAATCTCCTCTCATGCCTCCAAAAACCCACTGGAGGGTCTGGTATGGATCAGTTCCAATAATCATATGTTCCTTTTGGACAGTTCTTCCCCTCATCTGATCTAATACAGTGTTCATTATCTATCCACTCTTTTCCCATTTTCTCCCCAACATCACAATGTCTGTCCTATTTTATAACAGCAGTATCTGTCCTTTAGTGATAGAGATGTTTCACTCAGCAAAATGTCCTCCAGGCTCTCCTGTGTTGCATGATGTTTTATGAGTTCATTGTTTTTCAGTGCTGTATAGTATTCCATTGTGTGAATGTACCATAGTTTTTCTATCCATTTGTTGATTGGCACTTGGGTTGTTTCTATCTCTTTGCTGTTGTGACTAATGCAGCAATAAACAAGAGTGTGCATGACACTATTTGTGTCATGGCTCTGGGTTCTTTAGGGTATATTCCCAGTAGTGGACTTGCTGGGTCAAATGGTTTCTATTTCCAACTTTTTAAGAACGCACCAGGCCACTTTCCATAGTGGCTGTACTATTTTGCATTCCCTCCAGTAGTGAGTAAGAGATCTCTCCACCATCCCACCAGCATTTGTTGTTTGCTTCCCTGTTGAATGTTGTTGCTGGGGAGTCTGTTAATTTTCTAAGGAGATGGAATTAGGACCCCTGTAACTTCAGTAAGGAGCGCTGGTGGTGTGGTCCATAGCATGTTATGCTGCTAACATTGGCCATCTCTTGTGGTCTGACTCCATGGGCCACCTTCAGAAGAAAGACGGGTAGTCTCCTTCCATTAAGATTTGCAGTCTCAGAAGTCTGATAGGAAGTCACTGTGAGTCAGGACCAAGTCCAAGGCAATGAGCTGATAATGACGAGGTTACCTCATGTCAAGTTAACTAACAGCAAAGTCAACGACGTTCTTTCCAAATAGCCACCCGCATAGTGCAAGGGCTAGAACTCCTCTTTTATTGAGGGGCACAGTTAAATCTGTAACATTGAGCTGCAGTTCCCTGCTGCAGCTCCTTGATGGTCTATCTCCCCCCTCCACACCCCAACCTACAGATGAGGACCCCAAGTCCTAGGAGATGGATGATGTACCTCAGATGGTGCCATCAATGGCTCAGCTGACCTGGGGCTCCAGACTTACGTGGCAACCCTCAACTGGAAAATATGGGGGTGACTGAGAATTTATGACGAGTGTGTGACTCCATCAGAAGTAGGCATCTGAGACCCTCAGAAAGTACCAGTCCTCCTGCGCCATCTGAGAAGGTGTAGAGGTGGGGCTTTGAGCAAGAAGCCCACGCTCTGAGAGTGTCTGGGGAGACGGCAAACAGCCCGGGTCGTGGCAGTGCAGGCAGGGTGTGGAGAGGAGGGGGACAGGTTCCTGGGAGCTGGAAGTCAAGAGTTTGTCTTGTAAAACCTCATTCCAAGTGCATAGCAGGCTGGTGCCATTGGTCGGGGGAGGATAGTGTCAGTGTTCAAGACTCAGTGTGGCCAGGATGAGGCTGGACGTGCCCCTTGGGGTCTGGCATGACCCAGGAAGCCTGGCTCCCGATTCCCCTTGCTCTGCCTTTTCTTCTCTCCACAACCCCAGCTCCTGGTCCCTAAATTCCCTAAAGTGAATTCCCTAAATTCCCTAAAGAGAAGAAAGAGGTTCAGTCAGGAGCCTCTGATTTTCTTGCGATTTATTATCAATTCCTGGTTTTATGTATAACATTTTACTGGGATTTCAGTGAAAATTTACAGTACAAATTGATTTTCCCTCCAACCATTCACTCCCATCATCATTGCAATCCCCACTGTCACAGCACTCGTCCATGTGCCCCTGGTTTTTCCCATTTCCACCCGTCCTTCTCTCCTGTCTCTTTCCGTCTTCTGAGCTCTATCCCTGGGCTGATGCTGACCTGACACTGACCCTCAACATGCTGCGTGTGACACACTCTCTGCGCCTCAGCTCTCTCCTCTGGCATGGACCAGCATCCTGGCCATCAGGATGCTGATGGCAGACCACAGGTGGCAGAGAGGAGCCAGGCCTTTGTCGACAGACCACAGGGTGGCATGAGTAGTCCTGCATCCCTCCATCCATGCACGACCCCCCTCCAGCCTCCCCGGTGCCCTCGGGCTGCGAGCACAGATCATCAGCCCGCAGATGTGATCCGGTGATTTGATTAATGTACTTTCCACTCAGTCTCTCCCGGTGCAGGGACTGTGGGCTGCAGAGTAATTATAATCAAGTTTGAAGAAAGCTGATGGTATTAATGAAAATCATTATACTCCTGGAAGCGAACCTGGGTGGGGGGAGGCTTTGCTTGTTTGAAGTCCTCTCCTGAAGCAGTGGCCTGCTAGATAGGTATGAAGGGGTGCAGACCACACTGGGGGAGAGGACACTGCCCGAGGAGATGACACACACACCCCCGAATGGCTATGTATAACATCTTTGTTCAGCATTTCAGTAGAAAAGTATTCTTTATAATAAAGTCTCCTATTGTTGCTTTCCCCCATTGATTCAGGCCTGACTCGTAGCTGACCCACCAAATGACTTTTCAGAGGAGAATGTTCAGCTTTTCCCCATGAAGCAGCTGGTGGATTTGAACCACATACCTTTGGTTTAATAGTACAACTCCTTACTATTAAGCCTTATAATGAGAACAACAAAAACACTTTTCCTAAGCCCAGCTTGTTGTTAGGTGCTGTCATATCTGTTCTTGTTCATAGTGACCCCTGAACAACAGAACAAGCCCTGCTCTGTCCTGTGTCATCCTCAGTCCTGGCTGTTTGTGCCCTGGGCTGTGGGCACCGAGTCAGTCCATGATATTGCAGCTCCTCTGCCTTTCACCTGACCCTCTACTGTTGCAAGTATAATGATGTCCTTTTCCTAGGGCAGTTTGCTCCTGATTTTGTCAAATTTTCTAGTCCTTTAGCTACAAAATTGTTCTAAATAGTGTTCATGATCTTAGATCACTAATGTTAAAAAGAATAGAGTAGTAATTAAAGAAAAAGATGGAGAGACATTTAAAAAGGCTTCCATGCAGTTACTAACAATGTAACTAATAATGTTGTAATCATGTAACATATTGTAACTAATAATGTTGCAATTAGGTATCTCTCTAATATAGGACGATTTTACTAGGCAATTTTGTTGCTATTGTACAGAGATCCCAAGAAATACTACATTTAAGCAATTTATAACCACAGACAGAACCCAGATTACCAACTGCCTTCCAGACAACTCCTACCTGCCCTTTAATGGTATGTAAATTTGCTCTCACTTTGAACTGATTGAACCCACGCCTACGCTCAACAAATTCTTCCTCACAATCACCTCCCCTCGATGCTCATATAGCTTTTTAAAACACTGAAAAGGCATCGAGTCTTTCCTTGCACTAAAGCCAGAATAAGCCCCCTGCCATCAAGTCAGTTCTGACTCCTGGACACCTGTCTTTGAATTTCTAAAGCTGTAAATCTTTACAGGAAAACACAGTCCTCCTTTTTCCTGAGGTGGATTTGAACTGCCAACTCTTTGGTAGCCCTGTATTTAAGCTCCACGCTACCTTCCCTTGAGCTTAAACAAGGTTAAATGAGAAGCATATGCGCCTGTTTCAACAGACCTATGAATTCTTAAAAGACACGCTCAGGAACTGAGCTCATTAATAACGCAGGGTGTGCCCATATATTATTCTATGATGAAAAAGGATAGCAAACATTAGGAAGTCTCTACAGTCTGGAGGGCTTGGAGGGGTGGGAGGGGAAGGTCCACGGAGAGGGTGAAGTCAACCCTGTGATACCACAACCCTGAAGACACACTTCCTTGGGAGAAGAGCTGCTTGCAGCAAGATAGCATCTCATGACCTCAGAGGGGCTCTGCCCCGGAAGTAATAACGCTAACAGGAGTGGGGGAACAGCTACTGAGACTTCTCAGGCTCCTGGAACATTCTTGGTCAGACTCCCTGGGCACACAGTGTACCTGCTGGGGACAAAAATGTCTGTAACCTTCCCAGGTGATAGCAGGGACTCTTTAAAGCAAATAAATAGATAGATTTGTATGTATTGTGTTTCACAAGTGATTGAAAAGACCATGGCCAGAACCAGGCTCACCTTAATCCTCAAATTGGCATCATTGCTCCTCAATAATTTGGGCAGTGAAGTAACATATTATAGAAGTTGTGGTTGTTATATGCCATTGAGTCAACTGTGACCCATAGCAACCCTATAAACAATGGCTCTGAACCCTGTCCTATCGTGAGCTAATCTTGCTGTCTCTGACACCCCTGACCCCATTGCCCCAGGTACTGACTCAATCCATCGCATCGGAGGTGACCCTCTTCTGTGCTGACCTTCCACCCTCCCAAGCATGATATTCTTCTCCAAGGACTAGTCCCTCCTGGCAACATGCCCAAAGTATGTGAGATGAAGATTCAGAATCCTTGTCTTTGAGGAGCAAACAAACTGGTTTCACCCTTTCCAAGACAGACTCGTTTGTTCTCTTAGCAGTCTGTGGTATGTTCAGTGCTGTTCTCCGCCATCACAACTTAAAGGCATCGATTCTTCTGCCATCTGTGGTCATTATCCAGTTCTCAGATGCACAGCAAACAATTGAGAAGGCAATGGCCCCATAACAGGTTACAATTCAAGACGAGGAACAACTTAGGGTAGAGTTCTCCCATTAGGATGGCCTCTTCCCAGCCAGATCCACAGGCAGGCCTCCTCCTTGTCCATGCTCCCCAGGGTCTTCCTGGCCTCATGGGCCCTTTGCTGCTTAGGCAAAGGATACCACACTCGTTAGCAGTACCAATAAGTGCCCACTGACATCCACTCTGCTCAAAGACACACAGTGCTAGTTCTGTGGGTCCACAGACCCCACCTCCCCACATGCTCAGAGGCACCTGCCCTGCCCACATCCTCCTGTCTGAGGTGCTCTGTTCACCTGCTTCTGTTGGTCTCCTGGGTCTGCTATCGCAGCTGTCCTCTTCACTATCTCTCAGCTTGTTCTCTCTCTCTGTCCTTTTCTCCATGTCTCATATTACAGCTTGTTTCCTCTCTCCCTCTCTCCTTCTCTCTCTCTCTCTTTCTCTCTCTCTCTCTCTCCCTCCCTCTCTCTCTCTCCCATCTCACTCTCCTCTCTGAAGTTCTCAGCACAAGGACCCCAAGGTCCAAAGAACACTGTGCTTCTTCTTCTGGGTGGCCATGAGAGTCCCCTCTCCACTTTTGGGTTGGCTTATGTTAAGTCTGGTGGATGGTAGCATTGACCAATCCCCACTTTAGGGTTTCATACACCTTATTTGCATGTCCACTCCCAAGGGTGCCCTGCACCCTGTCAACATTATTAGCAAGCTACACAGACCCCCTTTGTGGATCACACGCTCTTCATTCACATAACGCCACCTAGTCATTTGCTGTTCCTTGGAGAGGGACATCATGCTTTGAAAGGTGGAGGGTCAGCGAAAGAGAGGAAGACTCTCCACCACATTGACTGACACAGTGACTGCGGCAACGGCCTCGAAGGTGTCAGAGACAGTGAGGATGGCACAGGACAGGACAGGGTGCAGATCCATCGTTCACAGGGTCACAGTGAGTCATACCGGACTCGGTGGCACCAGCAATAGCAGCTCCTCATCATTTGATGGGAATTGAAAACAATGGTTAATTTAAACCAAACCCTCTGCTGTGAAGTCAGCGCCCACTCCTGACAGCTGCGCACACATGCCCCAGGGTCTCCCAGGCCGTGATCACTGCAGGAGCAGACACTCCGTCCTTCCCCCATGGACCAGCTGATGGGTTAGAACAACTGACCCTGAGGTTAGCATCTGAATGCTGTGACCACTGCATCACCGGAGTCCTGTAACCATGGCGAGGAGGAGGAGGGGCCTTGCTTAGTAACCTGGCGACTGCTTGCCCGTTGGTGGGAGCTTTGTTCACAGGCAGCCCCAATTCCAGAGGCAGCTTGTCAACTGCTCGCTTTCTGCCCCCTCGGGACCCTCAGCTCCCACCACAAGACAAGCAGAAGGCAAGCAGCTGACAAGGTGTTGTCCCACGGTGGCTCGCTTCAGTGGCATCATGTCCTGAGGGAGCCTGGACGTCAGGTGGCCATGGTGCCAAGGCAGGGACAACACTCGGACCATGTCTGGTGGTGACGACACATTTCACACAGGACAGGTGTCCCTGGGACAGGCTCCAGAGACACAGGAGGCCTGTCAGAGGACATGACTTTGATCTGGAGCCCACAAGTAACTCTGCTGGGTGAAGGCAGCCATGAAGACCAGAGGTCAATGGACTTCCCACATGGGGAGTGACCACCAGTCGGAGCAGCCGCAGAATGGCCTGGTGGTGTGGAGGGACCAGGCATGAGTGAGGTCCCTGGGGAGAGGGGTCAGGACCTGCAGCAGGCGGTCAGTGAGCAGGGGTGGCCAGGAGTGTGGTGGATGGGGAGCCAGAGGCCAGTGCAAGGCCATTGGGTGAGGGGCAAGGGGCCTGCAGGAGCTAGTGGGATTGTTGTCCAGGAGGAGGGATGTGAGGGGGTTCAGGTACCTTGTGCTGCCGTGAGGGAGGGAGCTGGTGGATGGTTAACACAGGGAAGGAGTTTCTCGTACTTCTCAGGCTGCAAGCACCAATTGTCTGTCTTATGGGGTGCGTGCTCCTTTGTGGGGTGTGGGGTTCTGGCCCCACCCACTCCTTCCCACTCTCCAGAGCGATGGCTCTCTGGGTTTGGTGAGGAGGCTGGGAGAGCTGAGCACAATGTGGTGGTAGAGGGGTGACATCTGTCCTGAGGGCCCAGAACAGAAGAGCAGGGCTGTGGGTCTGCACCCACTACAGCTCCAGTCAATGGGCAGGCCTGGGGAGGGCTGGCGGAGGGGACACCCCCAGGCTCAATGGCTTGTCTGCTCTTTGGCCATCCCAACACAGGCAGACATCTGAGACATAACAAGGACACCTCCCTGGCCCTCCCCTTCCCGCCCCTCCACCGGCCCCGAAATGACTCCCTCCCCACCTGCTATCTCCTGCACACCCATCAGCAAATGCTGGGCCCTCCCTTCCAGGAACAGCCCTCATTCACCATCCACCACCCCTGCAGGCCTGGTCAGTGCTCACCTGGTTCCCGTACTCACCTCTGCACATGCCCCAGCCTCCCCACTCCTCTTTCATCACTGTCCGCTGTCTAGTCTCTTCCTCGTAGGACAGAGCAGCTGCTCCATGGGGCTTAGAAAGGCGAGCTTTCCAAAGATCATCTGTGGCACCACAGCTTTGGAGCGGTGACTGGTACAGACTGTGACATCTTGCGACCTCAGAGAAGCTGAGCCACTGACCTTTGGGTTAACAGCTGGTTGTTTTGGCTACGCTCTCCTGGCGGTCAAGGTGGAAGAGCTCATAGCTGACCCTTCAGCAGCTTTCCAGAGGCTGTAAATCACACAGGAGGAGATTGCCCATCTTTCTCCCCAGGAGCAGCTGGTGGATTCGAACCACATCTCTTTGGGGTTGGCTCCACAGTTCTTTACCCACTAGACTATGAGTGCTCCACAGCGCCACCTATGGTTCTACCGGAAAGTGACCATCAGGTTTCTGAGGCTGTAAATGTTCAGGAGAGGAGAGGAGAGGAGACAGCCTGTTTTTGTCCCCTGGAGCAGGTGGTGAGTTTGAACTACTGATCTTCCAGTTAGCAGCCCAGCAAGTAATGTTCTATTTCACCAGAGCTCCTTCCAGTGCCAAGAAGAGACTCTTGAAAATGTTGCCAGGACAATGTTCTTTCTCCTAAGTGACTCTGATGGCCTCTGGTCCCCAGAGTTCACCAAGCCTGTCCCACCCCCCAAGCCATCCCCACTGAACAATCTCTTCCCTTCAGAGTCCCTCCCAGAGCCACCTTCCCCTGCCCTTCACACAGCAGGATCCAGCCACTTAGACCTTCAGTCTCTTCCTCAAACCCTGCTCTGGACCCTCTCCAGACTTCTAGAAGCTCCCAGAAGGTGCCTCCTGGGCTCTGCATGGCTTGAGGGTCTTACCTTTCTGCTGGCCTCCCACCTGCACCCCACAGAGGCTGTCCCTCTCTGAAACTCTGGGGAAACCAGGGTTTTAACACTCTTTCTGGCTTGTAGCCAGGAAATCAGCAGAGGTAATCCCCAGGGAATTAGCTGATGAGAAGAGAGGCCTCACCTCCTCTCTCACTCCAGGCTTCTGCACTCTATCACCATGGGAGGAGGTGGGGGGAGGAGGGGGCGTCCCCCAGGGGAATACCCCACCCTGCCTGCACACCACCTCAGCCAGGGTGGACACAGGCTGCTGTTTGAGCATGAGGAAGGGACTCGAGGTAGAGAGCATCTGCTTCAGGGCTGTGTGGGGCTGAGTTCAAATCTTGCTCCTCGTGGTGACCTTGGGAGCACCATAGCTGCTGAGTGTCTGCTGTGTCTTCACCCGCAGTGGGCGTTTGTCTGTCTGGGCTGTGACGGTGTCTCTTCTCTCTCTCCCCCAGGCCCTCCTCCACCCCCCACTCCCCCTGGGACAGTGTTCACCTGCAGTTTACTCACTGTGAGGACAGGAGAGCTTGTGCGTGGAGCTGACGCTTAGTGAGCAGAAGCAGAGAGGAGGGCAACTCTGAGCATGGGCAGGGCAGCCCAGGGAGGCTTCATGGAGGAGGCAGCATTTGAAAGATTCTGGTCTTTAAGACTAGAAAGAATCTCTCAGGGGTCCCTGTGGGGCGCAAACAGCTGGTGTGCTCAGCTGGTACACACAGCCCTGCCAGCTGAACCCTTCACTTGCAGGTGTTTATTTGTGCTTTCTGCGACCCCTCCAGGCAGCCTTCATAGCACCACTGAAAGGTTCAATTTCATCAGGAGGTGCTTTGGAAGAAAGGCCTGTCTGGCTCCTTCCACAAAGCTCGGCCTTGGACAGGAAGCACGGTGCTACCTGACGTGTATCGGGTCACCGTGAGTTGGCCTGGACTCAAGAGCAACTGAGCTGTTAACGTGATAGACGGAGACACTGAGGGTCAGAGAGTCAGGGAGCCAGAGTGTAATAGACAAAGACACTGAGGGTCTGAGAGTCCACCATAGCTGGGAAGCAGTGGAGTTGGGGGTGCAATCTGAGGCTGCCTGCTGCCCAGCCTGCACCCTCCCCAGCTGGTGGGGCCTCATTCTCTTCACAGGTTTGGTTGTGCCCTGAGGGCACTAGGGAGCTCCAGGAGGTTCTAGGCAGAAAAGTGACAAGGTCAAATTTGTGCTTCTAAAAAGACCGCTCTGGCAGGAGGAGGAGGGACCGGTCAGTGTGTGAGTGAGGGCACCCCAAAGGCTACGCGAGCTGTGTGTGGTGTAACTGCAGCCACCTGGGTGACAGTTGTGGCCCAGTGCACCTGGCCGCCCAGGGCAGGGGCTGGATCCTCCTGAGAGCTGAAGCAGACAGCTCGCCCAGTAAAGACCTTGACAAGGAGGTGATTATGTCTTGAGCTTTGCCTTAAAACCCTTAATGGATTTTTTCCACTCCGTAAAACCGCCCTGCGGTCACAGAATAATAATTGAGACTGGGAACAAGACTAAGGGAGCAGAGCCGGCCTCTGCCCCTGTCCCTGCCCCACCCCTGCTGCTGAGGGAAGGGTGGCTTGGCACAGCCATTAACCTGTTGACCCTCGAAGCATGTGGCATATCCCCAGCCAGCACCCGCAGCTCCGGGGGACCCTGCCCAAGCTCTGCCAGCATGGACACACTGGTCCTCACAGCCACCCTGCAGGACAGGGCAGCTGGCATCATCCGATATTACAGACTAGGAGAGTGAGGCGAACCTGGTCCAGGTCTACCCCCACCTCCTCAGGGGGCCGTTTCCCAGATGAGGTCGAGTTATCTGAGACCAAGGACAATGCTGAGCCAGGCAGGCGCCCATTTCACAGAGAAGGAAACCAAGGCCCCCAGGGCCGAGGCTGACAGCTCCACGTAGATTGTGACGGAGACATCTGAGGTGGATATGCAGGGGGTGCACAGGACCAAACTGGCCTAAATCCTGAGCTGCTGGAGGTCCAAGCAGAGAACTGAAGTCTCCACGCTCTCCTGTCCCAGCCTGCCTGGGAGCCTCCCTTCCCAGGGGCTTGTGAACAGGGTCGCTGAGGAGTCCTGGTGCTGGGCAACATATTCCTGACTCTGGTCCCCCAGCTGACAGAAGCTGGGTCCCCTCCCCTGTCCCTGTGGCTCTGCATTCATATCCGCGTCACATCACGGACCACAGTCAGGCAGGAGCAGGAAGTACCTCCATCTAGACTCCCTGGGTGTGAACCCCGCATCCCTCCCTGCTGCAGACCGCTTGCTTCCCTCCAGCACCCCCACTCCCTGGGAGAGCAGGGCAGCGTGGAGAGTCTTGGTGGGACATTCAGAACCCCACATTTGAGCAGACAGCTCACCAAGGCCCCTGTGTGACCCTGGACACGCGGAGGGAGAGGAAATGGGGTCGGCGGTCTCCTGGCAGGTCTCCTGGCAGCACCGGAGGGTGAAAGGTGCCTCCTTGTTGGGGATCATCTGGTTTATTCCACACTTTTAAGTGGCACAGGCTGCACTTCGGCTGAAGAGCTCAGAGCTGAGTCACAGCAGCACTGAAACTGCTCTGAGGCCTCGCTGCCCCCCAGCACTGGCTCACACCCCCTTTCCCTCCCCACCACCCCAGAAACAGCACTGTTTGTGAGCAGAGAGCATCTGGACTGCATGAGATTGAGCTGCAGGGCACAGTGAAGCCAGAGCACAACAGCAGCCCCTGAGGGCAGGTGCCAGGCTCGCCATACTGAGAGGGTCACGTGTGGGGAGAATCTCAGGCTGTGGGCGTCACAGCTGGCAGCTCGGACCCATGAGGCCCTGGTCACTGCTCTGTTCTCTTCTCTGTTCTGAGAAGCAGAGAGGGGATCTGGGTTTGAATCATGACCCTACAAGGTAGTAAGCAGGTGATGTCCTCTCTCCGGACGTCAGCTTGTGAGCAAACCAGAAACGTCCTGCCATCGAAGCAGAAGCAACCCTTCACTGGGTCTCTAAGGCCGTAAATCACACAAGAGGAAAACTGTGCATTTTTCATCCTTGCAGCTGTTGGTGGATTTGAACCACCAGAGAGGTGCAACCTTGGGGTTAGCTGACTGGCAGCAAGGGAGGACAGCGAGAATTGCTTTTCAGGAGGAGTGCTGACGGTGTAGGGTTGGTCTGCTCATGCAGAGGCTGGCAGTCAAGTCAACCAGCTGTACCAGGGGAGAAAGCTGGGCGATCTCCTCGTACGAGCTTCACGGTCTCAGAAGCCTGAGGGAGGATCACAGAGTGTCAGAATCCACTCAGTGACCGTGGGCTCTGGACGAGGCAGGGGCTCACCGTGCAGGGGACTGACCCCACAGCAGTGAGATGGGTTTCGATTTGAAACCCTCTTGATTCGGGTGAGAGTTCACAGGATTTTAAAACAACAAATAAACATGACTTACTTTCACCTTACCTAGATATCAAGAAGTCTCCTATATGCAGCTCAGGGTTAGATGTTTCATGAAATGGGATGATCTTTGTCTTTTTTTTTTCTATATTTTATTAATTTTCATAAACATTTACAGAGATTTTGGGTTTCCATTCATTCATTGTTGCACTATTCTCTCTACCCTCCTCCCAGTTTATTCTTGTCCAAATGCCACAGTGCTTGTCAAAGCCAGTTCTGATTAATCTTCTTTGTCAGTGTGTCCTTTGCCATTCCCTATCACTCCTCCCTGAGAGAGACTTCACCCTGAGTCATAAGGAAAAGGGGACGGCGTATTCTCTTAGCTACTTCCTGCTGAAAAGGGACGCTGTGGGTTTCAGGGTGAAGATCTTCTCTCACTACTCTAAAGGACCCCTTTGGCAGTAGGAAACACATAGACTATTATGGAGATTGATTTTGGAATTTAGATGCACTCTTGTGAATAGAAAAGACTAGAGAATGGCCAAAATTATTGGGGCAGCTATTGCTGCCAGTTTAGGGCCTGTGAGATCTTTGTCTTTTAATGAAAGAACTTTCTGCTTGTCCCACTTGTCGTCTGTCCCCTCTCACCCATGTGTTCCTGATCAGATCGTTTTAGTACCCCATTTGCCCTGCTCCTCTAACTCATTAGTTCTGCGTTCTTTAACCATTTCTTCTCGGGTTACTCATACTCTAATCTAAAGGGTCACTGTTACCATTCCCAGGAAAAGCAGCAGCTCAGAGGATTTTTACTTTATCTTCCTCCTTCCCTCTGGCATGTACACCGCCCCCAAAACGTACACGTCTCCCCAAAGAGCTCCCTGTTCTGCATGTCGCTGTTAGGTGCCCTCCAGTTGACGACACCACTCAGCAACCCTGTGAACAATAGATCGGATCTTCACCCTGTCCTCTGCCATCACCATGGTCTCCATCAAGTTCAAGACCACTGCTACAGTTCGCCATACATGAACCCATTGTTAAAGACACTGTGTCAGTCCATCCTGTTGACAGTCTTCCTCTCTTTCTCTGACCTTCCACTTTGATGTCTCTTTCCAGAAAGGATCCCTCCTGACGACGTGCCCCAAAGTATGTGAGGCCGAGTTTCACCATCCTTGTCTCTACAGAGCCCCTGGTTGCTCTTCCTCTGGGACAGATCTGTTTGTTCTTTTGAAGTCCATGGGGTATTCCGTTCTCTTCTCTATCACTACTGTTTAAAGGCATCCGTTCTTTGGCTTCTTACTCATGCTACATCTCAACATCAAGAAGATAAAAATCCTCACCACTGGGCCAATAGGCAACATCAAGATAGAGGAGAAAAGAGTCAAGTCATTAACAATTCCATTTTACTTGGATGTACAATTAACACCCATGGTAGTTGTTGCTGTTGTTACGAGCCACCGAGTTGACTGAGACTCATAGCGACCCCACGCATGATAGCTCCGAACCCTGCCCTATCCTGAGCCAGTCTCACTGTTTCCAACACACCTTACCCCCATCTCCCGTTACTGTGCCAATCCATCTCAGGGGCTCCCTCTTCTGCACTTCAAGCATGATGTCCTACTCCAAGGACTGATCTCTCCTGGCAACATGCCCAGTGTATGTGTACAACTATTTTCTTTACAAAATTCATGTTTTCCAGAACAGATTCTTCCAATCCCCCCCACATCAGATTGTTCAACTCCATGATTACTCCCCCTCCCCCTGCACATCCTCACCCTTCGGCTTCCCCCAACCCCCTCCTTGGATACTTGCATCATTTTTATCTAGAAGTCGGCTCATTGTTCCATTGAAGGTAACGTGTCTTTTCTTTCTGCTTTTGAGCCTTTCTCTTTGTCTTTGAAAGTCAGCACTTTAGTAATGATGTTCCAAGTGTGGCTTGGGGGCTCATTAAGCTGCCAAAATTTTGGCTCGATGTCTTTCATCAGGTTTGGAAAATCCTTGGAAATTTATTTTCAAATATTGTTTCTACCTAATTATCTTGTTCTTCCCCTTATGGTACTCAAATTATACATATGCTCACCTTTTTTTTACTAATTCTCTTATCTTTTATCATCTTCCATTTTCCTTTTTTAATATCTCTGTGTTTATAACACAACTATTTTAAACTAATTTATTTTCCAATTTACTAATTCCCTCTCCAGTTTTGTCTTCTTTACCCTTAATTCTTTACTTGTTAATGTATTTTTTCTGTTCTACATTTCCATTTGCTTCTTTTTTTGCTTAGCCAGTTTTTTACTGAACTCCTCTGTCTTATCATCTATTTTCTCGAGCACATTACCTACCCACCTATTCATTACCACTGAGTCAGTTCTGACTCAGAACTGACCCTCCATTGGGCTTCTGAGGCTGTAAATCACAGAGAGCACTCATCTCTCTCCCTTGAACCTGCTGGTGAATCCGAGCTGCCAGAGGGACCACGTGTGGATTAACCGTGCACCTCCCGATGCACTACATAACCAGAGCCCTCCTCCTGAGCACATTCTTCACAGTTATTTTGAAGTCTGTGTCTGATTGAGACAATATTTGGATTACCAGTGAATCATTTTTGTAGCCTGTTTTCTCTCTTATCCCTGTTGCTGGTTTGTCTGTCAATTTAAAGAATTAATTGTTATTTACTGTTGTGAAAATATTCACAACAAAAGCATGTGATTTTCAGTGGCATTGACTCCTTTCTTCATGGTCTTTAACTGCTCTCATTCCCCTTTTCCAGATGGTTCAATGACTACAAATGAAAAGTTGATGCAAAAATCTCCCCTTTTCCACCCTAATATTCAAAATTGCTTTATCCCTACATATTTCCTATTGTGCATTGGTAAGCCTTTACAGCCACTAAGTTTAGTCATTGACTGTACCGTGTAGCGTAATGTTTTCAGGGTTCATCCATGTGCACCCCGTATCAGAGCTTCATCTCTCTTGTGGCTCAGTTTCCAGACACCTAGGATCACCTCGTGTGGTAGTTCTAAGGAGCCCAGAGGCATGGTAAAGCTGCCAACTGAGACGTTGATGGTTCAAATCCACCAGCTTCCCTCCAGGAGAAAGAGAGGCAATATCCTCATGTAAAGACGTAAAGGCTTGGAAACTTGATGGGGCGGGGAGTCTCCATGAATCACAATTCATTTTAGAGAAGTAGATACAGTGGTACTTTTATGTTCAACTTTTTGAGAATCACAGTGGTTGTGGAGGGACAGCGCAGGAGGGGAAGACCCTCTATGAGATGGATTCATTCGGTGACTGGGGTAACTGGGATGGGTGTGTCAGAGGCAGTGTGGTTGGCACAGGATAGAGCAGGGTTTAGGGCTGTTGTGCATAGGGTCGCTATGAGTCGCAAACGACTCGACGGCACATAACAACAACAACATGCGTGTGTGTAGTGTGTGTGTGTGTGTGTGTGTGTACTGTCAAATCAGATCTGACTGGTACAGGAGGAGATTGCCCATCTTTCTCCAGCAGAGCACCTGGTGGACTCGAACTGCGCACCTCTGGGATTGCAATGCAACTTCTTACCACTAGGCCACCAGAACTCACCGAATTGTTGTATACTCCCACAAGCAATGGAGCAGGTTCCAGGCTTTTCCCCCACAACTTTGCCAACATCTGTTCTTTCTCCTCTTCTCTCTGTAAATCACGGCTATTCTAATGGAAATAAGGTAGCGTCTCATTTTGATTTTACTTCCATCTCTCTGACAGCTAATGGTAATGCAGATCTCTTCATGTACTTGCTGGTTACCTGTCTCTTTGGTAAAATGACTATTTAAGTCCTTTGCTGATTTTTTCAAAAGTTTGATTGTCTTTGTGTTATTAAATCATAGTTTTAAAATATATTTTGGATATTAAATCTTAATCCGATATATGGGTCCCCACAATTTTCTCCTAGTCTAGATTTTCTTGTCACTTGGTGGTTTTAATGAAAAGTTGACCATGGTAAATAAAAAATTAACATCTCTGCTTAATACCATCGTCTTCTTAATAGCATTTCTTTTAGGTTCAGAAGGCATATGACTAGAAAACCAATTTCTTTGTAAAATTTATTCATATCACCATAAAAAAATATTTTTTTTATAAAAAAGAGAAGACCTTCCGGGCCCCCGAGTGCATTCTAAACTAGATTTTCATCTTTCTTTATCTCATCCCCACCCCTTTACTTACCTGCATGATTGGGTTCCAAAGACCCACGTTGTTACGCAAAGGTAGGAATTATGCAAAAACTAGGTTAGCACACCACTCACAAGGAGGATGCTAACTACACCACACAGCTGGCAGATTCCGATATTACGAAACTGCTGAGCTGGAGAACTTCTGAATCAACCGAGAATCACAGGCCAGACAAACGGACAGCCCTCACAGCCAGCACTGCCCTCGCCTCACAGCTGGAGGTTTATTACCACAAGTTGTCTGCGTGCACCGACAGTGCTATGCTGGGTCTTTTTAGTAAAGTGTTGGATGCTATTAAGTGAAACGTGCATGTGCCCTCCTTCCTAGGGGACAGCATTCTTTGTGTGTCCAGCTGAGAGACTGAGCGGCCCACTAGGTCTCTTCTCCTCAGTAAGCTCCAGTCTCCAACACTGTCTCCCCCATAACCATGAAAGTGCTATGAGCCCTGTGGGATTTTTGGTCTCTGGGCTTTTGACCACTGAGTGCAGGGCTGAGATGGAGACTGGGGGGGCGTGTTAGGTCACTTCCTGTGTTTCTGGTCTCCTGGATCCCCCCAGCCCTACACTCTGTGTGGGGTCTGCCCGCCCCAAGAGGCTCCCAAGGGCTCTAATCAGCTGTCACTTCCTGTTTGGCTTTTTGCTTGGCCTCCTGGAACAGCTGCCCACAGATAACAGAACCTCTCAGGTGGGGGGTAAGACAAGGTAAAATTCCAGCCTCACCTCAACGCTTTCCTTCTCTTGGGATCCTGCCCCCTCAAGTCCCCGCTGCCATCTGGACTCTCCTGTGCCTGTGGACAGATGTGTCCTGTCTTTATCTCACTTTTTCTCTTGCTGAGAGACCATGGAAGAGGTCAGGCACGAAGCGATGCTGGCCTCGGCTCAGCTGGTGGCCGTGAGAATGGCAGAAATAGATGGACTCAGAGGGATGCAGCATAGTGGCTCATTAGAAGGAAGTGGACCACTCCTGGTGAAAGCGGCTTGCCCTCCCCTCTGACACTGGACACATGCTCCCCAACACCGAGCTAGTGCTGCCCATCCAGGCTCCAGCTGGCCTCTGTTCTCCCATGAACCAAATCACCACCTGACCACTCTAAGTGACCACTAGCAGGGTGTGCCCCGAAGGTGAGGTCTCGGTCCGCTTGTCCACACGTCAGGATGGCCACAGGGCCATCAAGCAGATGACCTGACTGAGGACTGGGATCCATTTAACAGTGGCTGGGATGGACAGTGTCTCCTGGGCCCAAGGGAAGAAGGGCTGGCCTCTCTCTCTCTGCTCCTGTCTCAGGCTGCATCTCCCTGGGGTTGTCCCCAAGCCCCAGGCCATCTGTTCCCTCGGCATCTGGCATGCCAGGCGCCGCTCTAAACTGGGTCACTGGACAAGTCCCAAAGCTATTCCCAAGGCTACTTCCTGGACACCCGACTGTCCCCACGCTCCCTCAATTGTGACCAGGACTCATTTGCACCCCACTCCTTATTTCAGGTTAAAGAGGGCTGCGTGCTTGAGACATAGGGGGCAACGGGGACCTTTGCAGTGACCTAGAGGAAGATGAAAGGTAGATACCTGTGTTGGAATTTATTCTCTCCCCTCAGCTTTTCCCTGGGATGCAGGATCAGGGTCACAGACAATAAGGTTAACCTCACACACTCTTTCACCTGTCAGTCCTCTGGTGATATACCCACTAGCCCACTACATACCCACTTAGGTGGGGGATTGGGCATGGGCATCCAGAGGGGTTTTGTGGATAATTTTCCAAAACAGATTGCCAGGCCTTTCTTCCTGGTCTGGAAGCTCCTCTGAGACCTGTTCAGCACTGTGCTGTTGTTGTTAATCACCATCAAGCCGGACCAACTCACAGCTGACCCTTCAGAGGGTTTTCAGGGCAGTAAATAGCGTGGGAAGAGGCTGGCCACCTTTCTCATGTGGAGCACGGTGGATTCAAACCCAGCGCCTTTGGGCTCAGGGCACAACCTTAACCACTAAGCCATCAATCTCCCTGCTCAGTATCATGTTGTTGTTGTTGTTGTTGTTGTTGTTGTTGTTGTTATGTGCCATTGAGTTGCTTGCGACTCATAGCGACCCTTTGTACAAGAGCCCAACACGTCGTTCTATCCTGTGCCAACCTCGCCATCTCAAACACACTCATTCCCACCACTCCAATCACAGAATCGATCCATCTCATCGAGGGTCTTCCTCTCCTGCACTGTCCCTCCACTCTCCCAAACATGATGTCCCTCTCCAAGGACCAGTCCCTCCTCGCAACATGCCCAAAGTAAGTCAGACGAAGCTTCAGAACCCTTGACTCCAAGGAGCAGTCTGGCTTCACCCTCTCCAGGACAAACCTGTTTGTTCTCCTAGCAGTCCGTGGTATATTCAACACTCTTCTCCACCACCACAGCTCAAAGGCATCAATTCTCTTTCTATCATCTCTTGTCACTGTCCAGCTCTCTGATGCATAGCATGTAATTGCAAAGACTATAGCCCGGATCAGGTGCATCTTAGTCTCCAGCCTGACGTCGTTGCTCTTCAGTACTCTTGAGAGGTCCCTGACAGCCGACTTCCCCGATGCAATTCGTCTCCTGATTTCCTGGCTGCTGTTACCAAGAGTGTTGACTGTGGAGTGAGGCTCAGCATCATAGCAGTGCACAAACCTCCACTGACGGACGGCTGCCGGCTCGCACGATGCTCATTGGCTGAGGAGGATCAAACCTGGTTCTTGAACGTTATCATTGTTGTTAGGTGGGATCCGGCTGCTTCGCAGTGGCCCCAGGCCTGCACCTTCCCTGCCATCGTCACTATACCTGTGCAGTCACAGCCACTGTGTCCACCCATCCTGTGAAGGATCTGTCACGAGTCCTCTGCTTTCCCAAGCATCGCTTCTCCTGCGATTGGTCCCTTCTGACAGCACGCTCAAGGTCTGTGAGACAAAACCTTGCCTCCAGGGGGCGTGAGCTGCATCCTCACCCCCAGGGAGCGCTGAGCTCCGTTTCTACCCAAGGCAGATGTGTTTGTCCTTTGTCAGGCCCTGTTTATGCAGCGCTCTTGGCCTC
>NW_006399814.1:9075605-9105614 GCF_000299155.1 Elephantulus edwardii
CACATAGACTATTATGGAGATTGGGAACAGCCTTTCTTAACCATATGCCCCAAAGTATGTGAGATGAAGCTACGCCGTGGCCTTGGAGAGAGAGAAAATTCATCCACTGCCTCCCCATTGGCCTCTGGCGGTGGACTGAGAGGGCACGAGAGGGACACGGGAGAGATGCTGGCACTGGGCGTGGCATGTGGGGAGGAAGTTCCTTCTCAGTCCCTGTGAGTGGGTATGAGGTGGAGATGGCCCACAGGCACCCTGAACGGGGTGGGCAGGCAGGCGGGCTGGGGAAGGTCATCAAGGAAAAATGGATAGAGTCCTGTGGGCACTGGACATAGCTGGTTCTCTCTTGCAGCGCCAGAGCCAAGTTTGTTACCATTTCCTAATGTCTCCCCAGACATTGGCCATCCCATGGACTCCTAGATACCCCTCAAAACAAAAAGCTGCCTCCTCGGGGAAGACTTCCTTTCCTGCCCCTCCCAGTTATTATTGTTAAATGCCGTCCTGTAACTAGGAGGCCCTCCGGCAGTGCCCTCTGACAACAGGGTGACGGGGTCTGGCAGTGCCCTCTGACCACAGGGTGATGACATCTGGCAGTGCCCTTTAACCACAGGGTAACGGGGTCTGACAATGCCCTCTGACCACAAAGTGACCAGACCTTGGTCTCTGATTGGATAATAAAGCATCTGGATGAGTCAGTATGTGAGAGGGGCGCCTCCTTTCTCTTGGG
This sequence comes from Elephantulus edwardii, assembly GCF_000299155.1. Lineage (NCBI taxonomy): Eukaryota > Metazoa > Chordata > Mammalia > Macroscelidea > Macroscelididae > Elephantulus > Elephantulus edwardii. The sequence continues at coordinate 9,076,330 of NW_006399814.1, forward strand.
CAACCCTGTGGCTGAAGGTCAGAGGTGAGGTCAGGCTCCCAGGTCATTGCAGTCCCCCTGCTGTTTGTGCCCCTTTGAAGGCCAGCATGGAGCTGGGAAGTGGGAGCAAGAGGGGCTCCCTGGACTTGAGGGGGACAAATTTCCCTTGGAGACCCCTATCTCTTCCTCCTGTTGCAATAGGCTCCATCACCCATCGCCTGTCCCCAAATCTAAGACTGAGAGCCTTGCCCAGGGCTGCCTGTGCCCTCTGCCTACACAGCAGACTGGGTGGGCAGTTACTGGTGGACGCCACTTTGTGTCAGCTCTTCCTCATACCCTGACAGTGTGGCTCTGTGATGTGGGAAACTGCTTTCTCCCTTGGGTGGTCCTGACCTCGGTGACTCACAGCTAAGCCAAAGACTGGTGGACACACTTGGGAGAAGGCCTGTGCTCTGCTCCCATGGTCAAGGAAGCTGGAGGGAGCACAGCTCTTCTCTATCACAAGGTCACCTGAGTCAGAATCCTTTCAAGAGCCGTAGGTGTTTAAGAAACACCAACAAATGCAAAACAAATGACCCTGGAGGACATTACACTGAGTGAAATATCTCAGTCACAAAAGGACAAATATTGCATAGGGCCACTGTTGTAAAATGGGACTGACATCAGGGTTGAGGGAAGACAGAAGAAGAGGGAAGGAATGATGTATATTTCATTGAAACTGATGAGGGAGAGAACTCTTTAAAAGGGACATATGAATGGGTATTACAGAAGTACAGAGTGAAGGCTGCATAGTGGAGTGGACTTGGGGGGAGGAATTGTATAACAATGAAAGAGTTTTTCTTTTTCTTTTCAAGGAGAAGAATGAATTGGGGAGAGGGGTTGGACAGGGAGAAAAGTGCAACGGTGAATGAATGGAAACCCTAGGTTTCTGTAAACTTTCATTAAAATTAATTAAAAAAAATGTTAAAAAAAAGAAACACCAACAAAACCCTGTTGAAGAGAGTTGCCATAGTTCACCAGACTACTGAATCTTCATGCAAATAACATGCACACAAATTGCTTCTTGAAAAACCGCTATAAACCCCTTTTGAGTTTCTTTTACACATTGGTGGCTTAGTGTATTACATGTTTGGATGTTAACCAAGAGGTCAGCAGTTCAAACTCACCAATCTCTCTTTGGAGAAAAAAAAAGAGTAGTCCCTCCTTCCATAAATATTTGTTGTGTTGTTGTTCATTGCCGTCAAATGGAGCATGGCTCATAGCAACCCTATGAACAAAAGGCCTGAAACCTTTCTAGAACTATCGCTTTTTAAAGTTCATAGAGTTTCCAGAGGCACAGTGTTTAGGAAGTGATGCCACTCCATAAATGTTTACAGCCTTGGAAACGTGATGGAGAATAATCACAATCAGTAAGACTGGAGTTCATGGTAGTATGTTTAGCTTGAATTTATGCTCTTGGCACCAGCAGCCTGGAAATGAAAAGACCTATTGTAATGGGAAAGTGCAGTTAGAGACCTCTCTAAAGTGCTGAAGTGCATGGATGTCAGTTTGGAGACTAAGGTGCGCCTGATACAGGCCATGGTCTTTGCAATCACTTGCTATGCATCAGAGAGCTGAATGATGACTAGGGATGATAGAAGAAGAATTGATGCCTTTGAGCTGTGGTGCTGGAGAAGAGTGTTGAATATGCCATGGACTGCTAGGAGAACAAACAGGTTTGTCCTGGAGAGGGTAAAGCCAGCTGCTCCTTGGAGGCAAGGACTCTTAAGCTTCATCTGACACACTTTGGACATGTGCAAAGAGGGACCAGTCTTTGGAGAGGGATGTCATGCTTGGGAGGGTGGAAGGACAACGCTGGAGAGGAAGACCCTCAATGAGATGGATTGATTCAGTGACTGGGGTTATAATGGGGGCAGGTGTGTTGGAGATGGTGATTGGCACAGAAAAGGGCAGAGTTTAGAGCTGTTGTACTATAAGTTGTCACTATAAGTTGCAGGAACTCAACGGCACATAACAACAACAACATGAACTCTGGTCAAGGTCAAGGACTGCAGTCTTCAACATGGATTGAAGCTCAACCTCAAGAAGACAAAGACTCTCACCACTGGGCAAATTGGCAGCACCATGATGCATGGAGAAGAGACTGAGGTTGTTAACAGTTACAGCTTGCTCAGCTCCACAGTCAAGAAATCAAAAGACAAATTGCACTGGGAAAATCTGCTGTCATCAGGGACCTCTCCAGGGTGCTGAGAAGCCTGATGTCAGTTTAGAGACTAAGAAGCACCTGATGCAGACCATGGTCTTAGCAATTACGTGCTCTGCATGAGAGAGCCAGATAATGACTAAGGATGATAGAAGAAGAATCGATGTCTTTGAGTTGTGATGCTGGAGAAGAGTCTTGGACATACCATGAACCGCCGAGAAAACAGACAGGTCTGTCTTGGAGAGGGTGAAACTAAGTTTCTCCTTGGAACCTAGGATTCTGTAGCTCCATCTCACATACTCTGGGCACGTGGCCAGGAGGGACTGATCCTTGGAAAAGAACATCATGCTTAGAAGGGTAGAGGGGACAGTACAGGAGAATGGGACCCCAGGTGAGATGGATTGATACAGTAACTGGGACAATGGCAAGTAGGTGTATCTGAGACTATTAGACTGGCTCAGGACAGGGCAGGGTCACCCACAGTGGACAGCCTTCAGAGGAGTTTCTAGAGCAGGAAGACTAACAGAAAAGGCCTGGTGACCTAATCTCTGAAAATAAACTAATGAAAATCCTACAAATCACAATGCAATACTGTCCGATGAGTCCTTAGTTTGGGAGGCACTTGAAATGCATAGTGGCCGCCAGTGGATGCGAGCAGGCCAGCATCATAGTGACCACACCAGTGGACATGAGCAGGCCAGAAGCATAGTGACCACACCAGTGGACATGACCAGGCCAGCAGCATAGTGACCACACCAGTGGACATGACCAGGCCAGAAGCATAGTGACCACACCAGTGGACATGACCAGGCCAGCAGCATAGTGACCACACCAGTGGACACGACCAGGCCAGCAGCATAGTGGCCATCAGTGGACACGAGCAGGCAGCAGCATAGTGACCACACCAGTGGACACAAGCAGGCCAGCAGCTGTGACGACGGCGCAGGTCTGGGCAGGGTTTCGTCCAGTTGCACAGAGATGCCCACGAGTCAGCGCTGACCTGACAACAGCAGATTTTACCGGAACCGGGGTCATCAATGGCTCCAGTGACTCCATAGCATCTCCATGAACTCTACCCAGAAACCAAGCCTGGGAGGGGCAGAGACAGCTTCACGGTCAGAAGGGCAGGGCCAGAACTCAGACCCAGGCCTGCCTCTTCCCAAAGACCCCAGTTCTCCCCACGTTACACAGCCGTCTAGAATAGTCAGCGAGTGTTCTCAGCTCCGCACGAGCCACTTCCTGTGGCTGTGACTGGGTCAATTGCTTCCATGTGCCGGTAGCTTCCCGCCAGCACTCGGTCCTGGACTGGGCTCTGAGGATGCAAATGCCAGATTTGTTCATCTGGCACAAGCAGGGCCCGGTGCCCAGAGCCCAGCAGCTGATGGGAATCACTGAAGGACTTTCAGGGGACACCAGGCACACCCCTCCAGAAGGCTGTCCACCAGCCACACGTTCAGACCCTGGCAGGCTGGGCCCACAGCTCCCGTCCTCTCCCTGGTTGCACAGCGAGAGCCACAGCCCGCCCGGTGAGGCCTAACCTTCCTTCCCAGGTCAGCTCTGCGGCCAGCACTCATTTCAAGCCCAGGGCTGTCCCAGAGTTGAGTCACCAAGGAGGCTGGTGGACTTTCTCGGAGGGCACAGCCAGGTACACTCCAACCTCTCTAGCTACCCGGCAACACCCAAGGGGGACCTGCCCTCACTGGATGGGCCTGCTCTGTCCCCACTCTATCCCTGGCCTTTGCGGATCCCCATCTACTGCCAGCTCTCAAACACATAACGAGACAGCACCGTGGGGAGGAGCTGCAGTGGCAAAGCACATCTGTCTTCGTCCTGCTTGGAATTCTCTCCTCACATTCCCTTTGATATGGGGGCCCACTGGGTGAGAGGCGATTCGTGATGGCCCTAGGCCATGGACTGCTGGAAGATGGAAAACTCCATCTACAAGTCCAGACGGAGAGTTCCTTGGTTGGAGGGTGGTGGTCAGTGTCTCCGACCCTGCATGTTATCAGGAGCGGTCAGGCCAGGATGGGACGCTGGGCTTGGTAAAGGAGGGGAACAAAGAGAGAGAGGAAGACCTCAGTGAGGTGGACCGACACGGGACCTGCAGCAGGAGACGCCGAGGTAGCAGCCACTGTGGGCTGGTGGGGCCTGGGCGGTGCTGTGTCCAGTTGTGCCCTGGTCGCTGAGCCAGACCCACACCAGCAGCACCAGGTGGGCAGGGAGGGCCAATCAGCATTGCTCCACTTAACAGATGGAGAAACCGAGTCAGGGGCTCATGCTTTGTCCCCTACACCCTGAGTCCAGCCAGCTCAGCACGGCCCTGCTGTCCCCTGAGAAGGCCAGTTTTCCACATGTGGAGAGGCTTGGCTAGGCCCTTCTCTGTACCCCAGCACCATAAAAAGACACCTCCCCCCAGCATCCCAGAAACCCTGGAGTTCACTGGACGTCCCAAGTGACCCGTTGGGCCCAGTCCACCCCAAGCCCACTCAGAGCAAGAGCAGACCACGGCCACTATGATGGAACCAGAGTCCTTCGAAGCCACTCCCCACCTGCCCTGGTGATAACACTCCCACCCCCGCCTCTTACCTTGGTGATAACACCCCCACCCCCACCTCTTACCTTGGTGATACCCCTTCCATCTGCCCTGATGAAAACTCACCTCCTCTCTGCCCTGGTGATAACCCACCCACCCCCATTTGCCCTGTTGATAATCCCCCCACTCTACCCGCCTACTCCCCCCAACTCCCACCTGCCCTGGTGATAACACACCCATCCCCTTGCCCTGGTGATAACACCTCCCATACCCCCATACCCCCAGTCCCCCCTTATCCTGGTGATAACCTCTTCCATCTGCCCTGGTCATAACCCACCCCACCCCCATTTGCCCTGTTGATAATCCCCCCACTCTACCCGCCTACTCCCCCCACTCCCACCTGCCCTGGTGATAACACACCCATCCCCTTGCCCTGGTGATAACACCTCCCATACCCCCATACCCCCAGCCCCCCCTTACCCTGGTGATAAACTCTTCCATCTGCCCTGGTGATAACACCTCCCATACCCCCAGTCCCCCTTAACCTGGTGACAACCCCTCCCATCGGCCCTGCTCTGGTGATAACCCAGATGCCACCTTCCCTCTGGATGCCCAGTTCTGCCAGGCCCCAGAACCTGCTGCCCTCACAGCTAACTCTTGGGGACCCCTGTGTGTTGGAGTCCAGCTGTGCTCCGTCAGGTTTTCAGAAGCAGATCACCAGACCTTTCTTGCGAGGGACTTCTGAATGAAGTTGAAGCAGCACCAGCTGAACCAGTTAGCCATTGCCACCACTGGGGGAATCCGCCCACCAAGGGTCATTCCAAGCACCTCTTCCCTCCCCACCTGCCCACAGCCGTGTCAATAGATGCAGGTGGCCAGGCTTCTGTCCTCAGCCTGGTCCGAGCTGTCCTCCTCCTGGCCCTGGACATCCACCTCCTCTACCTCATCCTGGGCCCTTGCTGTCGTCTGGAGAGACTTGAACATGCACCTGGATGACCCTGGAGCTCCTTCTCCTGCAAGCCCCTTACCGGCAGGCCACGGGGCTCCCTCTGGCCTGTGCACCCCAAATCTGCTCTGCCCAACAGCTCTCTAAACTCCTCCATACAGAGCCAGCGGAACACTCAGAGCCGGACATCACCTCCTGGCTCGCTCTCCCCACCAGGCTGTTTACCTCAGTTCCTTATCTGTACTATGGGTACAGGGGAGCGGAGACACTTCCACGGAGCTCCGACCAGCACACAGCAGGCGCTCAGCAGACATGCACGTCCCTCCCCGGCTCTGGCTCCTGTGCACAATGGCCTTTAAATCTCCCAGCCGAGGGGGACTCACGCTGCCAGAGAGTCTGCCTTCCAACAGGGGAAACAAATACCAGGTGGTGAGCCAGCAAAGGCCTCTCCGCTTACACCACCACTGCTGTGTGCTTCAGGACAGACAGGTGGCCTGGGAGCCAAAGAACAGGAGGAGTGGGGAGCAAGCCGGGGTGGGCGTGGGGGCAAGCAGGGCTGTGGAGGGGGTGGGCTTCCATCGGGGTGCCAGGGGCTTTGTTCTCACCTCCCAGGAATCAGCCAGGAGTCTGGCTGCCTCCTGCGTGTGCTGGGAGGGTCTGTTTTCCTTCTAGAGAGCGGCCGCTCAGAGCTGGTGGGGAACATCGTCTTGGTGAGCCACTCAAGTGCCTGCGTCCTTACTTTGGGAGCTCTGGGGACTGAGTTTGGGAACACAGACAATTCTGAGTTCTTCCAGTGGCTTGTGCGTGTTAGACACTTTGTGCATCTGGGGGTGGGGGGAAGTGGCTGGCCCAGCACGTGCAGGGTGGCAGCGTGCAGGAGTTGAGCACCCAGGGGCATGCATACTCCTCACTTGATGCTTGTTTCAAACGCTGTCTCCTCCTGGAAGCCTGCCTGCACACCCTGCTCTGATGCAGGCTAGCTGGGGTCTCTGGGGCTCCCTCAGACCCCCATGTTTCAGGTCAGGCCAAACAGCATTGCAATGTCCTGGGGTCTCAGCTCCACCCCCAGGCCATGTGCCTGAACTTGGCACAGAGCAAGCTTCGTTGAATGAATGCATGATTGACGGGATGGTTGAATGAATGAATGATAGGAATGAATGCACACACTCCTCTTCTGCTGTGGGGCAGGGACCAGAGTCTGCGCTCTCTCACCTTCCCGGGGACAGCTCAGACCTGACTGTGACAGCCACTCCCCATCATTCTCTTAATAATCACAACAGAGCAGTGACCACAGCATTACTCCTCCGCCTGTTACGGAGCCCCGCCGAGGGCCAGGTGCGCGCCCGTAGTATTTTACCGTGTGTACATGACAGCCGTGGGAGGTGGGTATTATCCCAATTTGTCAAACGAGGAACCAGAGAGGAGGAGGAGGAGAGAGTGAGGGCTGTGCTTCTGGACGAGTTGGGGCTGGACGCTGGGATTGGCCACAAGGGCCTCGTCCTGACTGCGGGCCTCAGGAAGAGACAGGATAGGTGGCCGGTAGGAGCTTACCCACCCAGGCAGGGACCAAGCACAGAGCAGTAGCACGCATGCAAGAAGGAGTTCACACCTGGTGGGGGGTCACCCCAGCTCCCAGGGCCCCCCCACACTTCCCCTACTCCAGCTGCCCACTTGGCTCATCTGCTGAGTGATCAAGGCACCCCCAAATCATGGTGAGAGTTTCAGATCAAGTCCCTGGGCTCCCCCGTGGTCTCCTTTGAATACAACAGTTTGAGGTGATGCTGAGGCTGACGGGGGGGGGGGGGGGACCCCCCAGGAGGCTGGGGACTGGTAGTGAGTAAAGGGGTCACATTATCTGAGGGAAATTAGCCAGGGAAGCAAATGTGTGCACCAACCCCCATTGTCCATCAGGGCAACAACCCCACCATCCCTCAACCCTCCAACCAGAAACTTGGGGCCACGCTCAACCCCAGAGCCAGCTCCCATCTCCTAAGGAATTGTCAGCGTGCTCACTCTCCCAGACAAGCCAGCATTCCTCGTCTCACCAGAAGCTGGTGAGGAAGGAGAGGGGACTGTCAACCAAGAGGAGGTCTGAGTCCACCAGCTGCCCTGTGGGAGAAGAGGATTTGAACTCCCTGCCTTTGTGTTGACACATCAACTCCTTATGCTCTAGGCTGACAGACCTCCCTGTGTACAAACTGGCAATGAGTGCCTCAAGGGGGGGAGCAGGAGCCTGGAGCTGAGGGGGGTCTCTGGGAAATCACAGCCCTCTAGGGACACGATGAAGGAGTGTGGGAACAGCAGTGCACTAGGAACCAGAAGAGCCGTGCAAAGGCCGTGAGGCAGGGACACAGAGCCCCACAGAGAGCATGACCGAAGTGGAGAAAGAGGGAACTCAGAGAGACAAGGCCCCAGAGGTGAGAGGGTGACCCCAGGCACCCCAGTCTCCAGCTCAGACTTGTCCCCCTTGACCCCCACATCTGCAACGGCCCCCTCAGGCCTCCAATCTCCCAAGCAGACAAGAGCAAACGGCCTCGTGATTTCATGATTGAAGTAGTTTTATATAACAGCACTGGGAGGCCAACGGGGACAGCCAGGGAAGAAAACGCCTGAAATAATGAAATAAACACTCACTCCCAGCTTGCTATGGATAGAAACCCCATTTGCAAAAGCCACGGACAGGCTCGGGGTCCGTCCAGACCTTCCCATGGCGTCTGTCTAATTGCCACAAAGCTCCACTTTCTTCCTCATGCGTTCATCAGCCAATTTAGATTTATCACAACGCTTGACACCAGCTCAATTTCTGATCAACAGAACAGAAATAATAAAAACCCTGTCCGCACGGATGCAGCGGGCCGGCTCCCTGCCTGTTTCTGGATGTTTCTGCAGAACTCCTGGACAATTGCTGCTCCTGGAGGCAGTGCGCCAAGACGTGGCAGCGGGTGGTAGCGTCTTCACCGTCCACACAGGAGACCCGGAATGGATTCGTGCTCGGCCACCACCTGCGACCTGTCTGTCAGGGAGGCTTGAGTGTTGGTTGCTCTGATGCTGAATAGATTTCAGTGGAGTTTCCAGACTGCAAGTTAAGAGTAGGAAGAAAGACCTGGCTATTTGTTGCCTGCAAACTAAGATTAAGAAAGGCCTGGCAATCTAGTTTTTGCAAACTAATAGAGAACAGGAAGAAGGGCCTGGCGACCTAGTTTTAGAAATTAGCCAATCATGATGATGTGTCTAAGGTCACCATGAGCCGGGTCCACTTGATGGGAGCTGATTGACACTGTGTACCCGGCACCGGGGACACAGCGGACTCAGACCTCAGCCCCACTGTCACTCGAATATCAGCATTAACTGGTGTTAGGTGTCAATCTCGATTCACGACGACCCCATGTGACACAGCAGACCTGCCCGCTGGGGTCTCTCCGGCTGTTCTCTTCATGGTCACAGAGCGCCAGGTCTTTCCTGGTGTAGAGCACCTGGCGAGTGTGGTCAGAGCTTAGACACTGTACCATCAGCAATAAGCGAAATAGATGAAGAAATAGCACAGATGGCCAGGAGGTGACCGGACGTGGAAATAAAAGGGAAGATATAAGTGGCACAACAGCTAAGCCCTAGGCTAATTGGAAGGTCCCTGGTGTGACCTATCAAGCACCTGGAAGAGGGACAGATCAGGCGATGTAATCCTGTAACCGTGTTGTTAGGTGTTGTCCAAATGTGATTCAAACCACCCTACAGACATCAGAGCGAAACCTTGCCCCCTCCTGCGTCTTCCTCCTCCCTGGCATGCTCAAGTCCATTGTCACAGTCTCATTGCGGGTCTTCTCTTTCCCTGACCTTTCCTAGCATGATGTCTGTCCCCAAGGACCAGCCCCACTGGCAACATGCCGGAAGCACGTGAGACAAGGTTCCCACATGCAGGCCTCCGCGGAGCACCCCGGTTGGACTTTCTCCGACACAGACCTGCCTGTTCTCTCTGCAGGGTGTGGGACATCAGTGCTCTGCTCCAACACCATAGTTCAGTGGTATTGATTCTTCTGCAGGCTTCCTTACTCATTGCCCAACTCTCAGATGCTCAGGAAGTCATTCAAAACCACTGCTTAAATCAGGAGCCCTTTAGTCTTTAAACGGATACCCTTGTCCCTTCGCACTTTGAAGGAGCCCTTGCCGGGGGATTTCCCCCAATGCAACACAAGTCTTTTGATTCTTGATTGCTGTGGTCATGGGTATTGAGTGTAGTTCCAAGTCAGAGGAAATCTTTGACATCGTCAGTCTTTTCTCCATCTATCATGATTTTGCCTACCGGCCCACTGGGGAGGAGTCCTGTTTCCTTGAGGATGAGGTGCAGTCCATACTGGAGGCTGCATTCCTTGATCTTCTGCAACAAGTCCTCCTCTCTTTCAGCACGCAAGGATGTGTCATCTGCATAACACAGGTTATTGATGAGTCTCCCTCCAATCCTGATGCCAGAATACAAGAAATCTCTTCACTTGTGGTTTATTGATTATGCAAAGGTGTTTAGCTGTGTGGATCATGACACACTGTGGCTAATATTAGGAAGAACCAGAATTACAGAACATTTCATTGTGCTCATGCGGGACCTATACTTAGAGTAGGAAGCTGGTGTCCAGACAGAGCAAGGGAACACTGCTCGGTTTAGAATCAGATAAGGTATGTGTCAGGGTTGTATCCTTTCTCCTTTCTCTCTACAAAGGTTACCAGCTGCCCTGAGTTACTTCCAACTCCCAGCCACCCTGGAGGATAGAGGAGAATTAACTACCCCAGGAGAGTCTCCCAGGCTGCCTTCGAGGCAAGGTTGGTGAAGCTTTGTCTCTCGTACTTTGGACACGTTGCTAGGAGAAGTTACTCCTTGGAAAAGGACATCATACTCGAGGTGGGGGGGGGGTCAGGGAAAGAGAGGAAGACCCCCTGTCAAAACGAATTAACACAGTGACTGCAGAAATGGGTTCAAGTGTGTCAGAGATGATGAGGCTGGCGCAGGAGAGGATGAGTTCAGATCTGTTGTTCATAGGTTGCTATGAGTCGTACTTGATGGCACCTAACAACAACAACAAGCAAAGTCTTACAGAAATAAACGGCCTCATCATTCTCCCAAGGAGTAGCAGGTGGGTTTGAACTGCCAGCCTCTTGTTTAATAGTCAGTGTTCTGACCATAGCACCACCAGAGCACCTTCTGGTCCAGGGCACCCCAAGAGGCAGCTCTCCTCTCACACGTGGTGTCACTCTGAGTCCAACAGTAACAGCGGGAGACAGGGGAACTGGGTGAGTTGGCACAGAGGTGACTGCCTGGTACTTGATGAAGGGATGACATTTTGAAAATGTCTTGAAGGAAGACAGAGAGCCGACCGAGTGAGTGTCTGAGGGGAGGCAGGAGGGGCCATGCTGTAGTCAATGGCTCGAGCTGATAGACTGGGCGCACATTGTGGCTTCTCGGGGACCCCAACTGCGTGCTGAGAGTACACTCTGGCGAGGAGGTTCGCCCATAAACGGACAAGCTGCCGAGTAGCCTCAGCCTTGTGGTGACCGCAGGAATGATCTCCCAGATGTCACAGAATTCAGGGGTCACCCTCTGGGAGACGCCCTCTGCTCACCTCATCTTAGCATCTCACCCCTATCCTCCCCAGAGCTCATCTCTCTTGGTGTGACTCTGCTACCTGTCAGTGATGGGGACTGAACTGTGTCCCCCCTCCCCAAAGGTGCCCTGATGCCCCAATGCTTGTATTTGTGGTCTTGTATGAGAATAGAACCTCTGCAGGTTCTCTGTTGCCATGAGGTCACACTGGAGCAGAGGGGCCCTGACCCTGTGCCACCCAGGGCCTGCTGAAGTGAGCCCGGCCCACACCGACCCCATGTGGGCTTAAACTGTGCTCGGGAGGCCTTTCAATGGCTAACTTTTCTGACAATTACCTAGGCATTTCCTAGTGGGCTCAAACCTCCAACCTCTCTGTTAGCAGCTAAGTGTGCTAGCCACCTGCACCATCCTGTAAGAGTGACACCAAGTGGTTGACAAGACCATGGCCCGAATTGGGTGCACCTTAGTCTTCAAGGTGACATCATTGCTCTTCAGTATTTTCGAAAGGTCCCTGAAAGCAGACTTGCCCAATCCAATATGTCTCCTGACATACTGACTGCTGCTACCGAGAGTGTTGATTGCTGATCCAAGCAAGATGAAATCATTGACAGTTTCACTCCCTTCTCCGCCTATCCACTACACGTCTGAGAGCTGGACAATGAATACAGATGACAGAAGAAGCATTTATGTCTTTGAGTTGTGATGTTGGAGAAGAACACTGACTATCCCACGGACTACCAAAAGAACAAACAGATAGGTCTTGGAGAGGATGCAGCCAGAGTGCTCCTTGAAGGTCAAAATGATGGAACTCCACGTTACATATTTAGACATGTTTCTAGAAGAGGCTACTCCTTGGAAAGGGACAGCGTGCTTGGAAAGAAGGAGGGTCAGCACGAGAGAGGAAGACCCCCAACCAGACAGTGACGCGATGGCTGCAGCAAGAGCGTGGATGTGCCGAGATGATGAGGTCGGGACTGCCAGGCTCCGGCACTTGGTGCTTCGTCACTGCAGCCCTGAGACACCAGATGACCATCCTCTCCAGTGAAACCCGAACCTGTGTCTCTACCCAGACAGACCACGCCCCTGCATAGCTGCCACTCACTGGATCGTCAAGGGGTAAATGACTCTTCTCAGGAGGGTGAGCTGTGCTGCTAACACAGAAACCAGCCTCTGAATCCCCCTTCTGCGCCCGTGACCCAGGAGGAGGGTCCCCTCCCCCGGAGGAGCCTGGAGGCCTGGCTGCCGAGGCCCTGAGGCCCTGGGCACACCCAGCCTGCAGTCCCGGCTTGGTGGGACTCGGGCCTGGCAGACACGTGGACAGCTCACTACTTGCTCGTCCACATGGAGAGCAGCTCTTCTGCCTGATTTGTCAGCAGCGCAGGATCCTGAGCACCTCAGGACCAGGAGACCCACAGGAAGAATGATACAGAAATCCGGATGGAAATATCCCCAGAATATACTTGCTTGCCCCTAAAAACAGGGAGCTCTCTACCTGTTCTGATTGCCCCTAGGAAAAGGAAGCTGTCTACCTGAGTTGATTCTGTCTGTCTCTCGCACTTAACCCTGATTAATGGAGCTAATCACCCCCTTGATTATCCCATGTCGTTAGATGCTGTCGAATGAATCGACCAGTGAACAGACCTGAACCCTGTCCTAACCTGTACCAGCCACACAATCTCTGACACATGTGAGCCCACTGTCTTACTGCCTTGTCAGTCCACCCAGTCGAGGGTCTTCTCTTTGGCTGATTCTCCGCCTCTCCAAGTATGCTGTTCCTCTCCAACGAAGAGCCCCTCCCAGCAACACGTCCCAAGTATATGAGACACAGCTTTCTCATTGTTGCCTCTGATGAACACTCCGGCTGCACCTTCTCCAGGACGTTTCTGTTTGTTCTTTTGGCGCTCGACTGGATGCTCAGCGCTCTTCTCCAACACCACAGCTCACAGGTATTAATTCTTCTTCTGTCATCCTAATCCACTGTCAGCTCTCGGCAGCACAGCACAGCAAGTGATCAGAAAACCATGCCCTGAGTAAGGTGCGCATCAGTCCCCACACTAACTCGAACAGACTGGGGTGTAGGATCTAACATGTGAGACTGCTAACAGAAAGGACAGTGGTTCGAGTCCACCAGCTGCTCTGAGGGAGAAAGAACAGCATTACAGCCTCAGAAAGGAAGGGAAGGACAGCCACGAAGCAGAATGGACTGGACAGCAGAGTTTGGTGGGTGTAACCCCACTACGCCATGCCCAGAGGTAGGCCCCAGCCCACAATCCATAAAGTAGACTGTAGCTGGGAGAGTTCCAGGACCCGCCAGGGCACAGGCTGAGGACGCCCGAGCCTGGACAAGCCCAGCATGAGCCCTGAGCCTCGCTGCCAACTGATGTGGACACAGAGGCGGAGGCAGGGCCAGGGACAAGGTGACAGCCAGCTAGCACCGCCCTCCAAGTGTCCCGGGCCCATATTAGGTGGAAGTAGGGGCTGCGAGCCAACATGAGGACCGTGATAGGCCCTGGACAGCACACTCAGGACAGGAGCCTCTCCAAGGTCACACTATCACAAAGGGCCAGCGACGCCCCCACCTCCAACAACACCCCAGTCCTCCTGCCTGGCCTCGGGGCAGCAGCTGGCCGCTGACTCAGCACTTTGGAAGGTGGAGCCACACTCCGTGCTCCCTCGGGTCCCTCCCTCCCGCAAACAGCTGGTGGACTCACTGCTCACTGACCTGCCTGGGACAGCAGCTGGCCACACCGCGGGGCGCAGGCCCTCTTACCCCCGCTGCACTCGGGACGCTGGGCCTCACAGGCTATTCTTAGCTCCTCGGGGCTGGGGCTACAGGAGGAGCAAGGTCACCTCCTGTCCCCGAGAGAAAGAGAAGTGACTCAGACGTGGACAGGCTGAGGGGGGTGAGGGAGGCGGACAGTGCACTCTGCTCTGAAAGGGGGGGCAGCTCTGGTCCAGGATGTGCAGCCAGGGGTGACCTGCTCCCCAAGGCCCTGCCACTTGTCCTACTTTCTGTCATTTAGGCAGACGTGTGATTCCACCACCAGGTCCCCATCGCCTGCAGGTGCCAAGCCCAGCTGAGCCCTGGATCCCTCTGCCCAGGACGCAGACCTGGGACGGTGCCTGGCACCTGGGGACCAGACACACTGGCTGTGGAGTGGCTGACTCACACTGACCTCGGGTGTCACGGTAGAACCGTGATTCACGCAGTTTTCAAAGAGAAGCCAGTTGCCAGATCTCTCTTCCAAGGCCGCCTGTGGGGAGATTCGATCCTCTAACCTCTCCATGAGCAGTGAACTCAGGGACCATTGGCAGCGTCCAGGACACCTGGCACGTAGAACCCAGTCCTCTGCTGTCGAGTCAACTCCAGCTCACTCACCCGCGTGGGGTGGGTCAGAGACTGGAGTCTTGAAGGGAGCTGACTGCCACGCGTTTCTTCCGCAGAGCAGCTGGTCGGTTCAAACCTCCAACCTTTCAGTTAGCAGCTAAGCACTTAACCACAGTGTCCCCGGGGCTCCCTGGCACCTGGGAACCCACCGTTAAGCCCAGTGCTGGCGAGCTGACTCTGGCGCACAGAGACCCTGCAGGGCAGAGCAGAACCCCCCGTGGGGTTTCCAAAGTCATAAAGCTTCACAGAAAGATGGTCAGGTTGGCCTCCAGGTGGACCCAGGCTGCCAGCCTTCCCGCTAACTCAACACTTAACCCATGGTGCTACCAGGGCACATAGGAGGGACTTCGTGAAACGTATCGAATGAGTGACAGATGCATTAAGGACCCAGGAGGGGGCGGGATGGGCACTCAACTTGATGAGCATTTTCTTCATTTGCTTACAGTGCACAGAGGGTGCTCCCCACTTCTCCTTCAGGCCCTGAGATGAGCACGAGGGGAGACACCCTCCCACCTCCCACCTCCCCCCCCCCCCCCCCCCCCCCCCGCCACAGCACAGCAGAGGGTGCTAAGACCTGGCCACTTGGTGGCCTCAGACCCCAGGCTGGATATCTGTATGGAATTCCACAGTGGGGGGTGTGATGGGCACCTCAGAGAGAGCTGGGGGTGGGGAGAGCATTCAGGAGGAAGCACTGGGGCAGCCTGGAAGGGCCCATCTCGCAGGAAGCTCGGGTCCTGCGATGCATCTGTACCTCTGCTCAGGCGTGCTAACTGCGGGAGTTCCCTGAGCTCCCAGACCAAGGAGACTGGGTGTCCGAGGGTGTGGGAGTCAGAGGAGGGTGCTGGACATGGAAGGGACAGGACGAGGATGGCGCGCTGGTGAGCTGTCCCTGGCTGTCAGGTGCAGGAGGTATGAGAAGGGCTAGGGCAGAGGCAGGACCGCTGGGAGGCTGGGGACAGAATCCAGCACAGTGGCCGGGCCTGACCTGGGAGGTGTGAGTGGTGAGGATGCGAGGCTGAAGTGGCCATCAAGGGTGGCACGGAGATTTTACTCTGCTGTCAGCAGATGGAGAGGTCACTTCCCCAGACAGGAAAGTGCCCAGACTTCCCCTGCCAGCCTCTCCCATTCCTTCTAAATATTCCTTCTCCCATTCCTTCTGGTCATGAACTCTTACCAACCTTCACCCCATCTGTCGATCAAGCACCGTCCACCTCTTCACCACAGCACGCACTTCCCGCACGAGCCCTGCCCACTGCTGGGCATCTATCCATCTATCCATCCGTCTATCCATCTATCTATCCATCTATCCATCCATCTATCCATCAAGACACCGCCTAACAGCCCTGCCTCTCAGTCTTGTGCTTCCTGCTATGGGAATTCTTGTAGGCACTGGATGAGTTAACACAGAATGCTTGGAAAAGTGCCTGGGACCTCAGTAAACATTAAAGTTGAAAAGCTGTAAGTAAATGGCTATATCTGTTGCTAATATTGTCTATCTAAAGACCCACTCATCCAGCATTCGCTCATTAAGTGGTCTACTCACTACTCATTATCTATCCATTTGGCCACTTGGCCTCCTGTCCCTCACCATCAACTCTTCATTTCTCCTTTTATTAATGTCTCCACATGCTGTCAGAAGTGGGAAGTCAGGGAAGAAAAGAAGATCCTCAACATAATGGGCTCGAGTGTGTCCCGGATTGTGGCGATGGCGTAGGATGGGGCAAGGGTGAGATTTGTTGTTCATAGAATTGCTGTGAGTCATAGAGAGAGCTCTGTGGGCCTAGTGGACAGAAAGTGATGCTGCCAAGCCAAAGGTGGGTGATTTCAATCTGTGGCCCTCGGGCCTGGCTTGAATTGGTCTTGGTCAAACATTCTTCTAAGAGGTATAGCACTGGTCTGTGCATTTGCTGTGCGGAGGTTGCTGTGAAGCTGAACACTGTGACAATGATGTGTCAAATGTGATAACGGTCACCCATGATAGACAGTGTTTGGTGGAGCTCCCAATTAAAACAAGCTTGGAAGCAGGAGTGGCATCCACTTCTGAAACAGCTTGCCTCTGGAAACTCTATGAACCTGGAGAAAGGATGAAAGTTATACAAGTGTTCAGTTCTTTTGTTCATGGGGTGGTGATAAGTTGTCCATGACTCGACGACACTTAACAACAACAACAACAACAATTTTTGATTTGCCCAAATGTCCCTGAATATTCATCTTTTCACTCAGTCATCGAGTAACTGTCCACTCGTTGTTCATCTACCTGCCCACACATTTACTCACCTACAGTCCATCCAGTGGTCACCCCTCCATCCCATCCAACTGTCTATCCACTTGTCATCTCTCCTATTCACTCACCCACCCATCTATCATATACCCACTTACCACTCACACACCTGTCTGTCTGTCTATCTATCTACTCACTTACCTATCCTTCTACCCACTCGTACATCCAAATATATACACCTATTCACCCATCATCTACCCATCCATCCATCCATTTACCTACCCACTCTCCTACCCAGCAACTCATCCATCCATCCACCCACCCATCCTCTTACCCATCCATCCATCCATCCATCCATCCATCCATCCATCCATCCATCCATCTATCCATCCATCCATCTATCCATCCATCCATCCATCCATCCATCCATCCATCCATCTATCCATCCATTCATCCATCCACCCATCCATCTACCCACCCATCCTCTTACCCATCCATCCACCCATCCATCCATCCATCCATCCATCCATCCATCCATCCATCTATCCATCCATTCATCCATCCATCCATCTATCCATCCATTCATCCATTCACCCATCCACTCATCCACCCTCCCACCCATCAACCCTCCCAACCATCCACCCACACTCCTACCTACCTACCCACCAACCCATCCATTTACCCTTCCACCCTCTTATCCATCTATCCATCCATCCCCCGTCCATCATCCACTCATCATCTATCCACCCCTTTATCCATCCATCCACTCATCCATCCATCCATCCATCCATCCATCCATCCATCCACTCTCCCAGCCACCCATCCATCCATCTATCCATGTATCTACTTACTCACCTACCTATCCATCCACCGATTTATTATAGACTCACAATACATTCATCCAACCGCCCACCATCCCATCCAATTTTCTATCTAATCATGCACCCACACATCTATCCATGCACCTCATTATCCATTAATCTGTCCATCCTTCTGTCTTCTCAGTCCCGCATCCACCCACCTGTCAACGAGAACCCATCCTCGAGAAGCTCGGGCTTCTGCTCATCTCCCAAGGACAAAGGCATAGAATCCCTGGCAGGGACTTGCTGTCACTGGGAAAGCCAGCTAACACAGAGCCACCACTGGTCTAACCTCTGAAGACCAGAGGAAAGCAGGCTCATGGTACGGCTTAATCAGGAGAGGCTTCCAGGAGGAGAGGGAACTTTCTCAGGTATGTTGTCTCGAGTTCCGGGGCTGCTCCGTTCAGTTCCATCCACTGCGTTGTCTCTGTCATTTCTGCAAAAATGATGTGACTTTTTCCCAGTGGCATAACCAGGTTGCTGGGCGGCAAGCTAGAGCATGACTTCGTGATTCTAACAAACTAACGCTCTGCACTGAAGGCCTGGAGCGTGTCCACCTGTCAGCCTGGCCTGGGGAGGGAGGGGCAGAGCTGGGAGGGCCCAGGGGTGGGAACGAAGCCTAATTACACTGTGGAAATCATCATTGCACCTTTCCCCCGAAAGGACTTCGCACATCATTATCTTCCAGGGGAAGAGCAGCTTATTGAGGGTGTGGGGAGAATTAATTAAAGTTGGGGGTGTGTGGGGAGCTGCGGAGGGAAGGTGGGAGGCAAGCGCCAAGTTTCTTAATAAAATATCAAGGCCGAGCTGCCCACGTGCTGACCTCTGTCCCGGGGGAGTTCCTGCCAGGTCCGGGCTTGTCAGAACTTGCAGGCCCACTGGGACTGGGACTGGGATGGGTGACAACAGGGTCCAACCCAGGCTGGCAGCCCCAGGGCATTCCCAGTGGTGACAGAAGCACAGTGTCATTGACCCCACCCCCACCCCCAGTCAGATCAGGGCGATGACGGATGAGAAGCCCAGTTGACAGTAGACCACCCTGGGGCTCCCAGAGGAGAGGACAGATGGTCTGGATGGTCAAAGAGAAACAGGGACACCAGGCCAGGAAGAGAAAACACAGAGGGCGGTGTCTGATAGTATGAAAACCAGGCTGCTCTCCTGGGAGACCAAGCAGGCAGGAGAGAAGGCTGGACGGAAGGAAGACCCCAGACTTCACTCTGAAGGCAGCAGGGAGCCGTGGAAGAGGTTTGAGCAGAAGCCTGACACTATCAGAGGTGGTTTTACACAGGCTCCCATCTGGAAGGAGGCCCAGATCCAGAACCCAGGCTTGTTGCCCATAGGACAGTATTGCTGCCTCCTTGAGCCGAAAGGACAGAGAAAAGCTGCCCTGAGGTTTTCCTAGGCTGTCAATCTTCACAGGACAGACTGCCATACCTTTCTGCCAAGGAGCTGACAGTGGGTCCCAACAGCCAGCCTTTCGGCCTGCAGAGCAGCTGGTGGGTTTGAACCATTGACCATTTGGTAACCTTCTTGCTTAGAGGGTAACCTAGCAGTGCAGAAAAGGGATCAGGAGATGGCTGGCTATTTCCCAGGGCCAAAGAGGAGATCAGGGGGCCAGACTCAAGCAAAAGCAGAAACCAAACAAAATTTAAAAAAAAAAAAAAAGCCAAACCAATTGCCATCAAGTCACAGCAGAGCCTCGGCGACCCCATATGTGTGGAGCAGAATGGCCCGTGGTTTTCTTGGCTGCGGTCTTTATAGAAGGAGCTCACCACACCAATCTCTGGGACACCACTGAGTGGATTTGAACCACCAACCATTGACTGAGAGTAAACCATCTGGGCAGTCTCGGTCTGTCTTCCTGGTGTGGCAATCTGGGCTCGGGAAAATCCTGGCTTTTGCTCCACGGGAGAAGGACCCACTGGCCTGGTCAGCCAGGCAGCACCTGGACAGGCCTGTGGGGTGTCCCAGGCTCATGTGGCCTGCTGCCAGCTGCCGCGCTCCGCAAACCCCTCAGTGCCCTTCCTAGATCTGATTCATCACAGATGTTGACAGTAGCAGGCGGCAGCTGGGGGGCAGCAGACAGACAGGGCAGGCGGCCTGGCCAGAGTGGTGGACTCCGCCCTGAGGTCCAGTGGCCGGCTTCCCCAGATCAGACAGATGCTCGATCTGCCCCCCTGCGAAGGCTGTCCTTGCCTCGGGCTGCAAGGAAACAGGAGATTTCGAGAGTGGGAAAGCAAAGCCAAGCCAAGCCAAACAATGAGGCCACAGGGCCAGGCCATCAGCGAGATCAGAGCCTGGAACTCAGGCCCCTCCGCTGGCCCGAGCCTCCCAACCTCAGACAGCCCACCCCTCAGCATGTGCGCTCAGTCCTCAAGGCGGCTGGATGGAGCCGGGCCAGAGCCCCAGGCTGCCTGAGATGGTGGTTGTTGTTATGTGCTATTGAGTTGATTGCGACTCATAGCGACCCTATGTACAACAGCCCTAAACCCTGCTCTAACCTGTGCCAATCTCATAGTCTCTGACATATCTACTCTTATTGTCCCAGCAGCTGAATCAATCCACCTCATAGAAGGTCTTCCCCTCCTGTGCTGTCCCTCCACTCTCCCAAACATGACATCCCTCTCCAAGGATTGGTCCCTCCTCGAAACATGTCCAAAGTATGTCAGACAAAGCTTCAGAATCCTTGCCTCCAAGGAACAGCCTGGTTTAACCCTCTCTAGGACAAACTTGTTAATTTTCTTAGCAATCCATGGTATATTCAATACTCTTCTCCAGCACCACAGCTCAAAGGCATCGATTCTCCTTCTAGTCTCCCTCATCATTTTCCAACTCTCTGATGCATAACAAGTGATTGCAAAGACCATGGCCTGTATCAGGTGTACCTTAGTCTCCAGAGTGATACCATTGCTCTTCAGTACTTTGGAGAGATCCCTAACAGCAGACTTCCCATCACAACTTCCTGGCTGCTGGTGCGGGAAACCAAGGCAGGGAGGTGGAGCCAGGCCCTGCTCCTATCCTAGCTGCTTCTACTGTCTTCCTGGCCATATCATGGCCAAGAGCATGGGGGCGGGGGGGGGGCGGTGTGCGTGCGCACACACAATCCTCGGCTACACTGTGTTCACATGGTGAATGCACTTGCTGGAAACCAAAAGGTTGGCAGTTCCAGTCCACCCAGAGTTGCCTCAGAAGGCCGGTGGAGGCTGTTTGACTGACACACACGGGGTTGCCCTGTGTTGAAATCGACTCAATGGCACGTGGGCTGGAGTGAGACTCTTCCTACCTGAGAGCTGAGAGTTGGTGGGCAAGCAGGCGGGTGGGCAGCCAGCGGGACGATGTGTTGTAACAGGAACGATCAGGCGGCAATCTATGCAATGGCAGTCTGGTTACAGAGCAGGGACGCTGACAGGGGTCTCCCCACGGACAGAGCGCTGAGCCCTGCGGTTCCTGGCCAGGCCCGGCTGTTCTCTGCAGCCCTCCACATGCCCTCTTCTTCTCAGAGCTAAAGACTGGGCAGTGCCCTGTTCCCCCATTTCCGGGAGGTGTGGAGGGATGTAGGGTTCACACCCTGAGCAAAAGCAGCCCCTCACTTGCCAATTGTCCCCATAATTGTTGTTGTTATTATTATTCCGGGCCTGCGCACAGGGAGTGCTGAGCTGTATGAAAGAGGCCAGAAGCTCAAGCGCCAATTTGCATCATATTAATTCTTTTCCTTTGTGTGTTGTGGGGTCTGGGACCAGAGTGAGGCATGAAGCTGTGGGGGGAAATGCAGCCCTGGGTTAGACATGAGTGGGGAGGGAGGGCTGCACAGACGGCCCTGGGAGGTGATGCCTGGGGCGTGGAGGGTGATCAGGGTGGGCCTGTTTATGCCCCCCAGACAGAGCATATGGGGCTGGGCGCCCCGGGAGCAGCAGTTTGTATCCTGTCTTACTGCCTTGCCCCAGGGCTCCGGCTCCACAGCTCCAGCCCCACAGGGGCGTAGTGGGGCAGGATTGGAGGCCAGGGTGCTTGTCCCAGCTCCTGCCCCAGTGTCACAAGCCACCTCTTCCCTTGGCTCCCCCATGAGACCCTTATATACAACAGGGACTGTCCAGGCTGCTCCAACTCCTGACCTCTGTGCGCATCAGAGGAGACAAATGTGCCCTGTAGGTTTTTCAGTCATGGATCTTCCAGAGGTAGATTGCCAGGCCTGTATCCCAAGGCCCCTTCGGGTGGTCTCGAACCCCCAACATTTCAGTTCTCAGCAAGTGCATCACTCAGGACTCTGTGATAAAGACAGGAGATGATACCAGCACCCGGCCCTGGGCTTGCTACAACTTGGCACACAGAGGCACTGGCTCAGCCAAGCCTGGGCTAATCACAGGAAATGACCGCACCCAGGGAAAGCCTGGCCTCGGGTGGCTGTGGACAGCACTGAGTCTGGGGTCCCTGATCAGGGGGTTTGGATGTTTCCCCTGCAGCCTCTCCTGGTCCCATTCATCCCCAGTGACTCTACCAGCGGGTGGTGTAGGACTTCAATGGTAGCTTTGCAGGCTCCAAGCCTTGGGGCTCCCCAGGCAGGCGGGTCTCCAGTGGCAGCGCTCAGGGCTCCAGGGCAGCCCAGGAGAAGCCCAGAGGCACCCGGAGTCCCACGTGAGAAGGCAGGCAGGCCAAGGGCGAGAGTCACCAGGCAGCTTGCTACTGGTGCTCTTGTAACATCTTGTTGGATGAGAAGTTTCTGCAGCTTAAGAAACCCGTGCAGACACTGGCCTGTGGATCTCCAGGGACGGCCTGACTCCAGGCTGTGGGTTTGAAAAGTTGTGGGTTTGTTCGCTTGGCTAGATGCCAACCCAAGGGCCCAGCCTCAGACAGCAGCGTCCTGACTCACGCACAGCTGGCCCCAAACCCCGTCTCCACTGCACTCACGCGGCCAAGGACAACGGCCATCCGCGGCTGGCAGTGCCAGGAGATGGGGACTCAGAGGTGAGCCAGGCCTGCCCCAGCCTGAGGAGCTCACATCAGGGTTCCGGACAGACAGAGAGAGACATGGGTGACTGGGTAGTATAGGGCCCAGGGGAGCACTCAGCCCATTCTCCAGGTTAAGGGAGGCTTCCAGGACAGCCGGGGTTTGTACGGGTGAGTAGGAGTGACTCACAGACCACATCAGCCCAGCCAGCCAAACTCTCATCTTTGGAGGCAGCTGTGATGAGAGCCTCCGTTAAAACCAGCCACCACCAAGTCCTCCCCGAACCACAGTGACCCCATGCTTGTCAGAGCAGAGCCTCGTGTAGTTCCACAAGGTTCAGTGGCTGGATTTCCAGAAGTGGATCACAGGCCCATTGCTCCTGCTGCGTGCATGACCAACAGGATCTATTTTGTACTGGACCAGAGCACCCACAAGGCACCTAGCCCAGTGCACCTACTATGTGCTTGGCCCATTCACCTGATATGTGCACAGTCCATTGTACTTACTGTGTGTCTGGTCCACAGAATCTACTACATGCCCGGGCCATTGTCTCTCCCATGACTGTGGCCTAATGCCATCTATTATGCACCTGGCCCAGGTAACCTACTATATGCCTGGTCAGTTGGCCCTACTGTGTCCAGTTATCTGGATGAGCACATAGAGGCTGGGAGCACAGCCATCTCCAGGGGTCAAACTTAGCACTGACCCCTGCACTGGCCTGCCTCCCACAGCCTGCCGCTGCAGCCCAGGGCCCTGGGGCTTTGGAGGCCGTCAGGGCAGTTAGGAGAGCAGGGACAGTGATGGCAGCCTACCCCTCCCCGCCCCCACTGATAACTTTGTAGGGAGGACAGTGACTCATGGGTTCCCCCTCAGCGGAGGACCAGGAACCTACTACATTGCTGGCCCAAAGCTGCCACTACACACCTGTCCCATTGACCACACCATGTGTCTAGCCCAGAGCCACTATGATGCAGTTAGCCCATTGCCTCTACTATGTGCATGGTCAGAGCACCTACTGTGTGCTTAGTCCATTGCCCCTATAAAGTGCATGGTCTAGACTACCCACTACGTGCCTGTCATGTTTCCCCTAGCATGTGCATAGCCATTGCCCCTATCATGTGCCTGGCCCATTGTCCCCAAGGCAACAGCAGAGTTAGTCACCCCTTCCACCCTCCAGGGCCCCCACACGAGGCTCCCACTGCTTCTTCAGGTAAATCAAGGCCGGGGCCTCAGCAGCATCCACACCCCTTGCAGGTGCTTTCCCAGGTGGAGAAGGGTCCCTCTGGCATACGGGCGGAGAAGAGGGTGGAGGCTCCGAGAACGTGCACTCCTGGCCCAACTTGCACCCACGCCCCAGCCTCTGTGCTCCCTCCATGCAGAGTGGGAAGACCCAGTGGTTGACTGTGGCTGAATTCAGACCTTCAGTTCTAATCCCATCCTGACCGGTTGTCACTGGGGAGTTTCAGATGCTTCTGTTCTCCATGCTTGTCTCCTCATCAGAACACTCAGCAGAAACAGCTGGTGCTGGGGAACTAGAACTTGCACTTGGAAGAGACGGAGATGGACTAGGGGCCTTGAAGAGGGAGGAAGAGGGCCTGGGGGGGGGTGCCCTGGAAGGGAGGGAGCTGTCTTTATAGGAGGTAGGAGAGGACAGGTTGGAGGGAGCCCTGTGGCCTCTTTGTTGCACCCCTGCCCCACCTCTGTCCAGAGCCCAGGGCTCCCAGGACCCGGGTCCCCAAGGAGGGTGAGTGAGGAGGATGCCACGTGGATGGATGCCTCCTGCCCCCGTCTTCTAATTAAACAGCAGCGATTTTGACGTGGCAGGTGATCTAGAAGCGTGGCTTTAAATTTAGCTCCCTCCGCAGCCAGCCCTTTGAAAAGGCTGCTCGGAGAGAGTGGTGAGTCAGCCGCGGCGCCCTTGCGCAGTGGTGTCTGCAGAGGAGTGGGCCTGGGAAGGCAGGGACATAGTAAATAGCGACTAGGGAGGATTAAAGGGGCCCTGAGTTCGGGCCAGCAGCCTGGCCTGCTGGGGCTGTACAGGGTGGGCGCATGGTACCCTAGCATCTCCTTTGGCTGGGCCTTCAGTTACCCCAATTCCCTTCACTTATTCCTCTAGCTCCAGCCTCCTCCCTAGGCGCCCCCTCAGAGAATCCAGAGACAGCATGTATTTGAGGGTGGTCAGGGAATCTCAGCCCTTGGTGGTTCATTCCGTCTGCTGGTTCCAGGAATAGAGAGACTGGCAATGGGAGATTGGCAAGAAGTCCCTGACTGCCACTCCCCATCCCAGGAAAACCCCCACGAGCTAGGTGCCGTGTCCACCCCAGAGAAGGAAGGGCGGTCTCCTCTCATGTGATTTACTGCCTCTGAAAACCTGCTGGAGGGTCAGCTATGGGTCGGTTCTGACTCCGTGCACCTGACAGCAACAGCATTCAGTGGACTCTGCTTCATGGTGAGGCCACATATGTCAGAGTAAAACTCCAGGCCCCAGGGTTTCCAACGGCTGCTCTTTTGGAAGTAGATTGCCAGGCCTTTCTTCCAAGTACTTCTGGGCAACGGGAAGCTCTTCATAAGCAGCCAAGCATGTTAGGAATTCGGGGGCTTGATTCCCCCCAAAAGGCCACTGTGTTCTCCTTCCTGGAGCCTGTGGGGCGGGGGCTTACATATGACGGAAGAGGCTGTGCAGATGGGTCCTTATCAGGTGGTGATATGATGGCTATGAGCCGGAATTACCTTCGTGAAAATGGGTTTGATTGTTCTCTATCTAATGCTTAAAGATATTGAGTCGAACTGCGGCTCACACTTATACACCAGTGTTCCCAGCAGTATTATTCACCATCTCAAGGACATGAAAACAGTCCAGATGTCCAACCACAAACAAATGGATTGAGAAATTATGGTACATTCACACAATGGAATACTATGCAGCATGCAGGAGCAATGGTTTTGAAAATCACTAACTTGGGAGGGACTGGAGAACATTATGCTGAGTGAAGTAACTCAGTCCCACAAGGGACGAATATTGCATAAAACCAATATTGTAGAATGAGTATGAGGATCCAAGCCGAGGGGAAGAGTGGAAGCAGAAGGATGAGGATGGGGGGGGGGGTAATCATGGGATTGTACAATTTGATGGGGGAGGGGGATTTGAGGGAAATTGGAAGAATCTGGTGTGAAAAACAATGTATCCCAATTTTGTA
Source organism: Elephantulus edwardii (assembly GCF_000299155.1). Taxonomy (NCBI): domain Eukaryota; kingdom Metazoa; phylum Chordata; class Mammalia; order Macroscelidea; family Macroscelididae; genus Elephantulus; species Elephantulus edwardii. Next base: position 9,102,189 of record NW_006399814.1, read on the forward strand.
AATAAATTAGTATAATAAAAAAATATACCTCAAACTTGAGGTTATTGTTGTTGTTAAGTGCCGTCGAGTCGCAGGCGACTCATAGCGACCCTATGAAGGAGAGTCCTCTATGCTTGGGTGTCTCTCATCCTCTCTCCAGGTTCATAGGGTTTCCAGAGGCAAGCTATTACGGAAGTGGATGCCACTCCTCCTTCCAAGCTTGTTTTAATCGGGGAGCTCCACCCCACTCTCTGTCTGCATTGGGTAACCAGCCATTAATGCATTTGACACATCAGTGTCACAGTGTTCAGCCTCACAGCAACCACAAGTGACCACTGTACAGCAACTTGAGGTTATTGTACAAAAAAAAAAAAAAAAAGAAGTGAGTCACCAGAACAGAACTTAAGAACTGCGAAGACACTGAGCATCCTTTTCAGGTACTTGTTGGCCATTTGTATATTTCTTCTGATAACTGTCTGCTTAAGCCTTTACTCCCTTTTAAAGGCGTTCTGGTGGCTTCGTCTGCAAGCAGTTACACTGTTAACTCAAAGGCGGTGCCTCGCTGGGGGTTCAAATCCACCATCAGCTCCACAGCAGAAAGACGGGCAATCTCCTCCCGGGTGATTTGCAGCTGCAGAGACCCAGTGGATCAGCTCTGAGTCGGCTTCCACTCGAGGGAGATGAGTTTGGGTTTGCGGGTTTTGATCCACTTTTTTGTGCACCTGCTCTTTTCATTAGTGACTGGGGCCAATTCTGTAAAATGCATTTTCATCTCCACATTGACCCATTTTGTAGATGAAGAAGCTGAGGCCTGGGAGGCACAGCACCTTCGTCCAGGCTGGGGCGCCGTGTCTCAGAATCAGCGGGGAACCACAGTGAGGAGGGTTTATGCAGCTGGAGCTCAGGATGGCTGGCCGCAGAAGAGCCCGGGAAGGTGGCAGGGGGACAGGCCATCAGATGCCACAAGGGCGCTGTGGAGGTTCGCCATTCCAGTGGCCACCAGCCAGGCTGTGAGCTTCTTCAGGACAGCGGCCTCTTCTCAGCTTATCTTCAGCAGTGGACCTGGGCCTGGGCCAGGGGTGGAACCAGAGAAGGGAGGCAGACAGGGAGCCCCGAGCACCCTCTCCCGCCACATACACAGAGCCACTGAATGCATGGGAACACACACACACACACACTCCCCACCCTGTCAAATCGCTTTCCATGGTCAGGGCAGGGCTGCAGAGAACAGGAATAATTCAGATCCAGAAATGGAATCCAACTTAAAATGCCTTGAAATCAGTGTCCCTCTGAGGCCACCTAAACACCATCCACAGAGTGACCCTTCAAGACCGTAGGGAAGCCACCTGGGAACAACCTACAGATTGGGGACCAGGTGGCCCTGTAAGGGTTGAGGAGCAGGGGATGCCTCGGGAAATGACCTTGGCCATGGAGGAGGTCCAGCCTGTGAGGATGAAGCCCAGAGGGCCCTGGAGCCTCCCTCCCTCACTCCTCTTCCTCTCCTCCTGCCCTGTCTGCCATGACTTGCCAGATGCCACACAGCTCGATGCATGGCCTCCACACGCACAGCACACTGAGATGCTGCCATCCTCCTGGTTCGCGGTCTCCTCCATGCACTCCTGTGTATTCTGAGTGTCTTCCGGGGGGCTCACCCTCAAACCCTGTACCCAAACCTGTTCCCCCAGCTCTCTCAGGCTTTCACTTATTAATCTTCAGAAGCCCATCTCCAGCCTTGCCTTGCTAGTCTGTGTTAGCTCGGAAGCTCTGATAAAGCCTGTGCACCCTGTGACCCTGCTGACGTCTGAAATACTAGCGGTACAGCATCCACAGCCCAGCACCACAAAAGCCATCAAAGCGACTAGTCAGCGAAAGCGTCACCTCGCCCCAAGACCCAGGAGTGTGGCCACTGGCATGCACCACCTTCACAGCGCCTGCTGCCCCCACCAGACAGAGCAGGTCCTGTCCCCTGAATCCCCACAGGGCTGAGCCCCTGGATGGGGCCCCAGCCCCTGGTCACAGTCATGCCCTGCAGGGCACTAGGATGACAGCTGTGTCTGGGCACCCAGAACCCCCAGTGGTCCAGCCCCGGAGGGAATTCATACAATGTCAGCAGAAGGAAGGGGACATGTACCCCAGAGAGGGACACTGAGGCCCCAAGGGTACAGCAGCTTAGGGGTACACAGACAAACAGACACACGCACTCCCAACACTTGGTCAGAATTCTTTGAGCCCTCCTTCTTTAGTCATGTGACCTCAGTCACTATACATCATCCACTGATGAGTTTGAACCACCAATCTTTCAGTCAGCCGCCAAGCACTCACCGTCTGAAGCTCCTTATGTAAAGAGGACAGCCTTGGACTCCCAGGGCAGGTCGACCTCGACAGGCAGGGGTGGCACCCCGTGAGTCAGGACCAACTTAGCCCGCAGAGAACAGTTTGTCCAGGACTAAGCTGGGCTTGGGGCTGAGGGCCTCCCAGCACCCATGGCGCAGGGGCCGGCTCCAAGGCCAGGGTCACCCACAGACTAGGCTGGGGCTTGAGGCCCACTGGCCAGTGCACTGAATCCCTCCTAGAAAGGAACTGACAAACCCCTCTGTGGCCATTACCGTCACGTCGCCCCTGGGTACCTACATCAACTCCCCTGACCCAAAGTCTCCAAACCAGGGACAAAGGTGGTAGGGAAACTGAGGCTGAGGCCAAATGCCTGACTTGAGACACACCTACTCTAGCAGGTGAGGGGTGGAAAAGGGTGGACAGAGCAGATGTGGGAGGCTGGGGAAAAAAAGAGACAAAAATCTAAGCAGATAGAGGGGCTCCCAGAAAGAACCATGGAGGGGCTTGTCTGAAGTAGGGATTCTCTCAGTCGAAGGCCTGTCTGACTCTGACCTTGACCCTGACCCTGGACGCTTAGAGGTTCTGACAAGGTAGCTGGAACAGGTGTCTCCTGGCGTGGGGACCCCCCCTTTGGCAGGTCGCAGAGGGGGTGCTGGGGTTTTACCCCGCGGAAGGGGGCTGGCTGCCCACAGGTGAGGGTCGCTGAGCCGCCTCTCCCTAGCCTGCGTGAAGGAGGGGCGAGGAGGAATGAGGCAGGTGAGTGCGCGGTGGGAGGCTCTGGTGGGTGGAGGAGGAAACAGGAGAGAAAGAACGAGGAGGGAGGGGAACGGGGAGGAAGAGATAAAAGGAGAGGCCAGGTGGACGCGGAGAGGACGCAGAACTGAAAGGCCGGCAAGAGAGTGAAACAGGAGCGAAGTGCGAGAGAAAGCGAAGCGGGAGGGGGAGCGTTAGAGAGGGGGAAATCGCTGACGGGAAATAGAGCCGAGAGGTGAGGGAAAGAGGAAGGAAGAAGAGAGACTCCGACAGACAGCCGAGGAGGACGCGGGGAGAGCGCCAGAGCCGCGGAGGGCGGCAGGAGCGCGGGCGCGGTGCCGGCGAGGGGGCGCTGGCGGC
>NW_006399814.1:9106126-9127956 GCF_000299155.1 Elephantulus edwardii
GGGGCGGAGCTCCTGGCGGAGGAGGGTCCGCGCGCGGGGGGCGGGGTCTGGGCGCCGGGAGAAGGGTGCGGGCGCCGGGGGCACGGGTGGTGGGCGGCTGCGCGCGAGGAGCGGCGGGCTCGGTGCCCTGGGTGGTCCTGGGCGCCCCGGCGTGGGTGCTGAACCAAGGAACGCGCGGGACTGCTGGGTGCGCGCTGGGGCTCACCAAGGTCGGGTCGCTGAACCCTGGAAGGGAGAGGCCGGTCCCGGGCGCGGTCCGGAGCGCAGCTGGCGAGGGGGACGCGGCAGCGATGATGGAATCTGGGTCCGAGGTGGCGACTGACATCCGAGGACCAAGTCTCGGAGCATAGTAAACCAGGCGCTCGGTGCACGCTGGGCAAGGGCCGGGGGCCAATGCTGGGGGCCTGGCTGGCTCCAAAGGTCCCAACAGGCTGTTCGGATGACAAGTCCCCCCAAGTCCGCACCTCGGCGCGCCGCGTGCCCCCCTTGGAGCCGTCGCCGCCTCCGGGGGCTGAATCAATACTGATCCCGAGCCCAGAGCCCGTTGGCCTCTAAAGCTCATTAGCGCCAGCGGTTGTCATGGCAACGAGACCCTAAGCGTCTTTAGGTTATATTTATTCTAATTATTATTATCATCATTATTAGTATTTGTATTTGTTACTCAGCCACAGGGGAAAGGAAAGGAGGGGAAAGAAATCCAGCGCGTCCTGGCGCCTCCAACTGTTCTTTCTTTGCAAAGAGCCCTCACCGGCTGGTGGACCAGGCCTGTGCTGGGGTCGGGCGGCTGCTGGCTGCCTGGCCGCACCCCAGGGGCCATAGGGCTGGGAAGGGAAGTTACATAATAGGCGGGAGAGTGTGTCTGTGTGCCTCTTTGTGTCTGCCCTGCTGTTCGCTCTCCACCTCTCTGATCCCCTCCGCTTAGCGACTACTGCCGCCCAGGGATCCCAGATCCTCAGTTAGAGGGGATCCAGCCCTCACCCCCTGGCTGTGTGACCTTGAGCAAGGATCTTGACCTCTCTGAGCCTCGTTTTCCTCATCTGTGAAATGGGACCGCTCCTCCCCACCTCTAACATGGTCTTGGCAAGATCTTGTTTGTTCCTGTCCTTGGCAGGTTGGGTCCCTGCCCTTGGGACCCTGTCTCCTAATCTTTAAAACCACACACTGGGCATTGGTTGAGGTGTCTGCCTTCCCACCCCATGCCCCAAGAACCTGCTCCAGGTGCCTTAAAGGACTCGGATCTGGGAATCAGGCTAATTTCTGGGAGTTCCCTCCCTGTCTCCCATGGTCCTTGCATTGCATTTGGATCATTTGTACCCGGAATCTGGAGACAAAGCTGGAGCTTTTGGGAGTTTTCACTCCTCCCGGGCTGTACAGCCCTCAGCTCCAGTGTCAGCTCAGAACAGTCCCCCATGGATCAAGGTCGGCTGGTCAGTGGCTGCTCCGGGCAGGACACCTCCCTGCGTCCATCCTCTCAGGAGGCCGTTTGCTGTGCCAGTTCCTGAGTGCCCAACAAAACGCAGCTACAAAGTTCTGCAGCCTGCTGGCCATGCCCCTGATGCTGGAGCTCCAAGCCCCAGGCAGGGACTGCCGGCCGTAAAGGGCACTGCTTCCTGGGCTGTGCTCGGCCTCCCGGAGATGCTGGGCTGATGGAAGGTGAGGGGGCTGTGAGGCTCGGGACTGTGCGTGTGTATGTGTATATGAGGTGTACGAGTGTGTGGCTGTGCAAAGTATGTGTATGCAGGACAAGGACAGGTATATGAGTGTGTGTGCAGTGCAAGTGTGCGTGTCAGAGGTGTGTGTGACTGTGTGCATAAAGGTGTCATGTATGTGAGTGGGCATGATTGAGGCATGTAAGTGCACGTCTGCGTGTGAGCATCCGTACGACTGAGTGCTGTGTGTCTATGTACGTGCCCCCGAGTGGTCTGAATGTGTGTGCCAGCATTGTGTGTGTCTGTGTGTGCGACTGTGTCCCACGCGCACTTTCCTGGGCTACCCAGCCGGGAGCTGTCAGGGCAGCGGGCTAGGTCAAGAAGGTGGGGGGCAGTGCTTCACAGATCATTCTGAGAAAAAGTAAGTGAGGCTTGTCTTGCAGAGAGCTGAACTGAGACCAAACATTTGTCATCTACCCTTCCTTCCTTCCATCCCTCCATCCACCCCATCCCTCCATCCCTCCATCCATCCATCCATCCACCCATCCATCCATCCATCCATCCACCCACCCACCCATCCACCTACCCATCCATCCATCCACCCATCCTTCCATCCAGTCATCCTTCCTTCCTTCCTTCCATTCATCTATCCTTCTATCCACTCCATCCATCCATCCATCCATCCACCCATCCATCCACCTATCCATCCATTTTTCTATCTACCCCATCCATCCATCCATTCGTCAGTCCATCCATCCATCCATCCATTTAGCCATCCACTGTGCATCCATTTATCCCACCCATCCATCCCTTTTTCCCCCTTACTCCTCTTCAGCCTCTCATCGACCCCCTGCCCACCACTGAAGGGCACCAGTTCGATCTTGGCAGCTCTAGAGAAACAGCCAAGGAGCCTACTTACAGCCAAGCCTTGGGGAGCCGTGAAGTGGTGGGGCACGTGAGGAGGGCCTTGGGTCAGTATGGGTGCAGGGAAGCCTGGACCAGCAGAACAGGCACCAGTTCGCCAGAAGAAGGGAAGAGGAAGTGTTCAGAGCCGAGACCCCTGTGGGCAAGGTGCAGGTCTGAGAGGGAAGGTGCGAGCCTGGCACTGTGAGGAGGCACAGTCCAGCAGGAAGTCCCCTGTCCAGTGGGGCTATGGTTTTACTGGAACAAGGCTGGAACTCCTCGGGGACGGGGAGGACCTTCCCCTCCCCAGCCTGGGTGGAGTTCGGATGGCAAGGAGGACACGGGGAGAGGATGGGCAGGTGTGGGGTTTGACTGGCGAGCAGGTGGCAGCCCTGGGCAAGGGATGGGGTGGGGGACAGTAATAGGATCACTCTCTTGCCTGTCTCTGTCGGACAACCTGCCAGTTCCACTAGCCTTCTTCCCTCCTGCCCCTCTTCCTCCTTCCTGCCTCCTCCTGAGTGACCACTGCCCTCTGCTTGGCCTTGTTCTCCTTGAATGGGTTGGACGGCAAGTAAACCATCTGTGTACAGTCACGTGTCACTGATGACTCCTCAAGGTGGACCCTCTTTGGCGACAAGCCTGAAGGCTGGCGGTGCACTGGGCAAGTGCTGAGGTCAGGCAGGTGCCCAGTTGTGTTATGAAGAGAGGGAACCAGAGGCCTCATGAGGGTCACGCTCCTAGCGACGCCGTGCGCCACCTCGAGACAGGTTCAGAGCGGCTGCTGCTACACAGACTGGACAGGATAGGGCTTGTCCACTCACCCGTGAACAGAGGAAGACACTGAGGTTCAGAGTGGGCCTAGGACTTGCTCAAGGTCAACCAGAAGATGCAGGCGCTGTGGGTATTGCAGGAGGAGGAGGCCTCTTTTCAGGAGGGGTTGCGAACACTTCTTAGACCGACCAATTTGCTCTTAGAGCCCCCCAGGCCTTTGCTTTCAAAAAACAACCTTTCTAAACTGGGCCCCGGACAAAATGCAAATGCTCATGTTTTCAGCCTCAAACTTGAATGGAACTTGCATGCTGGGAACAGCCCTAGGCCTGCCCTCCCCCACTGGACGCACATCACCGCCCAGCTGGCCTCACGCACACACCTACCTCGGCAGATGCAAACGGGCCTCTTAAAAAGCAAGAAATAATGCATGCATCTCCCAAATTGCATCCATTTAACACTGAATTAAGTTCTGGAAGCTCTTAAGAGGGCCCTAGGAGGAAAAGCATTTTCTTTCTTTCTTTTTTTTTTTGTTCACACTTCTCTGGAAAATGAGACAAACCGTGATCTTTCAAAACCCCACTCCATAATCTGATTATTCTTCCCTGCAAGCCTGGGAGACGTGCCCGGCGGGCGGGTGGGGAGCCCCGGCTGCGAGGCTTCGAGATGTGCGCTGGGAAACTGGGCCAGAAAGTTTGTCTCCCGTGCCAGCCCTGGAGCTGCTGGGCCCATGACAGGCCTGAAATGAAGAGCTGCTTTCTTAGATATTGGCACAAATTACAAATAAAGGCCCATTCCTGTCTGTAACCCAGCACAAGAATTTCCTCCTCGGCTCCCCGAGCAAGGTTCAGGGATGGTGGTGATTTGATGTCATTTGTACAGAAATAGCGCAGGATGCAGGGGTGATGAGAAGGGGCCTCCCTGGGAGCTCTTGCAGGGCGTGTGTCGGGAGCCAGCCCCTGGTGCCAACACTTCCGTGTTCCCCACTGGGTTGCTGTTTTAACCCACCCAGACGCACCTCAGAACAAAGTCCTGGTGATCCGCCCTGAAACCCCCGTGGGGCGGTTCCACTCTGCACGCACAGGGTGCCCCGAGCCCCAGACAACTGCTGGCACTGAGCTTACATTGTTGGTAACTGGGAGGATGGTGGGAACCCTGGTGGCCCAGTGGCCAAAAGCCCTCAGCTGCTAGCTGAGAGGTCAGCAGTTCAAACCCATCAACCTCTTCGAGAGAGAGCAAGATGGCAGACAGTCTGCTCGTGGAAAGAGTTACAGGCCTGGACCTTTGGCGGGGGGGGGGGGGGGGGGTCGACTTCGTGCTCTTGGGTTGCTATGAGTTGGAATAGATTCTATGACAGTGGGTTTGAGATGTGCTTTAGGAGAACACAGTGAGCACCACAAAATCTGGGGGACATCTCTGAGGCCCCCACTCAGCCTGTAGGCAGAGAAGGCTTCTTGGAGGAGGTGACTTCTGACTGGGGTTTTAGGAGGTTGATAAGTGTGCCAGGAGGAATGGAGTGGAGGGCATTACAGGAAGAGGGTGGCTTGGAGATGGAGAGGGTCTTGGACAGGCCTGGGCCCCTGCTGCCATCTGTAGGTCCCTTTGTTACGTCCCTCCTTCTGCCTTACCTCTCACCCATAGGCAGCTCCAACGTGGGTGTGGAGTCCCCAAGTCTCCAGAGAGAACTGAGGCGGAATTGTATGTGTAGAGACCAGCACTGTGGAGTGGGGAGACCCGGGGGGGCGGGGGGCTGGGGGGGATGGATGCTGGGGAGGAAGGAACAAGAGAAGGATTTGGGATCCAGAAGTTATATGGGACTTGAGGCCCGAGGCTGAGCACCCCCTGCCCTCCTCACTGCCTCTGGCTCTGGGGAGGCCCGGCCAGAGCTGCCGGCTATGTTGGCTTCCACTGCTGTGAGGGGCACAGAATCCCTCTACCCTTTGCAGGATTTGAGGAGCAGCCACAAACCTTCAGTCCCAGTCCCCCACAAGTCCTGGGCACCCTCCTGGGGTTTGCTTTAGAGGATGTTGCTTTTGTTTTCCCTTTCTGGGTCTGGAGGCAAGTCGGGAAGCTGGCATCCCCAGGCAATGCCTGCAAGGAACCTGGTCGCTAGATCTCTGGAGGCCGAGCCCCTGGGCCTCATTGTCAGGGCAGCGAGCTGGAGAGAAGCCGTGTGCAGCTGGCCCTGGTCCCCAGAGAAACGCCTGGGTTTCCCTTTCCTGTGAAGCTCCAGCCAGGAAAGCCTCTCTGCTGGCTCCTCACTCCCTGACCTTGGGCAGATAATATGATCCCTGGAAGTCTCAGTTTCCTCATCTGTGTAATGGGCATTGAGAGAGTCAAAGAAGGCAAATTTGCATATTTTTTAAAACCCAAATGTGCTGGTTCTTAGCATTTTGATCTTCCATGAAAACCACATCACTTTTACTCCATTACTACTGCTACAGCCCTTCCGTGAAGCAGCAGGCAGGAACATAATCTGGTGTGAGTGTTGGATGAATCAAGAAAGTCATTAGACCACTTGGTTCCAGCCAGTGCCTTGGCAGCTGCAAAGCTTGAAGGCAGAGGAGCCAGCTCAGCCTGGTTCAAACCCAGCTCCCGTCTTCCTGGCCTCTCGCACGGGGCTGCCAGGACGCACAGTCTTCCTTTCCAGAAGAAGGGTGGTGATGCTGGTATTTATAATAGTCAAGTACTATTTTACAAGGATGGTTGTAGATTCGTTTTAAGGATTGTGACATGTTGGGTGTGTGGGTTGTAGCTAGATTGTTGCTCTTAGGTGCACGTGAGTTGGTTCAGCATCGCAGGGACCCTGGCACATCAGGAGGAAATGCTCACCAGGAACTCAATAGCCTCACAGTTGTTGCTATTAAGTTTGAGCTGGGATTTTGAACTGATTTTTACCCCCTTTTCAGTCATGGCCAACAAAGCAAAGCTGGATCTGAATTTGCAAAATATGGGGAACTGGAAGGGGCACAGTTATGTGTCAATGCTCTGCCAGAAACTCAGTCTCCCTCTTAGTAAACAAGGGCCTTGTGCAATTTGCATAGCGATAAGATCTCTTGATTGGCAGCGTCAGAAACAGCTAGGACCTAATCAAAGATGGCAGCCAGCTGCACTGCTTTCGATACGTGTCTCTCTCCACAGTCATCCATTCTGAAAGGATGCTTCTGAGAGGGCTTTTTGAAGCCTTCCATTCTAGAACTTTGACCCGTAATTTTCCCCATTATTCTGCTTCACTCAAATCAAGTTTATTCTCATTTTGCATTATCAAACTGGTTCAAAGCCTTGGCCTCAGCCCATCATTGGAGCTACTGTGTCAGTGTGTCTGGTTGAGAGTCTTCCGTGTTCTCATAGACCTTTTACTTCATTCACCAAGCGTGATGTCCTTCTCCAAGGACGGGCTCCCCCTGCTAACATGCCCCAAGCACATACGTCAGAGTCTCGATGGCATCACTTCTAAGGAATGCTGTGTCTGTGGTCTGTGGTGTGTATAATATTCTTCACTTCCACAATCCGAAGGCATCAGGCCCTTCTTCGATCTCACTTATTCCTCGTCCAACTTCCACGTGCATATGAGACAGTTGAAAATACCGTGGTTTGGGTCAGGTGAACCTTAGTCCCCAGAGAGGCTTCTTGACTTCTGAGCACTTTGAAATCTTTTCAGTCTTGGGCGGCAGATTTGTCTAATGCAACCCATACTCCAGGGCGTGTTGATTGTGGAGCCGAGTCTCATGAAATCCTTGACACCTTCAGTCTCTTCTTCACGTGTAATGATGTTACTTACTGGTCCAGTGCTGATGATGTTTGCTCTCTTTACACTGAGGTATGATCTGTACCCAAGGCTGTGGTCCTTGATTGTCTGCAGTAAATGCCTCGAGTCTCCACTTTCCGCAAGCACAGTTGTGTCACCTGCGTGATGCAGGTTGTTGATGACACAGGATCTCCAGTCCTGGTGCCACATTTGGTGGAATCCAGCTTCTTGGATCAACTGCTCAGTATCTGTCCAGGTCTTCATTCTACCCAGACTTAACGCCATCGAGTCGGAGCCGAGTCATAGCTGGTCCTCAGCTGATCGCTCTCCTTGGAGCCCCTGGCAGGTTCCATGCCCCTGAGGGGATTGTCCCTGGGGTGAGCAGGGACCCTTCCTGGGGACAACAGCACAGAGCACGTTCTCTGGAGCCTGGGAACCGTCTTATTGCTGAATCACAGCTGGTTTAGGTTGAAACCCCAGGGGGTTACCAGACTGGATCAGTACGGAGAAAGCATACAACCCTGACACACTCCTCTTCTTTGGTTTGAAATCAGAAAAGGTGTGAGTACCTGGGGCTCAGATCACCGAACCCATTGTTGTGGAGCAAATTCTGACTCACAGAATAGAATTACTGCCTACGGTTCTCACCGCAAGCAGTGGATTGGAACACCTTAGCCGAGTTGCTGTCAGAGCTCCCTGGACCTGAGGGGCACGTGACTAATGCGTTCTAATAGCACGTCCACCCGAACCCAGTGTGGTCCCCACTGCGCAGCCCGGTCCCCCAGCAGGCACCAGAACCCAGGACATCAGTGTCAGTCCTCAGATGACGCCTACTTGTCACCACTGCTGTGGTCAGCAGGGCCATGTGGCCTTCTGCCAGGTGGCTCAGCCCAGGACCAACCCTGTCCCTGCTGGGAGAGGGGCTGGTCACAGCTGGAACTGCACCCTGACTATGCAGCCCGAATCCTCTCAGTCTAGAACGCTGCTCTTTCTGGAAAAGTCAAACCTTCCCATCCAGGACAAGATGTGTCCAGGGGTCCCTGGACATGGGGTGCAGGCCCCCTCCTCATGCCCCACATCACCTGCAGGCCTGCAAGCAAGTCCAGAGCAGCCCCGATGCCCAGCCCTGAGAGAGGGCAGGGTGGACGTACCCTGGAATCCTGGGCAGGGCCTGGGGAAGACTAAGAGGCTTCGCTCCTGCGATTCAAACAATTGGACAATCTGTTCTGGATCGATTTAGAAGCAGTGGAGCGAATAAAAATATCAGGAAATATAACGTGAAAGCTATTTTCTCTCCTGTGCGACTCAGTTAGGAAGAATATGTTGCGGAGTTTATTTGCGAACTGTCTGTGACTGAGGCCGGGGCACCTCCCCGCCTCGCTGCCCCCTCCACCTCCACCTTGGGCCACAATTTTGCTTTCCTCCTCCATGTCCAAGGCTGGGCGGGGCAGCAGAGCCCGGGACCTCCAGCCTGGGAGGGCCGGCAAGCGTGGACACAGCCGAGATGGAATTGGAGGGAGTGCTCTGGGGTGCAGACCCAGGCCAGGGAGGGGCAGCGTCCTCCAGTTTATTCCATGATCCAGGGCTGAGAGTAGTAAGGTGCTCCATGAAGCTTTCAGGAATGACTCTCAGATGGCAGACAGGTGAGAAGCAAACGAGAGAGATGAGTGAAAACAGATTGTTCCTCCTCTTTGTGGGTTGTGGTTGTTATTTGCTTTAAGTCAGACCCACTTATGGGTCTCTGTGTACAAGAGAATTGCGTACAAGCCACGCTCAGGTGAATGACGCCGGGCCACTCTTCCGAGCCACCTGACATTGCATTTAAACTGCTGACCTTTTCAGTGGCTAGTCCAATGGTTACTCAGCTGTACCACCCAGGGACTCCTTTGAAACCAAGGCTTCGAGTGACACCCTCTAGGGACACTCTCCTGTGAAGGGAGGTGGGATTGGAACACACCTCTCTGTCATCTCAGCCTGGACCCCTCACCCCTCCTTTCCCTGGGGCTGGGAGCTGGTCTGAGATATTTAGGACACCCCTTGCCACTGACCCCTTTCTTTCCCAGGCGCAGTCCAGCCCACTGTTAACACGACGCCTACATTTCATCTTTCACGACTTTAGCCAAATGGTGATTGTGTTAAAATAGGCCCAGTGAGCCTGCGTTGCACAGTGAGAGCCGTCCCCGGAGGCAGTGGGCTCCTGGGGCCGCAGGGACTTCCCGGCACCAGCACCCTGAGGAGGAGTTCATCCAGGGGTTAGGTCCCGCCAAGGGAGGGGGAAGGGTCCTGCAGATTCCAAACATGGAGTCCCTGTGCCCCGGAGGGAGGCGGTGCCTTGCGGGAAGTGATGCCCTCCCCCATTTTTCCCAGCGCTCAGCGCCTGGAAAGAATGTTGACTTGGAAACACAGCCAGCTCGGGGGCCACGCCCCAGGTTCTTCGCAGCCTTGTGGCCTTGGGCAGGGGCATAACCTGTATAGTCTCAGTTTTCTCATCTGTGAAGTGGATCAGCAGCCGTCCCCTCCTGAAGAGGTTGTCAGTGACCATGGCGCCGGCTCTAACCCAGGTGACCTCACACACCGAAGACAGGAAGGCAGTCTGGTCCCCCTTCATGGTGAGGCTCCGCCCAAGCTGTTGCTGAGACCGATGTGTATGTTAGGAGTCCTCTGAACTAGGAGGCTCAGCTCCCAGTGCTCTAACGGAGAATGTTCTGTCGTGATCCAGGGGGCTTTGATTGACCCGATTCACCGAGTAGATTGTCAGGCCTTTCTTCCTAGTCTGTCTGAGTCTCGAAGTGCCACCGACGCCCGTTAACTGTGGCTGCCCCTGCTGGTATTTGAAATGCCAATGGCACAGCTTCCAGAATGTAGCACCAGGCAAGTTATCCGAGTCCGAGGCACTGACAGACAGTGATGTGCATAATAACCTCCATTACCTTGTCTAATTGGAACCACCTCCCAGCTGACCCTCCAGTGGGTCCCAAGGCCGTTGCTTGAATGGCAGGAGAGTGTCCGTCTTCCTCCTGAGGAGCCCCTGGTGGCTCTGAACAACGACAGAGGTGCAACTCCCTGTGGGCGACACCCCAGCAGCATGTGGGAGGGGCTCAGCCACAGTCCGGTCCTTCCCCCCATCCAGGAAGGCCATTGTTGGGGGTGTTCCGTGTTTGTGGGGTTCTGACTTGGCCACAGTGACGGCCCAAAGATAGGGCAGAGCCAGCACTCTTGAACCCCCACTGCCATAAGGGTAGACATCCATTCAGACACCCCAAGACTGGCTCCTCTTTGGGGGCTAAAGAGCCTTGTGAATCACCAGCGGATGTCCCAGGTTGGGGCAGCTGAATACCGGGCAGCGACACGGCAGAAGCACAGGCCTGCTCATCCGGCAGGGACCCTGGCGGCGGACAGGCGTGTGCTCCAAGCCCAGGTGGCCTGTGCGGTGGGGACAGGGGCAGCTGGAATCCAGGAACCAAGTTCTCATCCCAGTTGCGCCGTGTTCGAATGTGTGGCCTGCAGAGGTGACAGCTTCCACGAGCCTCATGCCCGTCTCTGAGAGTCCCCTTGAGCCTCACAGGTGAGAACCTTCAGCAGAGCTGCCTCCTGCTCGCTGGTTGGAGTTGTGGATGGTGCAGACAGTTCAAGTCTACCCAGAAGTGCCTCAGAAGAAAGGCCTGGCAACCTACAGAGAAATCACCTGCTGGACAGCCTGTGGTGCACAGTTCTCCTCTGACCCCTGAGGGCCACCGTGAGCTGGGGTTGACTTGGTGGCAGCTGGTTTTGGAGGAGTTCTTGATCACCCATTAAGGGAGACGTGTGCATGCAGTGGTTAAGTGCTCGGCTGATAACCCAGAGGTGTTCAGTTCCAATTCACCAGGGGCTCAGTGGAGGAAGATGAGGCCATCTGCTTCCGGAATGGCCACAGCATTGGAAACCTACGGCCAGTTCTGCTTTGACATTTAGGTTTGCTATGTCTTGGCATTAACTCAGTAGCCATGTGCTTGGGCTTTGGGGTTTTAATCGGCTCTTGAAGGACATCGTGCTCAGAAGGGTGGATGGACAGCGAAGGAGAGGGAGACCCCGGATGAGATGGATTGATTCAGTGACTGGGGCAATGGGGGTTGGTGTGTCGGAGTGAGTGAGACCAGCTCAGGACAGGGCAGGGTTCAGAGCTGCTGTCCACAGGGTCACTATGGGTCAACAGCAGGTAACACCCAGGCATGATGGGGGTTGCGAGGGTGACGCAGGACAGGACTGCGTTCGGGTCTGTTGTTTGTGGGGTGCCTATGAGTCATAGTGGACTTGAGGGGCACTCAACACCATCACCGCCCTGGTGGTGGGGTCACACACACGGTCTCACTCACTGCATGACAGTCCAGCGAGGTGGGGGCTGATTCCCCTCGCCACAGAGGGGCCCCATGGCAACGTGGTTAAGGGCAAGGCTGTTTGACTGGAAAGGATGGTGAGTGGAACTCGCCCCAGACTCCCTTCCCATGTGGAAACCTGCTCCAGTAAAGGTCTGTAGCTCCTGTGTCTGTCCTTTCCGGCTCCAGGACGCTACAGGACAGAGAAGTGCCCCACAGGCCTTCCTAGGCTGCAATGACCACAGGCTACCATCCTCGGAAGCCCTAGGGGGCAGTGGGACATGGTCCTGAGGGCCACTGTGCACTGGAATAGACTTGCGGGGGATGGGGGGTGCGCCCAGGGTCTGCGGCTGTGACCTGCCCCAGGCTCAGCTCCCCCATCTGTCCCTCTCAAATGCCCTCCGCTAGTCATGGACCCCAGCCTACTGTCACTCAGAACTCAGCCCTCCTTGTCCCACTTCTGATTGGATTTCCTGTCGACAAAGCCAACACGATTTCATGAATGCTTTTTGATGTTACCCCTCAATTCCCCAGGAAGAGCTTTGAGCCAGCCTTCTCTGAACGGTACACTAATTAGACCTCCATCGCGCTGCTTACCCAGATGCGGGCCTGTGCCGGGGCTGAATGCGCCTCCCTCCATGGGGATGCTCGTTCTGGAGATCAGGAAGCCTGTTATCATGGCTGGGACTGCGCTGGGCCCACGGGTCACACTCATACCACGAGGCTGGTGTGGCCCGTGGAACCTCTGCCCCTGGGACCCTGGAGTGAACCCCAGCTGGTGGGCTGGCTTACCCGTCAGCATGAGCATGTGTTCTCAGCCTGAGTGTGTGTTCGGAGGCAGTCTCCCCTCGCCTGGGGTCTGTGCTCCAAGGACGCTCCACGGCTGGCCCTGCCACTTGCTCCCTGACGAGTCTCCAGCCTCTGCAGTGACCAGTGGCTGAGTGAGGTGAGGGGCAGCTGGAGGGCTCTGGCCCCACGTGAATGCTGCGTGTGGACTTCTGGGTCTTTCATTTTGGGAGGACTGTGCGGAAGAGGCTGTACACAGAGGAAGTGGTGCCTGGTACCTATTATGCTGGGAATGCCCTCAGCCTGAAGGAGGGCGGAGAGGGCCTTCAGCGGGGAAGGGAAGAAAGGGGGATGAGCTCCTAACACAGCCCAGGGAAAAGAGGAGACTCTGTGGGTAAGGAGAGAAGCCCCCAGCCACAGGGCAGATGGGGGAGCAGACGTTGAGAGAGGTGCCCCTTGACTCCTTCCAGGGGCCAAAGCAGGAGAGCTAACTCCCCTGGTGCAGGAACTTCAGACTGCAGGCCTGAGCTTCCACCTGATGTCCTACCTGTGCCATTACCACCGCCTTCACCACCGCTCTCACGGTCACCATAATCACCGTCACCATTGTCTCTACCATTGCCCATTACATTGTCGCTACCACTGCTGTTACCATCATCACCACAATCACCATCACCACCATCATAACCACCATCATCACCATCCCCACCATCACCACCACCATCTTCACCATCACCACCATCATCTCCATCACCACCATCATCACCAGCACCACCATCATCTCCATCACCACCATCACCATCACCACCATCATCTCCATCATCACCACCATCACCACCATCCCCACTATCATCCCCACCACCATCCCTACCATCACCACCATCATCTCCATCACCATCATCATCACCACCATCATCACCACCATCACCACTATCATCTCCATCATCACCACCATCGTCACCATCATCACCACCATCACTACCACCATCGTCATGACCATCATCACCATTGTCACTACCATCGCCCTTGCCGTTACCATCACCACTACTACCATCAGCATAGACTAAAGAACCACTCTAGGTCTGGGACTCAGAGCTGAGGTCTTGTGTCTGAGGTCTGGTGTCCCAGAATGCCCAGAGTCTGTCCTCCCTCTTCGCCCTCCTTGCCCTTCTCGCCCCCCCTCCCCCCACCGCGCGATCTAGTATTGATTTTTCCTGGAGGTCTACTGTGGGAAGGGTGAATGTTGAAAGGCAGCAAGGCTGAGATGGGGCTGAGGTGTTCGATTTAGCGTGCAGTGAGTTTTAGGGGGCTGGGGGCCACTGAATGTTTCAGCTGTTGAGGCCGGGGGCCAGGAGAGCTGTGGGCTTGGTGGGCTGTCAGCACTGAGGGTGCTGGCTGGGAGCCACTTCCTGGAAGCCTTTGGAAGGGCCCACGGCCTCTCTGCTCAGCTCTAGCCGCCAGGCCACAGGGCACCCCTTGGGATATGGCCTCCTCAGTCTGGGCAGGCCATGCTCAATGAGGGCACCTTGACCTGGCCGCTGGTTCACGAAGCAGCCGCTGGCCCTGGCCTGGCTCTCCACTCAGCAAGAGCACGGCGGTGGGTTCATTAACTGGCCGAAAGGGAGCCAGCCCTCGGGTCTGCGGGCACATATGCCCTCCAGGCTGGCAGTGGGGCTAGGCGTGTGGCTCCGCCTGGCTCCAAACCACCCCTGTGGTCTCCCTGTGGTCTCGCTTGGCCCCATTTGCATAATTTTGAAGTTGATTTGCCTAAAGGCAACTTGGCTTAATCACAGCTGACAAGTCTCTGGTTGCGACAGCAGCTGCTGCCAATTAGCCGTGTTGGTGCGAGGTTTGCTGTCACTCGCTCGGCAGCGCCTGCACCCCCAGAAAACACAGGCAAAAAACCCCCAACCCTGATGCCGTGGCGCCAACTCCCACCCGTGCGTGTTCAGAGATGTCCCTCCAGTTTCCACGGCGGATCTTTCTGGAGGTGCCTGAAGCCTACTTCCCCCTTGGGGGACTCAAACCTCCAACCTCACAGTGAGCTGCTGAGCAGTTCATTACCTGAGCCACTGAGCAACCTCTCCTCCCCTCAGGCAAAGTGGAACCTCCTGGGCCTCCAAGGCTGTCAGTCTTTTCAGGAAGCTGCCAGGCTGCCACGTCGCCCTCCTGGACAGCAGCTGGGGGATGAGAGCTGCAGACCTTCCTGTTAGCAGCCAGTCCCATAACTGATGCGCCACCAGAACTTCTACACCCCAGCCACCCGTCCCCAAGAAAGACTGCCCACTGCCGTCAATCCTGACTCACAATGGCCCCTGAGGTTTCTGAGGACGTAAATCTTAGTGTGAGCACCTGCCCCGTCCTTCTCCTGCACACTGGATTTGAACTGCTAACCTTTCAGTTAGCATATCAACGTGTAATGCGCTCTGCCACCAGATGTCCCTTAAAAGAGCCAGGTCCTGTTTCTGGTGCCCATTGCAGCCTCTCTTAAACCCTCAGGTGTCCACTGCTGGCCTCAAAGGCTAGTGATAGGTAGTTACTGATGGCCTGGCATGAAACAGCAGAGAGCCCATTCCTGACAGCCCCCCATGGACCCCAGGACCTCACTGGGAAGTCCAGGGCCTGCCACTGACCACTCCCTGTGGAGCCCAGGACTTCACTGGGAGGATGGATCCGGAGCCCACTCCTGACTACTCCCCATGGAGCCTGCGGACCCCAGGACTTCACTGGGAGCTCCAAGCCGCCTGGTGCAGAGGCTGCCTGCTATGAAGAGTTTGGCTGGCACACGGCCCCACCCACTTGTTTACGTCTCATCTGAGCTGATTTTGCGCGACAATGGCAGCTGGGTAGCTGAGACAGCACCCGTATGGCCCACAAAGCCAAAAATATTTACCGTCTAGCCCTGCACAGAAGGTGCGCCGTGCCAGCCTGCCCGCTGGTCTACCCGGTGGGCCTTGCACTGTGGCTGTCAGTGCCTTGATGCCAGGGAACAGAGGGCCCCCCAGGCCTGTGCCCTTCCTTCCACCTGTCAGGTTGGACAGCAGGGTTCTCAGAGGTTGGTTTTCCTAAGAACATCAGGCCTTTCTTCCTGGTCTTGGTCTGGAAGCTCGATGCAGCAGGTGTAGTTAGCTGCAGGTGGCCGCTGCTATGAGGTGCGTTGGTGGGGAACTAAACCCAGGTCTCCTGCAGATGGTGAGAATTTGCCTATGAGCCACCAATGCTCCTCTCCAACTTGGTTGTACACCAGGATCCCCAGAGGGCTGGCAAGATGCCTGTCGCCTCTGCAGGCTCCTGTCCACCAGGGTGCTGGCCGGGGCCCTGTGTTTCTAACAATTCCACACTGAGGTGCAGGAACCCCACCTGTGTGCCCCCATTCCAGCACCCCTAGAGTCTTCCTTGACCCTTTCTGAGGGGGCTCTCCTATCCCAGACTGTCCCTCCACCTGCCACCTGCTGCCACCTTGACACAGGTGACTCACCCAGGTGTCTGCCAGGGACCTTCTAGAAGGATCAAGATGTTGACTTCTCCAATGACTCAGAGGGTGACACTGGGTCTATATTGTGGTTTCTTCTCCTACCAGGTATTAATAAAGGGACTTTTGCCGTAGTAATGTGGGGGTGTCGTTCTCCTGGGAGACCTGGGATCAGTCACTAGCTAAAGCCCCCTAATGCAAATCCACACCGGATCTGTCAGTGGAGGGGGGAACCGGGGGTCTCTCAGTGCAGGATTGGTTCACTGCTCTCCATGGTTCAGAGCGTGAGGCGAAGCGTCTGTGGGTCTGTTCTGCTCCGTCCCACAAGCGCTCTGGGTCGAGTGAGTGGGCACGCTGGTCACGGGTGGCTGGGTTGGTCTTTAAATCTGGAAGAAGAGCATGATGGAAAAGTGTGGCAATTGCGAATGACCAAAAAGTGGCAGAGAGACAGGCAGGGAGCCTCAGCTGCTGGGGAAATGGGGCCAGAGTCGGCTTGACACAGGGTTGTCACAAACCCCACATCTGTGGAAAATGTATCTTCAAAGCTCAAACCTCGGTAGACAATCGTAGGAAACTTTCCCAGCGGCCTCGCCCTGGACATGGGTCTCTGTGACAAGGACCTTGCTATCCCCTGTCCCTGGAGGTGGGCAGGGTAGGCACATCCAGGGAGTCAGCTCAGCAGGGAGGGACCAGGCCTGGCTGGGGACAGAGCCACAGCTTCTAGGTGGAGGAAGGTCGGGCCATAAGCGGGCCAGCACCCCGAGTGTCCTGCCTGCCCTGCGCTCCTGTCCCTGGCCAGGCCAGAGACAAGCCTCTCTCTTTTTTTGACATTTGAAGAGGTGGCCATTCTACTTTCAACAGGTGCCAACTTCAGACTGGCCGGGCTGGTCCTCACCCATGAAAGACATGGAAGCCCAGAGGGGTCAGTGAAATGGTGGGATGCTGGGGCTATGGGGGTGCCCACATAAAGTGCCTGAGCCAGCCTGGGGGATCTATTTCTGTAATCCTCAAATTAGAAAGAAGGAGCTTGAGTGTCTGCAAGGAGCCCTGGTGGTGCAGTGTGTTATGAGGCCGTCTCCTCACATAAAGATGCAGCCTTGTAACCCTGCAGAGGGCTGTGAGTTGGCATTTGCTGGAGGGCAGTGGCCGTGGGGTGCTCCGGTTTATAGCAGTTACCCCTGGTGGCTTAGCAGTCGATTCTTACCTTTCGTCTGGGAGGTGTGGGTTCGGTTCCTGGCCAGTGCCTCTCAGGCTTATGCCTGTCTCTCACCATGAGCGGATTTCAGCAGAACTTTCAGGCTAAGACCAGGAAGAAAGGTCTGAAGTTCCATTTTCAAAAGTCAAGCAGAGAAAACTCAGGGATTCACCAGTGGGAAGGAGGGAGCTGCGAATGCAGGCCCAGAAGCTCCTGCCTGGATTCCAAGCCCTATCTACCCTTGCTGCCTGTTTTTTCCTCAGTTTTCCCATCTGTAAAATGGGACACTTAAAAAAAAATGCTTGTTGAAAATATATGAAGCAAAACATACCCCCATCCAACAGTTTCTGCACGTGCTGTTCACCCACTCGGATTACGTCTTCCGGTGGGGAAACCAGTCTCGCCTGGCTCTTCTGATCCTCCCTAGCTCCCTGCCCCCAAGAGCTCCCTTCTGACTTTCCCAGTTGTCGTGGCTCGGGCCTGTATGTTGTTAGGTGCCGTCAGTGTGGCCTCAGCTTATAGTGACCCTTTGACCAGAGGACGACACCCTGCCCCGTCCTCACAGCGGTTGCTGCTCGAGCTCATCGCTGTGGTCACAGTCAGTCCATCTCGATGAGGACCTTCCACTCTCACTGACCTCCTGCTTTTCCAAGCATGGCCTTCTCCAGGCATTAGCCAAAGTCCAAGGGATGAGGTCTCACAGCCTCGCTTCTGAGGGGCCTCCTCCTGGATGTCCTTCTTCCTGGACACGTCTGTTTACTCTCTTGAAAGTTCACAGGGGAATCACTAGTCTTTGCCAGCTCCGCAACTCAGGGGCATCAGTTCTTCCTCTGTCCTCTGGCCACCTGTCACCAGCATCCCATCTTGCATGACTCTGCAGTGACCAGATTTCACACTCGGTCAAGAGTTGGCCTCAGATGAAGCTTGATCATAGAGAGAATGTCCCAGAGCAGGGCCCACTGCCCAAAGAGCCAGAGGGTGGGGTGCACCCAGCCAGGGGTTCAAACCCTGCCCCTACCTGAGCCCCAGCCCCTGTCCTCAGCCCTCACTCCGCCTTGCCTGGCCCAGACTGTGCACTGGCCTTGGGCCAGACCCATCTAAGACTTTTCCTGGCACTGGACTCTCTGCCAGTGCCACACTCTTGCCCCGTGACCCACCTTCCCATCTGGTTCACCTCTGTCTCGTCTTCAGACTGCAGCTCCCTGGGCCCCTCTGCCATCCAGATCCCACAAGGGCCCTCGGGCATGTGGTGGGGCTGCCCTGAGAACCTGAGTGTGGTTATCTTGCTGGCTCCCCAAACCCCCTGCCTTTAAATGGATTCTAATACACAGCAGCTCTGCAGGACAGAGTTTCCAGGACTTCATAGAAGCAGACGGTTTCATTTCTCTTTTATGAAGTAGGTGGTGGGTCCCGAACCACTGACCTTTTGGTTAGCAGCCAAACACGTAGCTGTGGCACCGCCACCAGGGTCCATGGGTGGCTTCAGGGAAGTAGAAATGGGTCGATAGCTCACATGGTGTCTGCAGGGCCCAGTGCAGTGCTTCCCAGCATCAGCCTGGGATGAATGAATGAATGAATGAATGAATGGACAGTCTCCTCCAGCCTCTCCTTTGGGGGAGGGGGAACTAACCTCATTTACAGACGGGAGACCGGGCTCGAGCTTTGGTTTGTCACCAGTGAGGACAAGTGAGGAGGGGTCCCCCGCATGGAGCGGCCAGCAGGGCCAGCGGGCTGTCCCCAACCCCGTCCCCAGCCTGCCTCTCCTCTCCCCTGGCGTTTCAGTGACTCATCCTGCATGTGATATTTCTGTGTTTCTCCAATGGCAACAGAAATGCCACTGGGACTTCCAGGGGCTGGTTGATCTCCACGGTGGAGCCGCAGTTCTCGGGGAAAGCCGGCAGAGGTAGGAAGTGGAGGGATGCAAAGGACCCGTCACAGGCTCCACTTCAAAATCCCACTGCCACCAAGTGGGTTCCGACTCAGTGACTGTGTGGACTGGGTCGGGTGCCCCCCGGGGTGCCTGCAGCTGTCAGCCTTACGGCTCAGATTGTCTCATCCTTCTTCCAGACAGCAGCTGGTGGATTCGAACCCTGGCCTAGTGGTGAGAAGCTGCGCTGCAATCCCAAAGAGACACGGTTCAAACCCACCAGCTGCTCTGAGAGAGGAGGATGGGCAGTCTCCTCCCGTGCCGTTTGCTGCCTCCGAAACCCTGCTGAAGGGTCAGCTGTGGATCAGTCCCGACTCCACGGCACGCAAACCACACAACAGACCTTTTGGTGACCAGCTCAGTGCTTAACGCACAGTGCCACCAGGGCACCTTGCTCAGGATGTGCCACAAGCAGACCTGCCACCGTCAGGTCGGGTCTAACTTCCAGCCGCCCTGCAGGACGGAGTGGACCTGCCCCCAGGGGCCAAGGCCTTGGTCTTTGTAGGCGCAGACAGCCACACCTTCCTCCCAAGGAGCGGCCAGTGGGCTCAACCCTGGACTGTGGGCTAGAGGCTAGTACTTTAACCACTGCATAGCCGGTGTTCCCTTAGACCTCCCCATGTTATTGCTGTTGTTGTTGTTAAGTGCCGTTGATTTGTAGATGACTCACAGCGACACTATGAACAAGAGACCTGAACACTTTATATATAACTTTCATCCTTTCTCCAGGTTCATAGGATTTCCAGAGGCAAGCTGTTTTGGAAGTGGATGCCACTCCTGCTTCCAAGCTTGTTTGCCCTCCTCATAGGTGCAAAGAAACCAAGCCGAGCTGGGTGGCTGCCCGGGGGAGGGCAGAGCTTCTGGGTCTGCTCATGCCAGCTTATTGGCCCCCCTGTTCCGTGCACGCCCTACAGCCGTCCCTCCGCTGGCCTCACTCAGTTTTCTCACCTGTAGAATGGGAATAGCAATGGCCCTTGCTTTGCACATTCAAGAAAAGCAAATAGAGAGCTGGGTGAGAACCGATGGAGGGCTCTGGTGCAGTAAAGGAGACCAGCTGGACCAGCGTGCTCAGAGTGTGAATCTAGAGCCCAGCAGGCTGCGTACTGACGAGGGAAGAGAGAGCTCACCAGGGATGGATCAATGGGGATGGTCTCCAGAGGAAGGGAGGGGCTGGGGGTAGGATGGTCTCCAAGCTGGTGGTAATCTGTCTGCCCACCATGCCCACAGCTCATTGCAGTCTGCAGGATACCTGTCTGCCCACCTGCGGTCCCCATGGCAATCCAGGGAAGACAGGGGTGCCCTGTCCCTGTATGGAGGCACAGAGGTTCCCCAAGGAAGATAGCTGCCTGAACACACCTAGCAGGGCCCAGGCCTTGGGTAGGGGCTCAGGTAGGGCTCAGAGGGCCTTGTGGGTGATCAGGGACCGTGGGGAGGGGGCAATGCTGGAAGGAACTGGCAGGCACCAGTGCAGCTAGAGGGAGGGGTGCTGGGGTGGGTGGGGCGTACCCGATGCTTCCCCGGGAGCCTTTGCCTTTGTGATTGTTGCTAAGTAGCATAGCTTACTTTTCAGAGGGGGGCGGGGGTGAGTGTGGATGGAAGTGGAGTTTTGCCTATCTTTCTCCTGCATCTGGAGCAGCTAGTGGATTCGAACCAAGCACCTTTGGGTTGTCAACACAATTCCTAAGCACTAAGACAGCAGAGTTCCCTTTTGTCTTTAGAAAGCTACAGACAAAGTCTGTGTGTGGGGAGGGGCAGGCAGGGGGCAGGAGACCCCAAACTGTTTGGTTGGTTTGGGGAGGAAGAGGGACCCAAAGGTGTGAGTAAAAAAGCAATGTCAGCAAGCGGGACCTTGGGGAGCCGACCTGGGGGTCACAGGTGATGACCACTCAGGGATCTTGGCTGTGACAGCCACGCGCAGCTCTCGGGGCATGTGGCCCGAGTCCCG
This sequence comes from Elephantulus edwardii, assembly GCF_000299155.1. NCBI lineage: Eukaryota > Metazoa > Chordata > Mammalia > Macroscelidea > Macroscelididae > Elephantulus > Elephantulus edwardii. The sequence goes on from NW_006399814.1 coordinate 9,126,872, forward strand.
GCTGTGGTCCATGCATCGGCCCTGGCTGTCAGCCCCCAGCACAGAGGAACACGGCACCCTGCTTCCCACCGTGAGCAGAGGGGTCAGAGGGACGCATTTCCATCTTGCTTTGTGCATTGCCCACTCCCAGAAGGTTGAGTCCTAGCAGTGAGAGATTTCATAACCTCTAGGTGGACGTTGTCTGGGAAAAAAGACATCCGCGGACTCAGGCTGCCACCTGCCCTGCCAGAGGAGGGCCTGGACACTGGTCAGGCCAAGGCCGGGGGTGATGTCCGGTGTGTACACACATGTGTGGAGCGTAGTACGCTGGTGTGTGGGGTGCCTTGTGGACACGTGTGTGTGCAAACATGTACACTGTGGGTGTGTGCACCATGAGGGCTTAGACATTCTCATCCCTGACACATCACAGCTCGGACTCAGGTGCAGGACGCTGGGGGTTGATCCCTGGCTCTGTCCCAGGAATGTCTGTCTGTGATGCGGTGTCTCCAGGTGTGCACTGGGGGGGGGCATTGTGGTTAGGGGTCACCGAGCGGGGGTGCTGAAGCCCACTGTGGCAGTCACTGCGCTTTTCCAGCTTGTGGAGGGTCTTCCTCTCCTCTGACACCCCTCTACTTCCCCAAGCGTGATGGTCTTTCCCAAGGACCATGCCCTCCTGGTGTCAGGGGTGAGGTCCCAGCAGCCTCCCTTCTGAGCAGCAACCCCAACTGTGTTCCTTCCAACACAGCTGTGCTATCCTGGTGGGTCATCCAAGCTCTTCGCCAACACCCCAGCCCAAGACCATCATCATCTCCCAGCTTTCTTACTCATCGTCTGCCTTTAACACCTACACGGTGATTGGAATGACATGACTTGGGTGGTCAGGTGCACTTTCATCCTTAAAGTGACATCTTTGCTTTTTTAACTTTTTAAAAAGGCCTTCTGCAGCAGACTTCTTGTTGTTGTTAGGTGCCATCAAGATGAGTACTGCTCATAGCAATCTTATGAACAAAATATCTTTTTTTTCCTATAATTATATTTTATTAATTTTCATAAACATTTACAGAGATTTTGGGTTTCCATTCATTCATTGTTGCACTATTCTCTCT
>NW_006399814.1:9131021-9189718 GCF_000299155.1 Elephantulus edwardii
CAGGGCTTTTCTTGGTTGGAAGTTGTTGTATTGCCTTTTCAATTTCTTCCTTTGTAATGGGTCTGTTCAGATGTTCAGTTTCGGTTTGTGTCAGTTTAGGTAGGTTGTGTTTTTCTAAGTATTTGTCCATTTCCTCTAGATTTTCATATTTGTTTGAGTATCCTGTTTTATCCTGCACCATCCTCACACTTCCTGACACACAGGAGCTCATTGCGGCAGTCACCTTGTCAGTCCACCTGGTTGAGGGTCTTCCTCTCCTTCACTGACTCTCCACCCTTCCCAGCATCATGTCCTTCTCCAAGGAATAGCACCTCCTAGCAACGTGCCCAAAGCATGTGAGGCAAAGCCTCTTCATCTTTGTCTCCAAAGAGCACTCCAGATGCACCCTCTCCAAGACAGATCTGTTCTCTTGGCCGCCCATGGGATGTTCAGTGCTCCTCTCCAACATCACGGCTCAAAGACATATTTTTTTTTCTGTCATCCTTATTCATTGTCCAGCTCTCGGATGCATAGCTAGTAATCAGAAAGACTATGGCTTGAATCAGAAGCACCTTAGTCCTCAAACTGACATCATTACTCCTCAATAATTTGGAAAGATCCCTAGCTGCAGATTTTCCCAGTGCAATGTGTCTCTTTATTTCCTGACTGCTGGTACCAAGGGTGTTCATTGTAGATCCAAGCAGGATGAGGCTATCATGACACTGCCTATTGGTCCAGTGGTAAGAATCTTTGTTTTCTTGATACTGAGATGCAGTCCATACTGAAGGCTCATTCCTTGATTTTCTTCAGCAAAGCCTTCAAGTCCTTCTCACTTTCAGCAAGCAAGGTTGTTGTGTCATCTGCATAACACAGGTTGTTGATGAGTCTCCCTCCAATCCTGATGCCACACTCCTCTTCACAGAGTCCAGCTTCTCAGATAATTCGCTCAGAATATAGATACAGGTACGGAGAGAGAATACGACCCTGACACACCCCCTTCTCAAACCACGCAGTGCTCCCCTGCTGCATTCGCACAGCACCGTGCAGCAGCCTTGCACAGTGTAAAAGGTGGTTTCTGATTGCTGCTTCCACAGGTGCTGAAGACAAACCACATAATGCTGCTGTGTGCAGTTGAGTCCCCTGTGACTCACAATAGCCCGAGGACAGTGGTGCTGAAGCCTGCCCGGTCCTGAGCCAGTCTCACTGACTCTGACACACCCACCACCATTACCCCAGTTACTGTGTCAGTCCATATCATCCAAGGTCCCCTTTCCTGTGCTGTCCCTCCACCCTTCCAAACATGATGTCCTTCTCCAAGGACTGGTCCCTCCTGGCAACATGATCCAAGTATATGAAATGGAGCTTGAAAATCCTTGTCTTCAAGGGGAACGTGGTTTCACCCTCTTCGGGACAGACCTGTTAGTTCTCTTGGTGGTCCATGGTATGTTTAATACTCTTCTCCAGCACCACAACTCAAAGGCACTGATGATTCTTCTGTCATCCTTATACACAGTACTAAAACAACAACAAAATGAAACCCCAAAACCCCTCAAACTCACTGTAGTTGAGTTGGTTCTGGGCCTGAACGACCCTTCTCTGAGTTTCAGCAGCTGTAATCCTTAGGGGATGCAAAGCAGCTGGTGGATTTTTTTTAAACCTTCATTGTTATTGCATTTTATTATCAGGATCTTGATAACTCCAGTCTTTGAACATCTGCTAGGCAGCTCTGAGAATGGTTAACATCAGCCCATCATGTACTGCAACATTGTATGCCATATGTATCACTGAGGAGAAGATGAACAAACAAGAAACACTCAGAGGATAGTAAAGCACTTTGTCAGGATGGGCACCCCCTGTCAGGAACTACCTGTAAATACACACCCGGAACTGCTGCGGCCACCTGGACATACACACCCCAAGGCCACTGCTGAGTGGTTCTGGCTCAGGGCGACCTTGTGGGGCAGAGGAGGACGGCTCACAGGGTGTCTGTCCTGGGCTGTGCATCTGGAGGAAAGCAAATTGCTGCGTCTGTCTCCCTCAGAGCAGCTGGTGGGTCTGACCTGATGACATTTCGGATAGCGTCTACAGTCTTAAACCTCTGCACCACCAGGGTGGCACGCTGTGCAAAGAAGGCACAATGCAGAAGACGTCATCGCCGTCCCTGATCACCACGGAGGATAATGAATAATTCATGGTGTAATTGTTGCCAGTGACAGCCCGCTGGTGTCAGGGCGCCCCCCTCTCTCCTGCTTCCTTTCCAGTGTCCCCCCCTTCCTTTCAGACCATAGTTCCCATCTTGAACTGATCCCCAAAGACCTTGAACCTGAGGGTGAACTCTCCTCTGCTAAATGCCATTTGCAGGAGCGCAGGTGGGATCTGGAGAGAATGTATGTGGTACCAGGGGCAGCAGGGGGCAGGATGATGGGGTGGAAGGCACTTTGGAGCCTGGGGCCACCTTGCTGAGCCTGTTCTTTTTTAACAAAGTGGACTTTTGATGGCCAGTGGTCACCCAGGATCTTGATGGACTTCCGCAGCTACCCAACAGCCCAGAATACCCAGCCGGAGGCAGCAGGCTGGCAGCAGACAGGAGGCTAGAGGAGGGATGAGGTGTGGACCCCATCAGCCCTCCCCATTGGCCACAGGGTAGGGGTCCAATGGCGTCCCTGGGGTGGGCCCAGGGGAGCCTGCTGGCATGACACTGCTTTCTCACCCTGCTGTCCCTAAGCCCATGGTGGACAGCGAGGGAAGAGCTGGCTGTGACCGCTGGTTGGACAGAGGCCTGGGGTGGGCAGGTACACGGTTTGAACCAGCTTCCTGACCCAGTGGGCGTGGGCTGGGTCAGCAGCTTGGCTGTCGCAGGTCACTGGCCATGGCGTTTGTCCACGTGTGACATGGCATTTGTTGGTGTGTGGTGTTTGAGTGTAGCTTCCTGCTGTCGCCCATGGGCTTTCTCTCTGTACGGACCCATCCAGTGGGCCTGGGCCGCCTCGGGGGCCGGGGCAGAGGGGCTGCCCAGTGTCAGCACCCAGAGAATGCTGGGTCCCTCGAGGGTGCCTGGCCCCACCACCCACCATCCCACCCTTGCTGGCTGTGCTCACACCTGGAATGGAGCCAGGGTGCCCTTCATCTGAGACCAGGGCATTTGGGACCCCTGGGGCCACAGAGCAATATGGAGATAGTGGTCCCACTCCCAAGTCCTCATTGGCTCCTGGGAGCTCCCCTCCCCCACTACCCCCCACTAGGTCTCAGCCCCTCCCCACAGAGGGAGTACCCTGCCCACCACAGCTCATCTCACCCAATAACTAACCAGCTGCACCTTGGCTGTAAAACGGGACCAAAAGGACAGGTCTGGGACATCGGCTTGGCCCTTGGCTCTCTCTGGGGTCCTCACCCACCTGCATGGTTCAGCCTTCTCTTAGCATTTCAGCTCCTCTCCTGTCCCTCACAAAGTAACTTCACAATGTTCTATCTCAAGGCCTTTGCACATCCCACGGTCACATTCTGGGACACATGGCCCCGTCTTCCAGTCCACCTCCAAGCCTCCGAGCCTCTGACCCCTCATCTGTAGCTGCTTCTGAGTCCCACCCTCCACCTCCACCTCAGCTCCGCTGTCCTGCAGGTGTTTCTGGGTCCCCGTGTGTTGGGTGTGTCTTGTCAGCCTCCTTGCTGGCACACAAACTTCACCAGCACAGGGCTGATGGACAGTGACTGTGGCTCTGGGCGTGTATGTGAAGGTGTTAAAGGACACCCAGTTCTCAGGAGTTGGGGACTCCCGGAAAGGCAGAGACAGAACAGCACTGCTGGCCCTGTCCCCAGCGTTGGGCGGCCAAGGGCTCCACGCCTACACTGCTCTCCTCCGTCCTCTAGTCAAGTGTCCTGTTGTCACAAAGAAATGAGGATGGCAGCGTGGGTGGGGGATGGGCCACTCATTCTGAGAAGTTGCTGGTGGCATTTCCATGGCCTTGTCGCTTGCACTGCACTTGGGAGTTCCTATCTGTAGACATCATGCTTGGAAAGGTGAAGGGTCACAAAAGAAAGATGGGTTGACACAGTGACCACAGCCATGGACTTGAGTGTCAGAAATGATGAGGATGGCACAGGATAGGATGGGGCAGAAGAGGACAGGACAGGACAGGACAGTGCAGGGCAGGACAGCACAGGACAGGACAGGATAGCACAGGACAGACAGGACAGGACAGTGCAGGGCAGGACAGCACAGGACAGGACAGGACAGGACAGTGCAGGACAGGACAGCACAGGACAGGACAGGATAGCACAGGACAGACAGGACAGGACAGCACAGGACAGGACAGTGCAGGGCAGGACAGCGCAGCGTAGGACAGGACAGTGCAGGGCAGGACAGCACAGGACAGGACAGGACAGACAGCACAGCACAGGAGAGGACAGCACAGGACAGGACAGCACATCCCAGCACAGGACAGCACAACACAGCACAGCACAGCACAGCACAGGACAGGACAGGACAGCACAGCACAGGACAGGACAGGACAGCACAGGACAGGACAGGACAGGACAGAACAGCACAGGACAGCACAGGACAGGACAGAACAGGACAGCACAGGACAGGACAGGACAGGACAGCACAGCACAGGACAGGACAGGACAGCACATCCCACCACAGGACAGGACAGCACAGGACAGGACAGGACAGGCCAGCACATCCCACCACAGGACAGGACAGCGTAGGACAGGACAGTGCAGGGCAGGACAGCACAGGACAGACAGCACAGGACAGCACAGGGCAGGACAGCACATCCCACCACAGGACAGGACAGGACAGGACAGCACAGCACAGGACAGCACAGCACAGGACAGCACAGCACAGGACAGCACAGGACAGGACAGGACAGGACAGCACAGGACAGCACAGGACAGCATAGGACAGGACAGGACAGCACAGCACAGGACAGGACAGGACAGGACAGCACATCCCACCACAGGACAGGGCAGCACAGGACAGGACAGCGCAGGACAGGACAGTGCAGGGCAGGACAGCACAGGACAGCACAGGGCAGGACAGCACATCCCACCACAGGACAGGGCAGGACAGCACAGCACAGCACAGGACAGGACAGGACAGGACAGTGCAGGGCAGGACAGCACAGGACAGGACAGCACATCCCAGCACAGCACAGCACAGCACAGGACAGGACAGCACAGCACAGGACAGGACAGGACAGGATAGGACAGCACAGGACAGGACAGGACAGCACAGCACAGGACAGGACAGCACAGGACAGGACAGCACAGGACAGGACGGAGTGTAGCTGTGTGGTTCACGGGGGTCACTGTGAGCCTTGTTAGGCTGTGGCCCCACGAGCCAGCTGACACCCTGTCCACTCTGTCAGCAGGCAGCTCCCGGCGGATCGATGCCAGCCAAAGGATGACCAGTTGTGGCCAGCAGTCCCTGAACGTGCTCGCCGTCCTCTCGCTCCTGTTTTCCGCAGGTCAGTCCCTACCCAGGTGGGGGTTCCTGGGCCTGCCTGCCTTGGCTGCCGCCTCCGCCCCAGCCTGCAAGTCTCTGGATGTGGGCCTGGAACGCAGGCCTCTCTGGACCACTGGGCGGGACTGTCGGCAGCAGGTTCCCCCAGGGTCTCTGGTTCCAAAGGCCTACAGGAGGCCTGCAAGATGGCGACTCTGACAAGTTCTGGGGAGATGCTGACCCGACAGGTCGGGGAGCCTCAGTTTACTGCTTTGTCCAATGAGAACAGCCTCCCTGGGTGATGCAGGTGGGTAAGCACTCTGCCAGCCAGAAGTTGACAGTTCAAATTCACTCCAAAACCCTTCGGGAGGCAGGCTTGGTGGGCTTCTTCTGGAAGGTCATGGTGGTGCAAAGCCCCAGGGGAGTGGTTCTGCTCTGCACACGAGGGGTGTCCACGAGTCAGTATCGACTGGCGCTGAGAACGACTGGGATTAGATGGGGCAAGGCCCCTGCCTGGCACATACTCTAACCTCTGCTCCCCTACCAAGGGGTCCTCTATTTACTGAGAAAGGCACACTGACCCCTTCTTCCTACTGGGGACCTGCCCCCTCCTCAGAGGAAGGTGCTGTAATTGGGGAGGGAGTGCAGGAGGTCACAGCACCCTGGTGCCCCTTCTGCCTGCCTGGGCTTCCTCCCACAGCCCCTGAGCGGCCAGGAGCCACATGAGCTGCCACCAAGTCCCCTCACCGCAGCGACAGCTTTAAGCAAGCAAGACACTTCAGCAAATGAGCGCCTTTGTGGTGGGAGAAATGTCAGCCAGCAGAGCCCCTTTTCAGCAACACAAATTAGACACAGTAATCCCTTTTATGAAGATACTAATTCAGTCAGAGACAGGTGGCTCCAGGGTTTTTCCATTGTTGCACGGGAGTCCCGGGTTACAAACCTCAAGCTGAACTGAACCCTGGTTATGTACCTACCCCTCAAAGCCAGTTACATGAAACATCCCAGTATATACCAAGGTTCCCAGCTTATATACAATGGTTCATAGTAATGCAGAGGTGCTGCTTGGCTGCACACATCAAAACAATGTTACTATTACTGTAGTATTATGTTCAAGATGTTTTAGTGCACCTGGGTGTGTTTCTTTAACATAGAAAGATACATTGTACATCATCTGCTCAGGCCAACACTGGACTGGAACCAGCATCAGCTATGAGAAGGGCGTAACTGCTCTGACATGACCATGAAGCCCATCTGAAGACAGATTGAGGACTAGGGCTCTTTTGTAATCTAGGGTCTGTCTGTATTTGTTCAGCATTTTGCTTCTGTTTACCACCACGGCAGTAAATGCCACGCTAGGTTGGTGGCAGCTGGTGGCAGGAGCTAAACTTAGCCGGAAGGGACATCTTTAAAGAGGTCTGTGCAGATGGTCCAGGCCAGGCCTGCTCTGCCTGACGTAGGGTGACTGAGGCAGGCCTCTGGGATCCCAGGTCTAGGATTGATTTAAAATGAGGTGCTGAGGATATGCTGCCTTGTTGACAAGACAAAGCCATGCACCCACATTCAGGCCCGTTGAGGGTCTTCAACGCCCACCGCCAACCCATAAAGTAAACTCAGCTGCCATCAAGTGGGCGCTGATTCCCAGCGACCCTGTGTGTCAGGGTGGAATGGTTCTCCACGGGGTTTTCAAGGACTGATTTTTTTAAATCGGAAGGAGATTGCCAGGCCTTTCTTATGTGGCACCACTGGGTGTACCAGCGCTGGATCAGTCAAGTGCTTGGCTGCTAACCCAAAGGTTTCTGGTTTAAACCTATCCATCTGCTCTGAGGGAAAAGGGCCTGGTGACCTGTTTCCATAAAGATGAAGGTCTAGGACACCCTATAGGTCACTTCTGCTGAATCACATGGGGCTGACCACATGTTCACATGGGTCCACAACCGTGACAGGTCACACAGGGACAACTACATGACCACATGGGGCTGACCATATGATCACATGAGGCTGGATCATGACAGGTCACATGGGGCTGGCCACGTGATCACATGGGGCTGACCACATGACAGGTCCCATGGGGTCACCATGCACTGGATCAACTCAGTGGCACCCAACATCCACAGTGAACAAGGACTGTTATGGACCCTGGACTTTGGATCCTGGCAGGGTGGTGCTAAAATCCAGCGCCACTAGCCCTTACCAGCTCTGTGGTCTCAGGCAAGTTGCCTTAGGTTCTGAGCCTCGGTTTCTTCAGCTGCAAAGTGAGACACACATCACCCCCCCTCCCACCCCCGCACTTCAGGCGGCCATGCAGGCTAGATGAGACCAGGACTGTGAAGAGGCTCGCTCATAGTTGGTGCTCAATGTATGCTGGGTCCTAGGTGAGAGCCTGCTGTGTGCAAAGCTGATGGGAGGGGATAGGCTGTCCTCCAGAGAGGAGCCCGGGGATGTCTCCAAAGAGGGAGAAGAGGGGAGACTCAAAATGGGTCATGAGGAGACAGGCATCCCCAGAAGGGAAGAGGTGGCAGACAGGGCCCTGGGACAGGTCAGCCCTCCAGGCCCCTGGCCACTCCCTGCTTTCAGGACACAGCAGGGTTCCCCCCAGCTTGTGACACTGTCTTCCAGTCTTGTCCAGGGTCCTGGTCATGCCTTGCTTTCAGGGTTTGGGGACAGCAGGTCCCCACCCCCAGCTCGTGACTCTGTCTTGCAGTCCTGTCGGCGCATTTCCGGGTCTGTGAGCCCTACACGGACCACAAAGGCCGCTACCACTTCGGCTTCCACTGCCCCCGGCTGTCGGACAACAAAACCTTCGTCCTCTGCTGCCACCATAACAACACGGTCTTCAAATACTGCTGCAACGAGACGGAGTTCCAGGCGGTGATGCAGGCCAACCTCACGGCCGGCTCCGAGGGCTACATGCACAAGTGAGTACCAAGGGGGCTCCCCAAAATCCCTCCCGTGTGCTGCAGGGAAGGACGACCTGGAGGGAGCCTGGCGAGGCCTCCAGGAGAGCACAGAGTATCAGTTCTGCCCGCTGGGCTTTAGTGTTCTCATCTGAGAAATGGGTGCAAGCCTCTCAAAGCTGCAGCAGAAGCTAAATGAACTCAGGTGGGTTGGAAGCTTTCAGGCAAAGTGGGGTCTGCTGTACAGTGACTGGATCTTCCACAAACCCTGGGAGCAGAAGGCCTGGCTCTTTCATAACCGTGCGTGAGCTCGGACTCACCTCGCATGACATCTGAGGTTAAGTGTCTTCCAGAAGTCTGTTGTAGGGTAAGGACTATGTCATGATCATGTCAGGTGCGCCGGTACGTACAGGCCAAGCATGTATAAAGAGGCATGTTCTGAATGTAGGCTAAAGTCCACACAGAGGAGAGAAATGTAATGTGCAAATGCCCTCTTTCACCTGGATTCAGATGGTGTCAAAGCTTCTGAATCACCGCTGTAGATTACTGGTCCAAGCACCCTTGGTTGGTGCCATAACCTCCTGATTTGTGTGTTGTGGTCCAGGGTTCTCTAAAGTTACAGTCTTGCCCTCCTTATCTCCCGGGAAGCCTCCTCATGAGAATCTCTGCAAGGATACTCTGTGTTCTTCTGCAAAATGTTGTGTATCAATTTCCTCCTCCTAAAGCGTTGTCATTAGACTAAAATCTTCACATCTGAAGTTTAACCTGCTGGCTTACAACCATTTCTGCCAGCAGACGTTCTCGCCATTATCCAGTCAGCGAGGACTGATTGGCTCAGCTGGTCCAGGGATGAGTGTTCTGCATTCCTTGAGGTGATGAGAGCCGGTGAGACCAGGGCCCAGACAGAGGGGACTATTACGGTGGAGTGAGCATAGGGGTTGCTGGCTCAGTCTATGGGTTTGGACAAGGTTTACTGGAGGCTAGGGGAGGATGAAAGGAGAAGGGGAGTTTTCCAGCAGAGAAGCCAGAGGACACAGATACGATGCAATCAGAGTCAAAACAGCAAGTGTTCCTCCTGTTAGGCTGAGTCACTGTGAACTTGACTTCACTGCTTGACTTCACTTTGGTTTTGAACATCTCTGCACATTTGTCAGAGCCATATGCATTTCCTTTACTATGATCCAGCTCTCCATATGCTTGGCCATATTTCTCTGGAATTTCTGGTGTTCTTATTTCTTGACAAGAACTCTTTATATAGGAGAGACTATTTAGAGTCTCACAGGTTTCTCAATATATCCTTGACATTACAAGGAGTTCTTTTCTTGTGCTTAGTTTTGAATTGTTGTACAGTTGCATTTATCCATTGGGATTTTGCGTCATGGGCAAAAACTCCCCCTACTCAGAGGTTGTTTCAAGATCTCATCATTTCTCCTACTTCTTTTCTGGTTTAGTTTTGTTTCTTTAGATCTTTGATTTACTGGGAGCTCTGATAGCATTGTCTGTTGAGCCTTTTGATCTGTCAGAAGTTAAGTTTGACCCAGGTTTTGAGGTAGGAAGCCAGCGTTGTTCTTCCCAAATTAGTTTCCACGTGTCCTGGCATATTCATCGTCGTGTCAATCTTTATCTCCTTTTGTGAAATGCGAATTTATCAGATACTATAACACACCAAGGGAGCTGGTGGCTCAATGGTGAAGCACTGTATTACTGTAAAAGAGCAGAGGCCACATGAGGACCCCGATGGATGACCTTCACCAACTTCACCCAAGGGAACTGTCCCATCAACAACATCAGCAACACAAAACCCATTCCCATGAGGTCAGACATGTTCCCCGTGAGCCCATAACTCTGCCTGCTCATCTCAACACCAATTGTAACTGCTTTGTTGTGTTGTTATGTGCCATTGAGTCACCTGCAACCTGTAGTGACCCTATGTACAGCTGCTCTGAACCCTGCCCTGTCCTGAGCCAGTCTCACTAACTCTGACACACCAACCCCCATTGCCCCAGTTACTGTATCAATCCACCTCATCCAGGGTCCTCCTCTCCTGAGCTATCCCTCCAGCCTTCTGAGAATGATGTCCTTCTCCAAGGACCAGTTCTTCCTGGCCACGTGTCCAAAGTATGTGAGACGGAGCTTCAAAATCCTAACCTCCAAGGAGAAACTTGGTTTCACCTTCTCCAAGGCAGGCCTATTTGTTTTCTTGGCAATCCATAGTTTGTTCAAGACTCTTCTCCAGCACCATAGCTTGAAGGCATCAATTCTTCTTCTGTCATCCTTAGTCACTGTCTGGCTCTCTGATATGATAGCCCACAGACTGCACAGAACCAGACTGGGGAAGTCAAAAGGCTAGAACCCAGCCTCATAGCAGAATAGTCAGGAGAGCTTCCAAATGTACTCAGAGGAGCTTCAGCCTTGAGCTTCATGGCTTTAGGCCAGTGTTACAAAGTTTCCAGCCCTACGAATTATGGCTCTTCCCTCCCCAGTCCTCCAGCAGACTTGGATAAAGGCCCTTCATGCTGGTTCAGTGGTGTAGCCATCCCAACGTGAGCCGTCTCTCCTGTCAGGTCTCTGGTTCTCTGCTGCTGCGCCCATAGACCCTAGTCTGGCTGGAGCAGGACTCTGTGGTCCTGACGGATGATTACATTCTCTTGTTCCTTCTTTCCTGGGGCTGAGGTTTCTCCAAGTCTACTGCTGGATCAGCTCAATTCCATGGTGAGAATAACCAGTTCCCGTGGGGACAGGCTAGCACACCTTATTCACATATTCCCACCCAACCACGTTAAGGTGTAAGTTCATGGTAGGGATGCTATTTTAAACAATAAACCCCTAGCACCACAGTTGCCAAACCAAAGGCTCGAGATCTGAATCCCACAGCAAAGTGGGCACTGACCTCCAGCGTGACTTCCTGCCTCTGAAAACCCAGTGGAGGGTCAGCTGTGAGTCCTTTCTGACTTGATGGCACACGACAGCCACTACATAACACAGCCAGGTTCAGATCTCTCGGTCACAGTGGCACCAGGAGCTGTAGGCAACTTGACAGCACCTAACAATGACCACATAGCACACTGAAGCAGACTGCTGGAACTTCCTCGTGGGTTTCAATGATCTGCTTATCAACCTCACTGTGTGAACTATTGGAGGTTCTTTTAATATGTTTTAGCACCTATTTGATAAATCCAGCTGGCTCTTTTTCAACTAAATTTTAGATGTAGTGCTTGTTTAGCCCCCTACGCCCACACAAAAAAATCCAGTTAGTATTTTTTAAATGAAGTTGTGTTGAATTTATTGATTAAAGAAAAATGGGGTTTTATTGTTTTGTTTTGGTTTTTTTTTATTAATTCCAGTGAACATTTACAGAGATTTTGGATTTCCATTCATTCATTGTTGCACTTTTCTCTCTGTCCGCCCCACCCCCACCCCCAGTTCGCTCTTCTCCTTGAAAAAGCAAAAGAAAAACTCCTTCATTGAGAAATGGTTTTTTATGAACATTGCATATTGATTACAAGAGAATGTAATCATCCGTCAGGACCACAGAGTCCTGCTCCAGCCAGACTAGGGTCTATGGGCGCAGCAGCAGAGAACCAGAGACCTGACAGGAGAGACGGCTCACATTGTGTCTTTCTATTTTTCATGACATTTAGATTCCATATCTTTGATAGTTATACCTAGGCAATTCTTTTTTGTGTTCCTATTTAATCTTGTTGTCATGTGCCGTCGAGTCGCTTGCGACCCATAGTGACCCTATGTACAATAGCCCTAAACTCTGCTCTGTCCTATGCCAGTTGCACTGTCTCTGACACTCCCATCCTGATTACCCCAGTCACTGAATCAATCCACCTCATAGAGGGTCTTCCCCTCCTGCGCTGTCCCTCCACCCTCCCAAGCATGATGTCCCTCTCCAAGAACCTGTCCCTCCTTACAACATGTCCAAAGTATGTTAGATGGAGCCTTAGAATCCTTGCCTCCAAGGAGCAGCCCAGTTTAACCCTTCCCAGGTTGAATCTGTTTGTCTTCCTAGCAGTCCATGGTACCCTCAATACTCTTCTCCAGCACCACAGCTCAAAGGCATCAAATTCTTCTTCTGTCCTCCTTGGTCATTGTCCAACTCTCTGATGCATAACAAGTAATAGCAAAGACCATGGCCTGTATCAGAAGCACCTTAGTCTCCAAAGAGATACCATTGCTCTTCAGTACTTTGGAGAGGTCCCTAACAGCAGACTTCCCCATGACAATACGTCTTCTAATTTCCTGGCTGCTGGTGCCAAGAGTGTTGACTGTGGAGCGAAGCAAACTGAAGCTGTGAACAATCTCAATCTCTTCACCATTCATCCTGATGCTGTCAATTTAATCTTGTGCCATTGGGGGGATCAAATGCCATAATGGTTACCCACAATGGACAGTGTGTAGTGGAGCTCCCAGTTTAAGTCAGGTTTGGAAGCAGGAGGGGAATCCACTTCCTAAACCGCATGCCTCTGGAAACTCTATGAACTTGGAGAAATGATGATAGTTATAGAAAGGCTTCAGGCCTTTTGTTCACAGGGTCACTATGAGTCATGCTCAACTCTACAGCAATCAAGAACAACAATATAAAAATAAAGAGCCCTCAGAGGTATCAGAGATGAGGAGGATGGCACAGGATGGGACAGGGTCAGTTCTTTTGTTCATAGGATTGCTCAGCTTGGCAACATTTATCAACAACAAGAGTTAAGTGTTGGGCTGTTATTCAAAAGGTCAGCGGTTTGAATCCACTGAATGCCTCATGGTAGAAAGCTAAAACAGGCTCTTCCTCTTCCTAAGATTTACAGCCTCTGAAACCCCATGGAGAGTCACCATACATTGGGATCAATTTGATGGTAATGGTTTATTATTATTATTAAAGATATGAATAGGGTCTTTTCTTCCACTGTTATCTTTTCTATCTCCTGACTGTCTCTACTCAGCCCCTTGCCATGGTGTCTCCTCTAGGTAAACACTTTCTCAGTGGACTTGCTTGCCCTTCTAGTGAGGTCATCTGTAAGCAATGCCAAGGTTAAGGCTCCTTGCTGCTTTTTGTGGCTTGCCTGGTTCTTATCCAGGTACATTGGCTGGTAATTCTGTTGTTTTAGGGGCTGTCAAGTCTACGACCGCTCACAGCAGCCCTGTAATGGCTCTGAACCTTGCTCTGTCCACCAGATGATCTTAGCTTTGCTCGGCCTTCAGTGACGATGCATCAAAGGTTTCACCAGGAATGTTGCGGCTGGCTCTTCTGACTCTTAGACTGAACCAGCCCAAGAATAGACGAGTAAGGAGTTGTGCTGCCAGCCCAAAGGCAGGTGGTTTGAATCCACCAGCTGCTCTGAGGAAGAAAGATGGGCAGTCTCTTCTCATGCAATTTGTAGCCTCTGAAAGCCCGCTGGAGGGTCAGCCAGCTGTGGGCCTGTTCCAGTTTAATGGCCGGGAGTTTGAGGTTCTTAGATCGAGATGGTTGTTCTTACTCATCTTAAAGGAAAAGGACAGAACAAAACAAGCCCCTGAAAGATGTAAGATGTGCTGCGGTGTGACTGTTGGAGGGTGGGCAGATGTGAAGGTGGGGTGTGGCCTGAGCCCCCCCGTGTTCCTGTCAGGTGGGTGAGGGGGCCTATCACTGAGCACCTGGCTGTGTTCACGCACAGAAATGGAGCAGAAGGTTGACAGTCTGAACCCATCGGTGATTGTGCAGGTGTGAGACGAGGCCGTCTGTTCCCATGAAGACTTACAGCCTTGCAAACCTGGCGTGGGGGCAGCTCCACTCTGTCCTAGGGTTTCCATGATGTTCAACAGCTGTGCATTTTTGGGGTGCTCACTCCAGTGGTGCTGCTGCTTCTCTTGAGCCAAAAAAGCAATGACAAACCTTGACCACTGTCCAGCTCCCGCCTCTGACTCCCCCGAGACCAGCCCCCTTTCCTCGAATGCACTGTGGTTTCCCCCATGAATGTCTCGCCATCTGCTCAGGCCTGAGAATACTTCCCTGCGTGAAGCCACCAGGACTGCCCGTCACCTCTGGGCTGGCATCAAGCCTGGAATTTGACCCCAGCCTTTGATAAAGCCAAGGGCAACGGAGTCCCGGCGGGGGGTGATGCCCAGCTGGAGTCAGGGCCTTAGAATGTTAGAAATGCCAGCTGGGCACCAGGCAGGGGCTGGGCTGAGCAGAGCAGCCGCTTCTCCGAGGCGCTGGCAGCGGGTGCCCGAGCGCCTCACTCTGAAGCCCACGGATTTCTATAATCTGCACGTTTGCATGGATTCCACAGGGAGCCCGCTAGCAGGGGGGACACATGGGCCCAGTGGTGACCCCCGAGAGTGGGGCTTGCCGCTGAATAACCACCCTTCATGGGAGGAATGGCACCAGTTCAGGTCACATTACTGGGATACTTGGTGGGGCCCAGGCTCTGCCCCAGTGGCCTCAGGACCATGAACTCACCTTGAAGCCCACACTCTTCTTGGCCTGTTTCACAGACCCGGCAGGAGAGGCTAAGAGACTCACCTGATTGGTCCAGCCAGCCTGGCCAGCAGCTCTGGTAGTTGCTTTGATCAGTCTAGGGCCTCCCTACCTGCACTCCTCAGAAGAGGTGAATGAGAGAGGAGGGCGGTCAAGGGCAGGATGTCCACTCAGCACCCCTGACACTGGGGAGGCCGATCCTCCGTCGTGGGCTCTGTCCTCTGCACAGTATGATGCTAGGCGGCATCCCAGGCCCCTCTACCCACCCGACACCAACACCAACAGGCAGCTGTGATAACCAAATGTTGTTGCTGTTGTTGTTTTGTGTTGTTCATTCAGAACCAACCCAAAGCTGACCCTCCAGCCGGCCCTCAGAGGCAATCAGTTGCATGGAGGCAGACTGCCCATCGAGCCATGTTCCTTTGGGATTGTAGCCCAGCCCCTCACCACTTGGCCACCACAGTGCCCTCAACAACCAAAATAGTCGCCCTAAAGCCAAATCCTCCCCTGCTGAGCTGGTGTCCTCTCCACGCCCACACTGGGGACAGAGTCAGTTCTGACTCAGTGGCGTACAACAACAACAGTTAATATATAAAGAGGAAGTGTTGTTGTAAAGACCAATTAGGATATTTTTTTTTAAATCTATTATCAGAGAAAGAGAGCTTGGAAGGCAAGCTCTGAGAGAAAGAGGGAAAGGGGAGAAAAGAGAGAGAGGGAGGGAGGGAGGAAGGGAGAGAGAGGAGAGAGAGAGAGTGCTCTGGCCTAGAGCCTGGGAACATGGAGGGACAGCAGAGGAGAGGAAGATCCTCATCTGGTAGATCGACCTGTGTCCACACACGAGGCTGGAGCACAGCAGATTGGCTTGGGTTTTCCTCAGTGTTGTGTTTTCAGTGCTGTAAATTGTCACAGAAGCTGACTGCTCCACCGTTCTCCTGCAGGGCAGCTGCTGGGTTTGAAACCCTGTCCTTTCCTCTGGTCTAGGGAATCTTTTTGTCCAGTCTCTCCAAGAACTGCCCACTCCCTTTTCCTCGAAGGGGCCGCAAGCAGGCGTTGGGAGGGTGCCAGCTCTCACAGGGCCTGCGCCCTGCCTCCTGGCTCTCACTAAGGCGGCATATGTGTGTCTGACTTTTGAGAATTTAAAATATTTTTTTAAAGGTGGGCGCATGCATGCCAGAGGAAACAGCAGGGCTGGGCCAAGTTCACTGCGGTGGGAGCGTGGGTGGGAAGCCCAGGGGTGGGAGAGGGCAGGCCCTCCTTAGAGGAGGAGAGGAGGACTTGGACTTCCTCCTGAGGCCAGCAGGTCCCCGAGGGTTCTAAGCTGGGGGAACATAGTTGGGTCTGAGCCAAATGGATGGGGTATGGGAGGAGGCCTGTGGGGTCTCTCAATGACCCCAGAAGTCAGGGTGAAGGCTGAGTGGGGAGCAGGCGCTGCCTGTAAGGGGGAGGAACTGGCCACCATGATGCTTCCAGTCTGGGAGCTGGGCTCCCACTGCACTACCATCAAGTTGACGCTGACTCCCGGCAACCATGCAGGACAGAGTAGAACTGACCCCTAGAGTGTCCAGACTGTAGATCTTTACAGAAGAGTGGCTGCGGGGTTCGAACCAGCCACCTTCTGGTTGGCAGCTGAATTCTTGAACAGCTGCTCCACCCGAGGACCACCACAGCCCTACAGCCACCCTCCCAGGGTAGGCGGGGTCCGGTGGGCTGGACCAGGGCCTGGTGGCCCGATGGGACCAGTGCTCTGGAGGAGTGGGCTGTGGGGACTTGAGTGTGAAGAGGAGGTGACCCCGTGCAAAAAAAGAAAGGCTGCTGGTACCCACCCCTTCAGAGCCTCTCCCCATTCGCCCCTGAGCTGAGGTGGAGCTGGTAAAAAATGAAAAAGCTCACCACCGAGGGCTTATGTATCTGTATTTTCCTGGAGAATATGTTTGTTTCTGGCTGCCTACCAGAGATGAGTGGCATCGCTGAGATGCCCACTTCCAGCTGCATAGGGGAGGGAAGCTGCTGGGCAAGGGCTGGGCAGAGAGGCCCAGTCCCTGAGAGCGGCCCCGCCCCCGAGAGAGGCCCCGCCCCCTGAGAGAGGCCCCGCCCCCTGAGAGCAGCCTAGGGTGATAGGACAAATGTGCTGCCCATCCCCCATTCTGGCCCCGCCCCCTGAAGGAGGCCCCGCCCCTGAGGAAGGCCCCACCCTCAGAGAGAGAGGCCCAGGGTGATAGGACAAATGTGCTGCCCATCCCCCATGCTGGACACAGGCTACAGAAATGACAAAGGGTCTCTGAGCAAGTCCTGGGAGGGGATGAGCAGGGCTGTGCAGGACCCTAGGGAGGGGCCCTGGTGGGAGGGGGCCCTGAATAGGAGAGATCATGGGGTGCCGAAGGTGAGAGGGGACTCACTCTTGGCAATGGAAGCAGAGCTGAGTCGCAGCTGACCCTCCAGCAGGCTTCGCAGACCCTTAGTCGCCTGGGGAGCTTGCACAGCTTTCACCACAGCCGGTGGGTTCAAACAGCCAGAGAAGCAGGGCCTTTGAGGATGAACGCAGCTCCTGGGCTGCGCCCCCGGAGCCAGGGAGTCTCAGGAATGTAATGGCGATGTGCTTATTCCAGACTCAGCTCTGGTGGCCTAGTGGTAAGGAGCTGTACTGTCAACCCAACAGCACGCAGTTCAAATCCACCAGCTGTGTCGCGGGAAAAAGATGGACAATTTCCTCCCATGAGATTTCCTGCTTCTGAAAACTTACCAGAGGCTCCACTTTGGGTTGGTTCTGACTCAATAGTACATGATAACCCTAACTCCAAGTTCAAGGCCCAAAGCCCAACTCTCAGCTGTGTTCTTCTCAGGCAGGTGGGACTCTGGGTGGAGGTGGGAAGAGGCCTGCTGGTTTTGGGTGTCATTGAGTCGACAGCTTGTAGCGACTCTGAAGAGCCAACTGCAAGCCTTCCCTGTCCTGCCCAGCTTCACGGTCCCTGGCGGTCAATCTCATTGTGTCTCCTCTCTGGCACTCGCCCGCCACTTTTCACAGCATGACGTCTTTAGCCAAGGACTGGCCACCTCAATCAAGTGTGTGAGGCCAGGTGTTCCCATCTCACCTCTAAGGAGCATTTGCTCCAGAACAAATGTGTTTGTTCTTTCAACAGTCTGTAGATGTTCAGTACATTCTCCAACACACAACTCAAAGGCATCGAGTCTTCTTCTGTCATCCTTATTTATAACCCAACTTACAGATGTTTAGGTTATTGTTCAGTGCCGACGCATCGCGTAAACGTATCGTGACCCCACAAACAACAGATTATCCTGAGCGAGCCTCACAATTGAGCCCCTCTGCAGACACTGTGCCAAGACACGTGGTTGAGGGTCTTCCTCTCCTTCACTGTCCCCCACCTTTCCAAGCACGAAGCCCCTCTCCAAGGATAGCCTCTCCTAGCAACGTGTCCAAAGTATGCAAGACAAAGCTTTGCCATCTTTACCTCCAAGGAGCACTCTGGTTACACCTTCTTCAGGATGTATCTGTTTGTTCTTTGGGCAGTCCATGAGATATTCAACACTCTTCTCCAACATAGAAGCCACTGAAAATACCATGGCTTGGGTCAGGTGCACCTTAGTCTTCAGGCTGGCATCCTTGCTCTTTAACACTGTAGGAGTCCTAGGGAGACAAGAGTCCTCAGAGCCCTGAGGGGGAGGAAGCCTTAGTTCTTCCTTGGCGCTCAGTGAGCTTCCCTCCACCGAGACGTGTCCTGTCTACCTGACATCCAGGTGTCACATCGGCTGGTGCCCTTTGTTTCCAGGATCCCTGGCTGCCCGAGTCAAGCCCCCAAGTGGGCTCTGATGTTTCTGATTGTCCTAAGAAGTCCGACTATGAATGATAGGAGAAAGAAAGCCATTTCTTGTTGGGTGCTGTGAATGGTCAACCTTCGTGATTCCACACCACGGAGTGCAACTAGCTGCCCCATTGGGCTTTCTGAACAGGAACAAATCACAGAGTCTTTCCTCCTGCAGATACACAGGGGAGACTTGAACTGCAAACCTTTGTTTTAGCAGCTGAGCCCTTAAATGTTGTACCTCCAGGGCTCTTTGAGAAGACAGAAATGCCAGAAGAAAACAGTCAGTATGGTACAGTCAACACAGGAGAATCCAATGTAGATTTTAAGAATATGAGTTGTTCATGGCAAACAAGGTGGGGGTGGGGAGGAAGAATAAAACAATAGACTACACACCACGGTATGTCATTTCTCACTGTTGTGGTCTAAAGAGCTTAGAACCCTGGTGGCCTAGTTGTAAGAAACTGTGCTGCAATCCCAAAGAAAGATGGTTCGACTCCACCAGCTGCTCTGTGGGAGAAGGATGGGCAGTCTCCTCCCGTGTGATTAACTGACTCTGAAAACTGGCAGAAGGGTCAGTTAGGGGTCTGTTCTGACTCAATGGTGTACAACAACAACAATAGTTAATATATAAAGAGGAAGTATTGTTGTTAAGACCAATTAGGATATTTTTTTTAAAAAATCTATTATCAGAGAAAGAGAGCTTGGAAGGCAAGCTCTGAGAGAGAGAGAGAGAGAGAGAGAGGAAGAGAGGGGAGAAGAGACAGAGAGGGAGGGAGGGAGGGAGGGAGGGAGGGAGAGAGAGGAGAGAGAGAGTGCTCTGGCCTAGAGCCTGGGAACATGGAGGGACAGCAGAGGAGAGGAAGATCCTCGTTGGGTGGACTGACCTGTGTCCACACACGGGGCTGGAGCACAGCAGATTGGGAGGCTGGCCCAGGACTGGACAGCATTCCGTGCAGTTAGACCTGGGGTCGCTGTGAGTCTGAAGTAACACAACGCAACAGTCCCTCGCAACTGTGACTCCAAATATGAAATCAATTTGCAAGATCAATATCTAAGTAAGAACCGGCTCTGCTCCTGAAATGCTGAAATTATTCAGGATGAGCTTCGAATTGTTATTCACTCCCTGGAGAGCAGTTTGGTAATTTATCAAATTCTTCATGGATCTTCTAGAGGAAAAAAAAAAAAATAAAAAGAAGTTGCGGAATATTTTGATCTGCCTTCCAACCGCATCAAGGCCTGGGAGGCAGATGGCACGAAACAAACATCACCATCCTTCTACGGACCGAAAGGTTCTGGAGTCCACTGGTTCGTGATCTGTGTGCGTCCGGCTGGGCCCGGAGGGGAAACGATGAATCATTTCTGAGTACTGACCACAGCCCAGTGGATAAAGTATTCGGCTGCTAGCTAGGAGGTGGGCGGTTTGAACCCACCAGTTGCTCCTTGGGAGAAAAATAGGCAGTCGGTTCCCATGCAGATGTTGTTGTTGTGTATCATTGAGTGAGTTCGGCTCACGGGGACCTCGTGTGTACCCGCACAATGCCCTGTCCAGCCTTCCTCACGCCCCCCGAGTGCTTCCGCCGTGGCTGTGCTCACCACATCAGGCCGTCTCTGTGAGGGTCTCTCTTCCTGCTCTGACCCTCTGCTTTTCCAAGCGCACAGGGTTGCTATGAGCGAGAGCTGCCTCCACGGCTCCTGACAACAGCACACCGTCTGGGAGCTCAGCTCTGGTTGTGTTGCTCTGACACACACACCACGGCCCAGTGGTTTGCAGTGCGAAGGCCTAGCTCCCACTCAGTGTACCTTCACTGGTCATCTCAATGCGTGTGGGCATCCTGTGACCCGCAGTCCCCACCCAGGACATGATGTTCCCGTGGGGAAAAGGCAAATACACACACACACACACACACACACCCTTTAAGTTTCTATTCACAGCCCACTGTTCACCAGTGTCACACGGTCAAGCCTTCCTACTAAGGTCAGATGAGACACAGGCAATGTCCAAGCCACAATGTCCCAAGGACTCCCTCTGGGCCAGCCTCAGACTACCCCATGCCCACTGGGTCTTCTCCTTTCCCAAGCCCTTGTGATGTCCCATTAGTCTACACACTTACACATTGAAAGCAGGAGTAGTCTTGTACCCATTTTAGAGATGAGGCCACTGAGGCCTGTTTTCCTCAAAGACAGAGCAGATCCTGCAGAGCTCAGGCCCGATTTCACAAAGCCTGGACTTGTTGCCATGATGTGTGGTAGGTGTTGTTCTTGGATGTCCTGTGAGTCCTAGACCCACAGTGACCCCAAATGTTACAGAGTAGAACTACCGTGAGGGGGTTTCTGACTCTCATCTTTTTGCAAACAGATTGCCAGACCTTTCTTGCGTGGTACCACTTGTGTGGTTTGAACCACCAACCTCTGTGTTAGTAGCGGAGGGTACTCTGATTTCTTGAGCCTTTGTTTCCACCTCTTGGTGCATTGACCTTGTCCCACAGACCTGCAGACACTCCTGTCTGGGGTGGGGGGACCTCATCACCCCCATTTTGCAGAGAAGGTCTGAGAAAGACCGTAGATCATGTGACAGCACTGGCCTGGCCC
This sequence comes from Elephantulus edwardii, assembly GCF_000299155.1. NCBI lineage: Eukaryota > Metazoa > Chordata > Mammalia > Macroscelidea > Macroscelididae > Elephantulus > Elephantulus edwardii. The sequence goes on from NW_006399814.1 coordinate 9,152,205, forward strand.
CAGCCCTGCAGCCGATGCATCCTTCTGACCTGGTGACCCCAGAAACCAACTCCTCTGCCCTGACCCCCGGCTGCGGAGTGGGCAGTGGCTGGGACTTCCGTTGCCACAGCCTGACCGCAGCTGTTTTCCGCTGACGGATCTGGGAAGGCCATCAGTGAGATCTGCTATCTGAGGAGCTGTGTTTCCTGCCTGGAACATGCCGGAGGAATGTGAGCCCGTAACTGTCCCAGAACACGCGGAAACCTGGCTCTCGCCGCTCTGGCCGGCTTCACGCACGGCTTCTGTCTTATCTTCTGCCATTTGCAGAACACACACCAGCCCTGCACCGCTGCGTCTGGATGTGATTAATTTCCAGAGCACATTTTTAAATCAAATAATAACTTCTAAAAACAAAACAGGAGCGTGCCAGCTGGCCAGCGTAGGAGATGGGTGTGGATGGCGGGAGAGCCGCCCGGGGCAGGTGCCCAGTGCCCATCACCTCCATGGTGAGCTCCTTTGGAGTGATGGGAGTCCCTGAAGGTGATGCCCCATGCCGGCCTGCTCCTTCCTTCTCACCTAGCAGGCGTGAACTGCGAGAACAGTGTGGTCACATGACCCACCTAACATGCCTAGAACAGTGAGGTCACATGACCCACCTAGCATGCCTAGAACAGTGAGGTCACATGACCCACCTAACATGCCTACTGGAGCGACCCCGCAGTGATAATGACACACTCACGTGCATGGCTGATGGGAGTGAGAGAATCTGGGTCACCCCAGGCTTCACAGAGGCCAGACGGGTTAGACCCACACCCAGCTCCAGCACGTACCACCATGCTGCCTCTCCGTACCTCATCTCTTCATCTGTAAAATGGGCTAACCCAAGCCAGAACCACACCCATGCTGTCTAGCGGACTCTAACCACAGTGACGCTGGAGGACGGAGCAGCAGGGGCCACAGCCTCGCAGAGTAGTAATTGTTACATTAGCAGACCGCCACGTCCTGAGCTGTGGAATAGCGTGTGGGGTCAGATGGCCAGTCAGCAGCTAAAAAGGTTGTCATCAGGTTGACTCTCACTGATACCAACCCACGAGTGCTGGAGCAGAGCTCTGTTCCACAGCATTCTCTTGACCGCAACCTTTGGAAGATGACAGCCAGGCCTTTCTTCCGAGGTGTCTTAGCCATTCTTGAAGGAGAAGACTTAACTGTTCGCTCTGGGAACTGCAGCCCCTCAGCCATGGTTAATGCAAGGATTCTTATTGCACAAGCATGCTGTAATTGCCAGCATTACGATTAGTCAGTGCTCACGGAGTATATAAAATCAAGATGAGAACTTGTTTATGTCAAAACGAACTTCACGGCTGTTGAACCTGCTCCAATCCATGCCAGCCCTCTCGTGGTTCCTGAGGCTGTAAACCTTTATAGGAGGGGGATGCCCACCTTCCTCCCGTGAAGCAGATGGTGGATCTGAACCACTGACCTTTAAGTTAGTCGTCCAACGTGTCACCCACTCCACCACCAAGTTCCTTTATTAACTCCAAGACTGCTTTCTTGACCAGCCGACAACAAGCTCTTGGTGTCTGTTAAGTGACATCGTAGCTGTCTAGTACAGAATCATGAAGACAAGCCGCCTGGCCTCGCCCTCAGATGCTCCCGACCTAGAGAGACAAAGTCCTACCCATCTCCGTGTTCTGGGGACCCAGTGGCTTTGCATGCCCTGGCCCAAGCATCAGGGAGCGAAGGCTTCCTGGAGGAGGTGGTAATGAGCTGACAAGGGGGCAAGTGGGAGTTAGCTGGCTGTGTGGAGGCAGTAATCCAGGCAGAGTCAGTCCTGGAGAATCTAAGTCCTGGGGGAGCTCAGTCCTGGGGGAGTCGGTCCTGGGGCAGTCGGTCCTGGGGCTGTCGGTCCTGGGGCTGTCAGTCCTGGGGGAGCTCAGTCCTGGGGGAGTCGGTCCTGGGGCAGTTGGTCCTACGGGAGCTTGGTCATGGGGGAGTGGTCCTGAGGGAGCTCAGTCCTGGGGCAGTTGGTCCTGGGCCTGTCGGTCCTGGGGGAGCTTGGTCCTGGGGGAGTCAGTCCTAGGGGAGTCAGTCCTGGGGGAGGCAGACCTGGGGGAGCTCAGTCTTGGGGGAGCTCGGTCCTGGGGAGTCAGTCCTTGGGGGAGTCGGTCCTGGGGCAGCTTGGTCCTGGGGGAGTCGGACCTGGGGGAGTCAGTCCTAGGGGACCTAAGACCTGAGGAGCTGGGTCCTGGAGGCTGGGTCATGGGTTTGGAGGCAGCCCCTCCCCAGCCCCCACCGTCAGGGTTCCAGGTGCCACGTGCCTGAGGCATGACGTGTGATGGTTCAGGGTGTGGGCACTGGAGCGACCTAGGGAAAAAAATCACCCAAGAACTAAACCAAATCCCCTGACGTGGAGTGGATTCCAGCTCAGTGACCCTGTGGGACAGAGTGGAACCAGCCCTTCGTTTTCTGAGGCCGTAAATCTTGTCTGAAGCAGACTGTCGCTTCTTTCTCCTTTGGGGTACCCAGTGGATTTGAACTGCTGACCTTCTGATTAACAGCTTATCACCTAACCACCACACCTCCCCCAGGAACAACTGCCCCAGGACCGACTTCCCCAGGACCGAGCTCCCCCAGGACCGACTCCCCCACTGCACCTCCAGAGCTCCTCTCTTGGAGGAATTGGTGGGTTTGTACTGCCAAACTTCTACCTGCAACCAGGGCTTTAACCACAGACCCACCAGGTCTTGATCAGAGCTTCAATCCTGGCCCGGCTATAACTGACTGTGAGACCTTAGATAAGTCGTACAGTTCTCCACCTGGAAGCTCGTCTGTGAAATGTGAGGAGGATGTGACGCTGTGGTGGTGACCGAGGAATTGAACCGGTGACCGTGCTGTGAGGCATCTGGTGCATGCCCGCCTGCTTCAGCTTCCACACCCACCGTCGTTCCTCAGCCCAGCCGTCCTGGTCCAGCCCTCAGTCCAGCCCCACCCCCAGCTGGCATCCCTCCCGGCAGGACAGCATCTGCAAACAGCTGCCCCTGCCTCCCACTCACCCCTCTCGCTTCAGCCCCCGCGGCTGCTGCCATGGGAACCGCTGAGGAAAAGCCTGGCGCTGCGGGTGGAGGGAGGATGCTGGGGTGACTGGGAGCTGGGGCGGGGCAGCGGCTTCCTCTGCCTGCCCATCTGCCAGGCTCTGCCTGGGGACAGGTCTGCTCCCTGGTGTGGACCACATCCAAATGCCTCCAGGCTGAGCAGGGGAAGAAAGAATCATAATGCAAACCCACAGCCGTAAGGTCATTCCAACTCACAGTAGCCCTTCACTGAGCTCACACACCCCAACAGAAGGAGGCTGCACGGCCTTCTCCCAGAAGAGTCTCGTGGATTTGAACCACCAACCTTTGAATTAGCAGCCCAGCATGTAACATGCAGCGCTGCCAGGGCTCCTTGTGCTAAGTCAGGGCCCTTAAACTGAGCCTGCTCTGGGCCAGGGGCACAGAGCTCTGGCAGTGCTGTGGCTTACGCATGCAACTACTGACCAGAAAGTTGGGAGTTCGAACCCACCAGCTGTTCCACAGGAAGAAGGCGACACAGTCCGCTTCCGTAGGGACGGCGGGCTCGGAAGCCCTGTCAGCAGTTCTGCTTGGGCTGCAGGGTCACCGAGTCGGTATAGGAATCAATTTTGTGGCAGTGGGTTTGGCAGCCATTCACATCTTAGTGTGAACAAGCCATTGCCAGGGCTGGCTTCCTGGAGGTGGTGGCCACGGAGCTGGTGCCCTTGGGAGGAGGGAGGAGGACAAGCAGTGAGGCTGGGATTGCTGGATACTCGCTGGACGCTCACTCCTCAGGGGACACTAAGCCTGGGCCCTGCCTTTTTCAGTGCTGAGGAGTCCCGGGGGGAGGAGGACGTGGAGCCCACATCCTACAGAGGTAAAGGCTGGGCCTGGGAGCGGAGCTGGGATTCCAGAGCCTGGAAGCATGAGACTGGGAAGCCCTGCAGTCATCTCATCCATCCCACAGAGGGGCAGGGTCCTCCCAGGCCACAGAGCAGAGCAGAGAGGTGCCAGGACTAGGTCTCCCACCCCCTGGACCAGGCATTGCCCCAGCTGTAGGGACCCAGGAAGATGGAGAGGTCATCTAGGCGAGAACTGGGTGGTCCCTCCCTTCACCAACTGGTGCAGAGTGCAGGTCAGGGCATGGGCCTTGTTCCTCAGTGCCAGGGTCCACCTCCCCCTGCTGCCAGTACACACCACCTGAGCAGATGCCCACAGGACAGACAGAAGGGACAGGAGTGACCATTAGTGATTAGTGAGCACGGCCTTTGAACGGTACAGACCTGACGAGCACTGTGAGCAGCCCAGGTGCAGAGGCAAAGCTGGGAAGCTGACCACCCTTGGTTCTGAGGGGCATGCAGGGCTGAGGGCCCCACCAGCATGTCTGGAAGGCTTCCTGGAGGAGGTGTCTCCCATAGAGGAGAAGTTACCAGAGAGCAGAGGTAGGGAGATGGAAAGATGTGTGACTTCTGCCTCTAGAGTGGTTTTCAATGAGAGAGACTGAATCGGCGTGAACGACAAAGAGACGTGTAGTGGGGCCCCGAGCACCTGGCCATGCTGGGTGAAGAGACTCCTGGAATGGGGAGGGGTGAAGAGCCAGGCAGTCAGCTGGCTGGTGGGACCTAGAAGGACAGTGGGATGGGGCCAAGGAGAGATCTGTAAGGGACTTGGAGGGGTGGGGGTCACAGCAAAGCTCGGTGCAGCACATGGGGTGAGGGGGGCCCAGTGGAGGAGCTGAGGGGTGAAGGGCTCATGGCCTGGCACTCAGGAGAGCTCTGGACACCGGAACAGCTGGTGGGGATTGGGGTGGGCAGGAGTCAGAGCATCCCAGGAGTCCCAGGGACCACAGGTGGGTGGGCAAGGCGTACCGAGGGGAGACAGCAGCAGGTCGGGGAGCAGTCCACTGACAAGGAAGCAAAACGAGGGAGAAGGTATGGACCGTGTCAGAGGCTCCCCAAATTTCCAGCTGAGAATTCTTTCCAAAGCACTAAGCCGTGCGGGACCACCGACGTGGAGTAGATCTGGGCTCACGGCCGCCCTTTAGGACAGAACGGAGCAGGGCTGCCCTTGGCAGGGCTGTGTTCTTTACAGAAGCCGACACAGCAGCTGGTGGATTTGAGCCACTGACCTATGGGTTAGCGGCCCAGCTCTCAATCCACTGTGCCACTGGGGCTCCTGAACAGCGTAGGGCCCTCCCCAGTGCCAACACTGGGGTCCTGGGGGGTGCTCAGGCCGGCCTGGAGTTGAGGCAGATGGATTTTGGTCTGGATGGAGGCACTTTGGGCAGATGGAGGGTGGGAGTGAGGAGAGGTGGCAGCCACGATGTGGGGACCCCACGCAGCCCCTGTCTCTCCCTGCGTCTCCCACTCACCCCCTCTCCTTCTATCTCCAGCAACTACACGGCGCTGCTGGGAGTGTGGATGTATGGCTTCTTCGTGCTGATGCTGCTGGTCCTGGATCTTTTGTATTACTCGGCCATGAACTACGACATTTGCAAGGTTTACCTGGCGCGGTGGGGCATCCACGGACGCTGGATGAAACAGGACCCCCGGCGGTGGGGAAACCCCACACGGGCCCCTCGGCCTGGGCAGCCGACCACGCAGCCTCCCCCAGGCCCCCTGCCACAGGCCCCCCAGGCCATGCACACACTGCGGGGAGATGGCCACAGCCCACCACTGATGACCTTCCAGAGCTCGTCCGCCTGGTGAGTGGTCGCCGCCGAGGCCCTGCCGCTCTGTGTGGGTCATCTTCAGTGAGCGTGGAAAGCACCAGGTCATGATTGCTGCTGTGTTTGTCTGGCTGGCCCCCTGGTTATTTGTTTAAGCGCCTGGTTTGCCTGGAGGGATATGAAGCTGTCCGTGAAAGGATGGACAGGAAGTCAGACTGAGAGGTAGTATCAGAGCTTGGAAGCAAAGCTTGCAAGCTCATCGCATTTAATGTCTGGTGTGAGAGTCATTGTCTTGAAACTTGAATGGAGCTGTGAGTTTCCTGGCGGTCAAGGCAAAAAGGGAAATTAGATGGCTTTCCAAGTCTTTATGGTCTGATCAAAATCAGTCTGTTGGCAGTGGAGATTTCTTTTTTCCTAGCATTGAAGTAAATAAAAAATATTGCTCGTTCCCTTCCTTGCATGTAAATTGTACCACATAAGGAGTATCTGGGGTGATGCAGGCAGGCTATGAGGGGTGGCACAGGAGAGAAATGGAAGCTGGAGTGCTGGCCTTGTGGAGTGGCTGACCCAGCAGAGGCCAGTAACCCTGCCCAAGGGTCCTGTTTATGCCTCATGTTCTCTACTGCACTCTTATTAATTCCTACTCAGCTCCAGGCTGGTGGGCAGAACAGGGCCTGGCCCACGAATCCTGAGCAAGGGCTGCCCAGCACCAGGGACAGGGCCCGCTGGGGTGTAGAACCCAGGCAGATGTCCAGGTCAAGGACTCTACATAGAGTCCTTGCAGCCTGCAGACACTCCTGGAACCTCAAGACCATCCCAGGGTTCCTGCCGTGGGCACTGGGCATCAGGGAGCGAGTTAGTTTCTCTTACCATCTTTTCTTATACAGATGTCCAGTGGGCTCCCCGCCGGCTGTCCTGAGGACTTGGCCAGCCCTGGGCTGGCAGGAGCTACGCCGCTAACCTTAGTATCCTGCCCAGCAGAGATACAGCCACGCTAATGATCATTTAAATAGCCAGCAGTCAGTGACCTTTTCAATAATGAAGGATGTAAATAAGACCCACTTAGATCGGGGTGTGTGTGTGTGTGTGTGTGTATTGATCGGTTAACTGCCCCATCCGTCAGGCTGCAGACTCCAGTGATAAATGCTGAGTGGTCTGGGGCTGTGCCCTGTGCCTTCTGAGTGGCCGCATTGTTTTGATGGCTAAAAATTTGCAATTTAAATGGTGTGTTCTCTGTCTCTCTCCTTCATGTCTCCCTCTGTCTCCCTTCTCCATCTCTATCTCACTCTGCCTCTACATCTTGGTACCTCTGATTTTCAGTCTTTCCCTTTCTGTCTGCCGTCTGTTTCTCTGGTCCTGTCTGTCTGCCTCTCTCTGCCTTTGTCTCTCTCTCCCACCATCTCCCAGTTCCGCTTTCATGTCGGTCCTTTTCATGTTCTCTCCTCCCTCTTCCTTTTCTCTCTCGGTCCCTTTCTTCCCTCTCCCTATGTCTCTGTCTGTCTCTGGGCCTCGGTCTCTCTTCTGCTTTCTCCGCCTTTCACGGCCACCTCTCCCTGCCTCTGCCCCCTCTTCTCTCTCTCACACACAGTCACCTCCTTCCTCTCTCTTTCTCATTCTGTCTCTCCTTTTTTTCTTTCTGTCTCTCCCCCCTTTCTTGTGTTTGCTTCTCTCTCTGTCTCTCCCTCCCTCTCTTTCTGCCCCAGCTGCATCTGGCTTTCAGTGTCCTCACTGTCCTCTCTCATCTCGGCCTCTCATTCTGTGTCCTTCCTAATCTCTCTCACCAGCCCTGGGCTTTCTCGTGCATCCCATTCACTGAACTCATCTCTTCTTGGCTGGCCGTCCTCACACTGGCTCATGATAACACGCTGGGGTGGTGGATGGCAGGCATGTGGATGGCCGCCCGGGACCCCTGACTGCTGCCCTCCAGGCCGCTGTGTGGAGCTCACAGCTCTCCAGTCTCCCCCTCACTGCTGCCTCTGTGCCTGGCCCAGCAGCCTCCCGCAATCCACACTGTCCTTCGAATATGAGCACACATTATGCAGTTGTGTGTGTCCACAAGGGAGTTGGCTGTGAAGGGAGCCAGAGCCTGCTGTGTTCCAGGAACATCTCCTGAGAACAGGTGTGAAGGCTGAGCTCTTGAAGGCCGTGCCCAGGGCTCTGCTGTCTCCAGGCAGCCTCACCTCTGGCCTCCTTGCCCTGGGTGCTGACTCAGGAGGGAGTTTCCAGAACCATCCACGTGCTTGTCCAAACTCAGCCGTCATTGCATGGTGCTGTGGCATGGAGTGAGGGACTCCCACCTGAGGATGGATGGAGGTTGAGACTGGAGAGCTGGGAGGACCCTCTTTCCTGGCCTTTCTGGGCTTCTCCTTGTGGGAGACACAGGGAGCTATGTGACCAGATGTCCTTTTTGTCACAGGCAGGGCAAGTGCTTGGCAGTAAGGAGCAGGTTCAAGGTGTAAACCTCTCGGAAGGTCTACATGGGCTTGATTCAGGAAGCGTCCAGTGACCAGACCTCTGGTTCAGGGAGTCGACCTGGGCTTGATCCAGGCCGCGTCTGCCGACCTATGGTTCAGGGGGTCAATCTGGACTTGATTTAGGCCATGTCTGCCAACCAGACCTCTGGTTCAGGGGGTCGACCTGGGCTTGATCCAGGCCGCGTCTGCCGACCTATGGTTCAGGGGGTCAATCTGGACTTGATTTAGGCCATGTGTGCCAACCAGACCTCTGGTTCAGGGGGTCGACCTGGGCTTGATCCAGGCCGCGTCTGCCGACCAGACCTCTGGTTCAGGGGGTCGACCTGGGCTGGATCCAGGTCGCGTCTGCCGACCCGACCAGACCTATGGTTCAGGGGGTCAATCTGGACTTGATTCAGGCCATGTCTGCCAACCAGACCTCTGGTTCAGGGGGTTGACCTGGGCTGGATCCAGGCTGCGTCTGCCAACCAGACCTCTGGTTCAGGGGGTCAATCTGGGCTTGATCCAGGCCGCGTCTGCCGACCAGATCTCTGGTTTGGCGGGTCGACCTGGGCTGGATTTAGGCCACGTCTGCCGACCAGACCTCTGGTTCGGAGGGTCGACCTGGGCTGGATTCAGGCCGCATCTGCTGACCAGTGTGGCCACTGAACCCTGTGAGAGTGTGATTCCTCCTTGTTGCATGGGGTTCCTGCTACATCACAGAGAACTGGTCTGGTTCCTGAGACTGGACCACAAGGGGCCCGGGATGTAGCAGGACTGCTCAGCCCAGGCCGTGTGGAACCCGGGTCTAGTGGTCACAGTCATGGGGTCCCGTGGTGCTCACTGGGTCACCGGCAGAAGCCCCAGCAGCTGCAGCCCAGCTGGGAGGAGTGTCACACAAGCAGATCCTTTCACCTCTCTGGCCCTCCGACTGGGTGCTTGTGAGTCTAGAAATGTCTATTAGGCGCCTGTCGTATTCCAGGCACCGTGTTTGAACTGGTTTCTTTCTCATCGGCACCACATGTAATTCAAGACGCCAGGAGGACGGTGCGCCCAGGGTTCTCTTAGAGACAAGGATGCTGAAACTTCATCTCGCGTATTTTAGGCATATTGTTAGACGGGGCTCTTCCCTGGAGAAGGTAGCTGTGGTGGCCTAGTGCTAAGAAGCTGCCCTGCAACCCCGAAAGTACACTGTTTGAATCCACCAGCTGCGCTGAGTGAAAATGAACAGTCTCCTCCTGTGTGATTTTACTGACTCTGAAAACCCACAGAAAGCTCAGCTAGGGATCGATCTGACTCTGGCACGTGACCACAGTTCTTCAGAGAAGAACATCACGCTTGTTAAGGTGAAGGGTCAGCAAAGGAGAGGAAGTCCCTCAATGAGATAGACTGGCACGGTGACTGCAGCTATGAGTTCAAGTCCAGCAGAGCTGAGGGGGCCGGCGCAGGACAGGGCGGGGTTCAGACGTGTTATTTCTGGGGTTGTGGTGAGCCATGGATGGGGGTAGGAGTGTCAGAGGCAGGGAGACCGACGTAGGAGAGGACAGGCTTCAGAGCTGTTGTGCACAGGGCCGCTATGAGTTGCAGACAGCTCGGCAGCACCACATAACAACAACACAACATGCCAGTGCAGGGGAGGCGGTGGTCCCGAGTACACTCGGGCAGTGTGATGGGGGAGCACTGGAGCACGAGTGCCCTCCGAGTCTCTGCTTCCTCTCACACCCTGCCCTCTGGTCAGCAGGAATCACCTCTCCCCACTTCCATGCATGGTCACGGTAATGATACCACACTGCTTGGCGGTAGGTACAGCCTGGGGCTGTGCCTGGTTCTGGGGACGCAGAGACAGTGAGGCAGATCCAAGATGCTGGAGATGAGGTACAATGATGTCACAGGGCCAGGAGGGCCGTCGTCCGGGGAGCCACACGCAAGGCCTGAGGCTGCCTCAGAGCTCACCCGCGGACACCCCAGGCAGAGCACGCCCCCCAGCGAGGCTGCCGGCGGGGCTGACACCACGTGCTGCTGCAGCCTGGTGGCTCTGTGGCATCAAGTGTCACGGGGGGGGGGGGGGGGTGTGGCAGGAGAGGCTGCTGGATCAGGGGGCGGACTGTAATCAGTGCCTCTCCAGGAGCAGGCTGAGAATGATGCTGCTTCATTTCCAAATTGTCACCCTGGATCCTCCAAACACCCACGTTCAGCAATTGTGCGCCTTGTCGGGCTTCGGGGGGCTGCACCCTCCTGAGCACAGATCCGATGAAAGGCTGCCTGGCTTACTCACCTCCAGCACCTCCCCACATCCAGCCCTGCCTGGCAGTCAGTGTCCTGTGAGAGGATCCCCCCTTCTCCAGTCCTCCCCACCCAGACCCCCGCTTTCCCAGCAGCCTGGTGTGGTGTCACCTTCCTTCCGAGGACCCTCGTCACGTCCACAGCTCCCCATGACCTTGGCTGATCCCCCCTGCCCTCCATCCAGCAGCCCCCCAGGCCAGCAGACACACCCTCATGCACTGAGACCCCCTTCCAATTTGGCTTTGCCTGCTACGTCTCCTAGCTGTAACCTGACTGGATCCTAGGTTCATGCATCGCCATCAAATTTTAGGTCCCAGTCAAAGAAATGCCACTTGGTGACAAAATAGTCATGAATGTTCTCCTGTGTTTTGCTTGGTCACTTAAAGAAACATCAGGAGTGTGACCAGAAGGCTTGTTCAAGAAGCTATAATTCCCTCTGTGCCTCTGGAGAACCCCCAGGAGTGGCTGCTTCTAGACAGCCTGGTCTCCCACCTGCTGTTCTCAACTTCAGGCTGCTTCCCAGACCAGCTTTTTATCATGTGAAGGAACCCAGCACCCCCACTTCTCTAAACTTCTCTACACGGGGGCCACCGCCAGTCTCCTTACACCTGGGCAGGACCTACCTGGCATGCATGGCTCTGCCCTTTGAAAGCAGGGGTTGCAAATATCGCTCTTAGCACTTTGGCTCCTGGGGCCTCCGTCATTAGGTTCAGACCACCCCTTGGGGCTCCCCCAAGCTCATTTTCAGGCTTCACTGTGGGAAGGGGTCTCTGGAGGTCACTGTGGCAGAAGGTTGAGCCAGCAGGTGGGTTGGACAGGAGCACAAATTAGAAGCAGAGGGAAGCTGGGACAGAGGGACAGACATGCCCCCAGTGGCCAGGGCTGCTGCCAGCACTCAGGGCGCCCTGACCACAGGACCTGGCTTCAGTGCAGGGTCACCATGTGCACCCTGGAGGGGGGCGGTCCCCAGGCAAAGGAAGGACTTACAGCAGGTACAGGAATGGAGGAAACAGTGAGCTGGGCTGATCATCCCTCTGCCTCTCAGGCCAGCTGAGCCCACCCCACAGGGGCTCCCAGGCCTCTGAAACCCTCACAGGGAGGCCGTGCGTGCCCCCTGCCCCCTCCTCTGCAGTCCCCAGTGGTTTATTCGGAGCCAGGTATCAGGACACAGGGTAACGAGAAAAGGAAGTGGCCCTGTTACAACCAGGCACAAGCACCTGGTCTTAGCATCTGAGTGACCAGCAGTGATGCTCACCGGAAGATGCTCTGGATTACTAGGTGACACGCAGGGCTTGCAGCAGGGGGCTCGGGTCAGAGGCTCATCGGGCGCCCTGCGACTTCCCACTTTCCTCATGGGTGTACCAGGGGTCAGCAGGGTGCAGAGAATGAAATGGGACCAGCTCCCCCCCTCCTGGCTGAAGGCCCCCGTCTTCCCCACTTCCCCACGTCCAGGTCTCCATGAGGCTCCCTGTGGGCAGTCAGTGGTCATTAAGCTCTTCAAAGCCTTACTTAGCCACGTAAGGAAAGGCCACTTGATGCCTCTGCGGCCTGGGGAGTCTTAGCTCCTCACACGGCCTGGACGGCTGCTCTTCCCAGCCGTGGATGTGCTTGTGCGTTTATGCCCATGTCACAGATGGGTAAGAAGACACCTGGAACTCCTGTCCTCTCAGGCTGGCAGGGACAGCGGAAAGACAGTCACTCAGGCCAGGCACGTGCCGCCTCATCTAATCAGAGCCCCACTTTACAGTAAATGGGGGGCCAGAGCTCATTAGGTTATCAGGGTGACAGAGACAGGGCTTAACCCAGGGCTGTGACTGAGCCAGAGGCCTCTCTGCTGAGGGGCTTCCAAATCACCACCCCCCCCCACCTGACCTGCTGTCCCCCTGCAGGTAGAGGGCCTGCCCACAGAGAAGGACCGAGCACCCCTGTCAGAAATCCCCAGGGCCGGGGAGGAGGGGCACCCCAGCAGCCTGAGCTGCCACTTAAAAAGCAATGTGGGAGGCCCCAGCGCTCCCCTCCACGCAGCCCCCCGCCTCCATGGTCCCCACAGACGCTCACTCCATCATCCTCCATCACGGAAATATGATTTCCCCGCCAGCCTGGAGCCGGGCACCAAATCACATCACCATGCAGATGGCACCGAGGGCCCCAGCCGGCGGTCCCCATAACTGAGTTAGGGGAGGCGAGGGGAATAGGCAAGGGTGCCTGCCTGCCTCCACTCAATTCATGGAGGGCTGGGCTTCCCCGCGTTTAACACACCTGCACCAGGCTGGGGAGGGGCTTGTGGGACCATGGGGGTATCTGCACAGGCACTCCTGCTAGCCACACCAGCAACCCACTCACTGTACCGGCAGCCCCCCACTCACTGCACCGGCAGCTCCCCCCTCACTGCACCGGCAGCCCCCCCATTCACTGCACCAGCAGCCCCCCACTCACTGCACCGGTGCCTCCCCCCACTGCACCGGTGGCCCCACTCACTGCCCCACTGGTCAGGACAGGGCCAGGGTGGTACCCCTGGAGCCCAGTGCTCATGGCTTCTCTCCTGCACGCGCGACACTGTCACCCTTAAGGGGGGGTCTCCCAACTGCACATGCTCAGCTCGGGGACAGCAGGACACAGGCCACCCCACGGCTGGACATTTGGTAGACTCACCCCTTCACTCTCTGGTGCCTCAGCTTCCAGCCACCCCAGGCCTCTGCCCACCAGCCCATTCCCACACCCCAGCCCCGCTTTCCTCCTCGGTGTCCAGCACTGTGGGAATGGGGTGCCGGGCTTTGGAGAGACAGTGTCACATCAGGTCACCAGGAAGCTGGGCTGCGTCCCGCTCCGAGTGGGGAGACGGCAGGCTTGGCCTGAGGGTTAAGCTCACAGCCTGATGCCTGGTGGAGGGCCGGGGTCAGAGTCCACTCCCCCAGGGCTCGAGGGGGGTCCCCCTGACTGGCCTCCTCGATGGCCTGTGTCCCCTGGTGGTCACTGCCTAGGCCCCACCCCCCCACCTCCCTGGACAGCCTCTCCTCCACTGGGGGTTCACTGGACCCCATACCTTCCAACTCATGACCTCCCACCGTGAACTGGCTCCTCCCTGGACTCTGCGGCAGCCCTCTGACCCTATGACCGCCCCCTCATTCTGTGACCCCCCCTCTGACCCTGCTACTTCCATCTGATCCTGCAACCACCTTCTGACCCTGCCACCTCATCTGACCCTGCCACCTCCTTCTGACCTTGCAACTTCATCTGACCCTCCAGCCACCCTCTGACCTCCTCCTGACCCCATGGTCTTGCTGTGACCCATGCCCTCCCTCTGACCCCTCCACCTCACCCGGAACTTTCCACCGGTATAGATAGCTCAGGCTTTCTGCCTGGCTATGCAGCCGGAGTCCAGCGTGTGGTCTCTGCAGGAAGAAATTCCAGAAAATTAGAAACTTCCAGAAAAAATGTCTCCTTTCTTGCATAAGCTCTAGGAGGCTTCCTAACTAGAATTCAGAGAGTTAGCTCGTGCGTGGGGCTGGGGTTCAAATTCCTGGGGTGTGATGGATCGGGAAACTCAGGCCTGTACCTCCCACCTGGGGCCCAGGGTCCTCCCGCCCTCTGCCCTCCTCGTTCGCCAGCTCATTGCACTCCTCTTTCTCACAGTGCCTGTGAAAATCGGGAGGTGCCTGGCATCCCCCCCTCAGGGTCCCCACGAGGCGGGACAGGCCACTCACAAGGGCATCCCCTGCCGTGTGTCCTCCCAGAGCAGGGCCTGCACACCTGACAGCGGCCTCACCTGACAGTGGTCACGTTGTTAGGAGGGGACTCCTGCACCCCGTGGTGGCCACAGTGACCGAGAGCGGCCTGGGTTTCCCGGCTGACTTCTTAGCAGGATCGGTTCACTAGCTCTTTCTTGATGGGCGTCAAGCACTTGCTCCATCAGGGTGAGACGTACATTGTTACACAGAAGAGCCTGGGACACAGGGCTGCAGGCGACACTCATTTCCCCCATCCTGCCCTGTCCACCCCCTGAAGCCCAGTCCAGCTCCAGCCCCTGCTAACTAAGGCAGACTGGCACTTTGGGTCAATTTACTTACCCAGCCTCAGTTTCCCCATCATTAGACTGGGCTTCAAGCCCACTGACTCCCAGGATTGCTGTTTGGATCAGAACAGGGCCCAGCACTCAGTAGGGGCTCAGCCAGTGTGCCCGGGTGAAGTGGTTCCTGCTGTTCTCACGCTGTTAGGATTAAACTCGAGAGGACAACCTCTCTGCCGCCTTCCGACGCGCTCACAGCCCGCCCAAGACGCTGGGCACCGGGTGCTGCAGGCTAAGTTTATGTCTTTAGCATTAAATTAACTAGTATCCTGTGGCTTGACTTAATCTCTCTAAATATCACTTTAACACCTCCCCAAGAGTCCACATTCGTATTTAAATAACTGCCTTTTTTGGTTTGGTTTTGTTCATGGTTGCTCTCTCTCTTTTTTGTTTTGTTTTTTTAACTGTTACAAATAAACATCATGGGAGAAGGAATGTGTTTCAGAAAAGAAGGGATTATTGCGAACACCTGAGACTGTCTAGGTGTATTTTGGGGACTTTTCTCTCTGAGGAGATTCCAGGCAGAGACATTGCTAGGACAGAGCGAGTGACATGTTTCATGCTTGAGTTTTATTCCAAAGCTCTCGTGGCCTAGTGGTGAGTTGCACTGCCAACTCAGAGGTTCATGGTTCAAAGCCACCAGCTTCTCTATGAGAGAAGGATGGGCAGTCTCTTCCCATGCGAATCACAGCCTCTGTAAACCTGCTGCAGGGTCAGCTGTGAGCTAGTTCTGAGCTCTGTCCAAAGGGCTGGCCCCGGAGCAGCACTGACATTCTTGGGGCACACTGGTCTCTTGCCAGGCGCCTATCCAGCAAGGGGCACCCCGTTGTGTCCATTTCACACTTCTCCATCGTTGCCTAAGCCACACGTCTTTCCTCACGGGGTATTGATTGGTGGTAGCATTTCCCCTGTGTGAATCACTGTTTACTCTGCTGTGTCCCCAGGACTGTACCTGACACTTTTTCCACAAAGCATGTTTATTTCCCAAACTTGACTTCCTTGCTCTCCTCGTCTGCCCCCTCCTCCTCCTAGTTACTTAATGCGTTTTTAATTGACTTTCAGTCAGGTCACCCCTGAAGACAATAACTCAGACTTGCTCTGAGCAGTAAGATCCTTGGTTTAAGAGTTTCATTTCCCACCGGACACATTAAAATACACATTCAAACAGATTCATAAACCCAGCCGAGCCCTGCTGGTGCCGACACACACACACACTGGCCCACAAAACTCAGTACCTACGTTTTCAGGGATGTGGGGACCAATTGTCAAACACAGCTGTTATTAAATGTTAAATAAGTTTACAATTGAATAAGTTAAACTACCCACAAAGGTAATAAATATTCAGAGCTCTTTATTTCATAATTATTTTACTACAGTGATTATTTCCTGTAACCTTGAGATTGTTTATGTCTCTTGTTTGTGGATGAGAAGCCTCTAAGGTAGCGACTGCCTTGGCGTGGAGGTGCTGGGCAAGGACTCTGACTGTCCCCCGTGTGAGGTCCTAGGACTGGGAGAGAAGAGATGCAGACAGGACTAGAAAGTTCTCTCTGGAGAAGGTGGCCGCAGACAGACACAGAAGCCAACAGGATTAGGCTAATTGTTGAAAGAATAAAGAAATACAAGCAGCCAAGTACAATACACTAAGACAGCAGGTCCTGTCTCTCATGAGAAGAAACATCAGTGTGGGGGCAGACTCCTGGGATTTATGGGGTCTTCTCCCTAAACTTACCTTTCTTTGCTTTTGCTTTTCCAATTAGTGGCTGCTTTTTTTTTTTAATACTAGTTTATGGCTCTTTCTGATCTGTGGCGAGAAGCAACTTTCTCTACCACGTAACACAGGTGTTCCTCAGGGTCAGAATGCCCCTAGTTCAAACACAGAACTTTGGGGTGGAGAGTGGAGTTTGCCTCAAGTGGAGACAGGTGTTGCTGGCTCTAGTCCTGCCATTTCCTTGGCCCTTCTTCTCCATGGTCCCTTTGCTCTCTCTGACCCTAATACCGCGGACTTCCAGGAAACACCAAAAGCCAAGCCCAGTGCCATCAAACCAGTTCCAGCTAATGCTGACCTCCTGTCAGGATTCCAGGTCTGTGGCTCTTAACGGGAGGGAACTGTCTTACCTTCCTCCCTCAGAGCGTTACGTAGGTTCAAACCACCAACCTTCCCATTAACAGCCAGGTGCTAACGTACTGTATCATCAGGGTTCCTCTGTCGATACTCAGAAGAAATCAAGCAGAGTGCTCTTAAGAAGTGAAGGTGATAGCTAAGATGTCGTTCCCAACGTACAATCCCTCACGCCTGGCCACCCTACCTGCTACCCTTGACCCAGCCAAACACAACATATCTCCGGAGGCCCGGCAGGCTCACACAGAGCGGCTGACCATTCGATCCCGGCTTAAGTGGGAGTATCTGCTTCAGCACAATGACCCCAAACCCCAGTCGATCATTGAAGATCCTGCCTTGACTCGCTGGACCCATGCAAGATTGGTGAATGTCAATCCCAATTTCAGGCGCAAGCTCTCCCTCATTGGGGCTGTGTTTGGCATTGGGACCCTCTTCTTCTGGTATTATGTTTTCAAAACTGAGAGAGATAGGAGAGAAAAACTTATCCAGGTAGGAAAACTGGAATGACCATTTAATATCTCATACTAAATTTAACAGAAATGGCCATTATTGCTTAAATAAATCTTCTATTAATAATTTTTTTAAAAAAACGATGTGTACCAATGAAGGAGTTTTTCTTTGGCTTTTCAAGGAGAGGAGCAAACTGGGGGTGGGGGTGGGGGTGAGTGGGTGGGGAGAAAAGTGCAACGATGAATGAATGGAATCCCAAAATCTCTGTAGATGTTCATTGAAATTAATAATAATAATAATAATAAAATGTAATAAAAATATTTTAAAAAACAAACTATGTGAAGGTGGTGAACTTCAGTGTGTTCACATGGGATACATGCTCAGGAAAGACCGGCGGCTGGAAAAGGATGTCATGTTTGGTCCTTTTGAGGACATTTTGGCCCTAAAAGGTAACAAAAGGCTTCGATGAGATGGACTCACACCACAGCCCCAGCAGAGAGACAGCAGTTGACGTTTCCAGCTGACACAGGGCGGAGCTAATACCACAATAGTAATAAATAAATAGTCAAGCAAAGTCCTTTTTATTTAGCATGTTGTGTAAAGAGGAAATGAAGAAAACGAAAAAAGGAGACAGGAGAACTTGTGATAGAACAGTCCGACCCAAGACCCCTTAGTTGTTATTTGGTTCTGGTTGTTGTTGTTGTTATATGCTGCCGAGTCGATTACAAGTCATAGCAGCCCTGGGAACAATGGCTCTGAACCTTGTCTCATCCTGAGTCAACCTCTGACACTTCTGACCCCGTTGCCATGGTCACTGTGTCATCCAAGGTCTTTCTCTCCTGTACTGATCCTCCACCCTTCCAAGCATGACGTCCTTCTCCAAGGACTGGCGTCCCCTGATAACGTGATCAAATTATGTGGGACAGAGCTTCACAATCCTTTCCTCCAAGGAGCAATCTGGCCTCACCTTCTACAGGACAGACCTGTTTGTTCTCTTGGCAGTCTGTGATATGCTCAATACTCTATTCCAACATCACAACCCAAAGACATCTATTCTTCTCCATCCTTAATCACTGTTCATCTCTCAGATGTCTAGCAAGCAACCGACAAGACCATGGCTTGAACCAAGTACACCTTAGTCTCAAAACTGACATCCTTGCTCTTTAGCTCTCTGGAAAGGTCCCTGACAGCAGGTTTTCCCAAGGCAATTTATCTTTTAATTTACTGGCTGCTGCTGTTGCAAGGATATTGATTGTGGATCCAAGCAAGAAAAAAAAAACTTAAAAACTTCAATCTTATCTCTATCATGATGCTGCCTGTTGCCTTGGGAGTGAGGGTTTTTGTTGGGTTGTTGTTGTTTTTTTAAATTTATTATTAATTTCTGTAAAAATTTACAGAGACTTTGGATTTCCATTCATTCCTTGTTGCACTTTTCTCCCCTCCCAACCCTCCCCCTTAGTACACTACCCTCCTGGAAAAGTAAAAGACAAAAAATTCTTTCATTCTTTACAAACCCTCCCCCAGGTCCACTCCATCATGTAGCCTTCGCTCTTGACTCCTGTCATGACAAAAATAACCTAATCACAAGGCTGTATAGTCCTTGACCTTCTGCAGCAAAGATTGTTAAATCTTCCTCCGTTTCAGCAAGTAACGTTGTGTGATTTGAGTAATATAAGTAGCTGATGAATCTTCTTCCCTTCCTGAAGACATTTTATTCCCCCACCCCCCATATTTTAATTCATAAAGTCCAGCCTCAAATTATCTGTCCAGGATATAGGTTGAAAAGTTTTGGGAGAAAGATACATCCCTAATGCACTCCTTTCTTCATTTTGAGCCATGCAGTGTCCCTTGCTCTGTTCAGACAACATCTTTTTGGTCTAAGTATAGCTTTCTCATATTTACAACCTAGTTCAGTGTCCACAACCTGAAGCACCTGCTGCAGAGGGTCAAGGACTGCAGCCTGCAATATGGATTGAGGCTCAATGTCAAGAAGACAAAGATTCTCACCACTGGACCAATTGGCAGCATCAGCATGGATGGTGAAGAGATTGAGATTGTACACAGCTTTAGTTTGCTTGGCTCCACAGTCAACAGTCTTTGCACCAGCAGCCAGGAAATTAAAAGGTGCATTGCCATGGGAAAGTCTGCTGTTAGGGACCTCTCCAAAGTACTGGAGAGCAATGGTGTCTCTCTGGAGACTAAGGTGCGTCTGATACAGGCTTTGGTCTTCCCAATCACTTGTTATGCATCAGAGAGTTGGACAATGACCAAGGAGGATAGAAGGAGAATTGATGCCTTTGAGCTGTGGTGCTGGAGAAGAGTACTGAGAATACCATGGACTGCTAGGAAAACAAACAGATTTGTTCTGGAAAGGGTTAAACTGGGTGGTTCCTTGGAGGCAAGGATTCTGAGGCTCCGTCTAACATACTTTGGACATGTTGTGAGGAGAGACCAGTCCTTGGAGAAGGACATCATGCTTGGGAGGGTGGAGGGACAGCGCAGGAGGGGAAGGCCCTCTATGAGGTGGATTGATTCAGTGACTGGGATAATCGGGATGGAAGTGTCAGAGACAGTGCGATTGGCACAGGACAGAGCGGAGTTTAGGGCTGTTGTACATAGAGTCGCTATGAGTAGCAAGCGACTCGACGGCACATGACAACAACAGTTCAGTGTCAGCCACAATTTGTTGTGATCCACATGGTCAAATGCCTTTGGGTTGTTGATAAAACACTGATAGACATCCTTTCGGTATTCTCTGCTTTAGGCCTACACCCATCTGGCATCAGCAATGATATTCCTGGTACCACAACCTGTTCTTAACCAGCTTGTATTTCTGGCAGTTCTTGGTCAATGTACTGTTCTGGTTGTTTTGGGATAATCTTCAGCAAGATTTCGCTTGCATGTGATATTAGTGATATTGTTTGGCAATTTCCACGTTCTGTTGGATCACATTTTTTTGGAAAAGGGAGTAAATATGAATCTTTTGCAATCACTTGGCCAGGTAGCTGTCCTCCACATTCCCTGACAGAACCTTATTTTTTGCCAACTCTTTCAGATCAGGTCGAACGTCTTCCTTTCTTACTATGATCATATGCTACTTCCTGAAATGGGTTGAAAAAATTCTATTTCAAAAATAAACTTGGCAGTGCATGTAATACAAAAGGTTAGCAGTTTCCACGAATTGCTGAAACTTGTCACTTAGGTTGGTTGCGTCCAAAAATTTTCTTTCATACAGAATGACAATCGATCTTTACCAATACACAGAATTTTTAGTAGATATGGGAAGGGAGGTGAACACAAAAGCGGCAAGCTTCAGGAATGGTCTTTATTAATACAGAGGAGGCTGTGAAAGGCAGTGGAGAGTGTCTGTTTTTGATCCAGCAGGAGGCATTGGACAGAGGGTGAGCCTTTTTACTGCCATGGTGCTTGCAGTGCACCTGAGACCTGGACAAGGACGAAGGATGACAGAAGGATGCCTCTGAGCTGTGGTGTTGGAGAAGTGTCAAATATCCATGGACGGCCAAAAGAACAAGCAAATATGTCCTGGCGAAGGGGTAGCCAGGGTGCTCCTTGGAGGCAAAAATAGCAAAGCTTTGTCCCACATACCTTGGGCATGTTGCTACGAGAGGCTCATCCTTGGAGAGGAACATCATGCTTAGAAAGGTGGAGGGTCGATGGAAGAGAGGAAGACCTTCACCCAGGTGGACTGGCACGGTGACTGCTGCAGTGGGCTCAAGTGTGTCAGAGATGGTGAAGATGGCACAGGACAGGGCTGAAGTCTGTTGTTCCTACGGTCACTATGAGTCATCCTTGAAGGCACCCAACAAAAACAGTAACCTGGTGTTAGAGGCTTATTGTTCTAAAGGATGCTAATCTGTTAGAACTAAGAGGGAGTTGTGCTGCCAGCTGGAAAGATGTGTGGTGTGAACCCACCAGTTACTTCTCCAGAAGAAGACGGGAAATCGACTTCCTTGCTGTTTGCTGCCTCTGAAGACCCGCCGGAAGGTCGGCCGAAGGTCAGCTCTGACTCGATGGGACCTAGCAGGGCAGCAGCGTGGGAATAAGAAAGAAACTTGTTGGGCCAGTTGGTGCTTGGATGATTTTGTTGTTATTTGGAAATGATGTCTGGACTTATGTCAGGATGGAGATGCCAGCGAGATTCTGTGATTCTGCCGATCGCAGACGCCATGTGCTGTAAGTGCCACAGCACAGCACACCCAGCCCCTGAGCAGACGGGTTCAAATGGTGGTAAATCCGCCACCTCCAGCGATGTGACCTGTGCAGTGGGCGGCAGGCATGTTCTAGGCGGGTACAAGGTATGACATGTCTGGGGGGTTTGCATGATCTGGTGTCCAGCCATGGCTGCCAGAACACGGCTCAGGGTGTGCTGAGAGGGAGATTCCTGGAGTGAGGAAATCAGAGGAGACAGGGGACAGTGGCCGGCGAGACATTCTGTCACTCCTGGTCCTTCGTTCGCTGGAGGACACGTCTTGGGCATCTCCTTCCACAGCCCATGGCTCTAAGCTGCATTTCCACCTTCATGACAGTCACTGGCTTCTGTGAGGGTGTAACGCAGACATCGTTCAACAAGCTCACACCCTGGGTCACAGCGGGCCAGGAGCCGGGCTCACCGTGCCGTCCAGTGAGGCTTGGAACATGGATTCTAACCTTCCCCTGACAGTGCTGGGGAAATCTATGTATTCTCCCCTAAAGGGCAGATGGGCCCTAGAGGAGGGCGTGGAAGCATGAGGAAGGCACCCCTGGAGGATGTGCTACAACCCACACGACCAGTCTGGGTTCTCCCACCTTGGGGACCAGGACACAGATGGAGGCTTTGGGCCTGGTGCCCTGTGACCCTGAGTCCCATGCCCTTTGCCTCTGTGTGGGTGCCAGGTCTGCTGGGAACACAGCACTCTTACCGCATAGCCAGTGCCCTGGTTCCGGCCTCCCTTGCCCCAACAAAGAAGTGAACCAGGCAGGGGACGACAGGAGGACATACCGTGTGTGAATGCCTGGGCCTCGGCCTGGTCCTGCCCAAAAGAAGCCCAGCATGGGCCGAGCCCTTGTTAGGACATGAGATGAGATAAGAGAGGAGGGACAGAAGTAAAGAGAAAGGGGAGACAGTTTTATGAAAGAAAGAACGTCCCAGCGAGGGAGATAGCTCATTTCTCCAAAAGTGAACAGAGAAAGACGTTGTGCCACAGGAGTTAACCCAGCTGGCTCGCTGCTTTTGGGGTGTTTTTCTTTTCTGGGCCTGAGTCTCGGCCAGTGGGATGATGCTGAGTTCAAAATTCGGTAGGCGGTTCTCATTCTGGTCTGTTGTCTTGCTGCCATGCGCTTAAAACCATCATCGGGCAACTTTGGTCTAATGGTATCAGTTTCCTGGTTCTGAGCGGATCGGGCTCGGTTTTAGCCACTTCATTTGACCCTTGTCTTCGGTTGGCTCCCAACAGAAGCTTCCTCTGGTTTTGACCAGTATCCATCCTACAACTCTTCCCACCCAGGTTTGCCTCCTTTGCCCACCTCTGACCCTAACAGCCCCAGGCCAGGTGGAAAGAGCCTTTCCAGGGGGACCCATTCCCCAGCAACCAGCGTCAGCCCTTGGAGGAGACCCACAAAAGCTTCTCTGGTGCCCAGCCCCAGCGGAAAGCTGCCCTAGCCAGCTACTGCCTCTCTAACAGAGACACCACCAGTGATGCTTTTAACACAGAGAAATTTATTCTCTTACTGTTTAAGAGGCAGGTGCAAATCCACAGTGCTGCTTTGAAGTGAAAGCATTCAGGCGTACTTAAGCCTGGCAGGTACTTAAGCCTGGCAGTTTGCTTAGCGTAGGGAGGTAGGTGGAGGGGGGGGAGTCCCATTGCTAATTAAAAAAGTCAATTTGCAGAAACCTCCGTGCGTCTTCCTCTGAGCTTCGCCCCCATGCCCCTAGAAAGGTTCCTTTTTAAAAAAGCATCTTAAAAGAGGACAGGATCTAAGGTCTTCTTCATTTCCACTTCCACCCCAACTGGCCTGGGCTAAAGGAATTCACCTGAGTCTCAATTTCACTTTGATGTTGCTATGGGCTCTCAAGTCATCTGCGAATCATAGCGACCCTGTGTATAATATCTCCGAAGTCTTCCCTGGCCTGCCCTGTCACACTGTCTCCAACACACCTGATTCCATTACCCCACTCACCGTGTCAATCCATCTCATCTGGGGTCCTCCTCTCCTGTGCTGTCCCTCCACCCTTCCGAGCATGATGTCCTTCTCTAAGGACTGGTCTCTCCTGGCCACGTGCCCAAAGTATGTGAGATGAAGTTTCAAAATCCTTGCCTCCAAGGAGACACTTGGTCTCACCTGCTCCAGAATTTTCACCCTGGTGACACCTCTTTGTGTGTCCTCATTCCTGTGTGTGTGACTGTCCTGTGTCTGTGACAAGTTGTAGAGGTGGCTTTGCTGACCATATCAGAGGTCTCTCATATCAAAGAGAACCTGCAAGCAGATGAATGAGCACTGTTTTAGCAGCTGGATGTGAAGTGGATCTCAGCTCTAAGAGAAGTGTCTGTCTGTCTGCCTGCCTGCCTGCCTGCCTGCCTGTCTCCTCCGCCTTCCACTCTCCTTTCTCTCTGGGTTGGTTCTAATGAAGGTCGCCCTCTCCTTGAGCCTCTGTGGGCTGGGAATTCCGTGGGAAGGTCCATGTGCCTGGCCTTTCCCGGTGTCACGGTGTCCTGGCATGAGTCCTAGGTTCAGAAGCACACACTCCACTCCTGCCAGTTCTTTCTTGGTGACACGAAGGTCTCCCCTTCTTGACTCACTTCCTCCCCCCTTTTCTCGTTAGTGGGTGAAAGGTATTACAGACCACACCCCCAGTGGGCAACTCCCCTTACAGGGAAGCAGGGCTGTGTTGGGATTGAGGGGGGTTTGCATTCCATTCCTAATCCTTGTACAACTCTTTAGTCTAACAGACCGTGGGGATCAATGCATGGCTCCTACAGTATATAATTACACACATGTATTTTGTGGAGGACACAGTGGAACCCACGGCAGAGGCCCACAATGCTCACCCAGGGCTCACTCTCCTCTGGAATCTTAATTAAAATCCCTTCACCCAGTAACTGTACCCACTGCTGTGTGAACAATGATGTCAGCTTGTGTGAGCAATTAGCAAACAGCATGGCGCCTCGTGGAAACGGCCAGCTGGGCTCATGCTCTCTCGGTTCCACACGGAGGAGGCCCCTCCGTGTGAACCTGACATCAGTCTTCTGTCACTGCCCTCCGGGTTGCAGTGAGGTGAGGTGGGAAAGCAGGATAACCACAGAGAAAGAGCATGGGCGGCCGAGGGCTGTTATGTTCCAAACCCACAATTTAGTTCTGGACTCTTCACGGCAGAGACGTCACTCAGGAGAGGCCAGGGGTGCACGCTCCACCAGGTGATGCTGTCAGAGGAGTTGAGAGCAAAATGATGGTCTACACGACTTTTGTAGAGTGTGTTTCAGAGGAAATTCATTGTGGATTTAATAAAAACAGCTCTGTAGTTAGCTATAACAACCAAGATAGAAGCCCGGCTTCCGTGGATCAGTATAGTTGACGTTAGATGCTGCCCCGTTGTTCTGACTCATAGTGGCCCCACAGACGAGAGCACAGCCCTGCCCGGTGCAACCCTAACAGCCCCTGCCGTTCGCGTGCTGGCCTTCCCCAGGGGCTGAACCCTCCTAATAACGTGTTCAACTTATGCAAGAGAAAGCCTCACAGCCTTCGCCTCCAAGAAGCATTCTGGCTGCATTTCTTCCCAGACAGAATTGTTTGTTCTTCTAGAATTCTGTGATACATTTGATGTCTTTCATCAGCATTGTAATTCAAAGGCTTCAGTTTTTCTTCAGTATTGCATATATGCCATCTAGCTTTCACACACACACACACATTGCAGTTGGGTACCATCAATCGCCTGTGACTCATAACGACCTTATGCACAACAGGTTTGAATGTTACCCTCTGCTGTGCTAAGTTCACCCCGTCTGGTACGCTCGAGCCCATGGTTCCTGTCACTGCCTCAATCTATGTTGTTGAAGGTCTTCCTTTCTTTCTCTGACCTTCCATGTTCCCCAGCACGAGATCCTTTTCCAAGGACTGGCCCCACTTGACAACATACCCACAGGATATGGACCAAATGTCACCCTTGCTACCTCTCCGGAACATCCTGGTTGTACTGTCTCCAAGACAGACCTTCTTCCTTTTGGTGGTCCATGCATAGTCAGTACTCGTTTCCAACACCACCATCCAAAGACACTGATTCTTCCACCTTCTGTCATCCTTATTCACTGTCCAGCTTCCCAACACATTGAAAAGGCCATGACTTGGATCAGGTGCACCTTAGTCTTTAAACTGACATCGTTGCTCTTTCGCACTTGAAGAGTTCCTTGATCTTTATCAGTGTTTAAAATCTAATTTGCCTACAGCAAGCAAAGTTGTGTCACCTGCACATTACAGGTTGTTGATGAGTCTTCCTCCGTTCTTAATGTCATGTTCTTCTTCATATAGTCCAGCTTCTCGAGTTACCGGCTTGGCGTATGGATTGAGTAGATCTGGAGGAAGACTAGAAGCCTGACGCACGCCTTTCCTGATGGAACACCGTGGAGCGTTCCCTTGTTCTGTGCACAGGTTCTGTATGGACACGACTGAGTGTTCTGGAAATCTCATTCTTTGCAATGTTTTCTTAAACATTTATTATGCATCACAATATCAGATAAAATGTAGGCAAGCGTCTTTCTGGTATTCTCTACTTTCAGCCAACACCCATCTGATATCAGCAGTGCTGTCCCTCTTTCCACATCTTCTACTGCATTGGACTTGTGTTTCTGATAGTTCTCTGTTAGAGCATTGCTGAAGTCATCTTTGAATGATCTTCAGCAACATTTTACTTGCATGTGAGGCTACTGATATTGATCGATAATCTCCACATTTTGTTGGATTACCTTTCACAAATTACAGACACAAATATGATCTCTTCCGACTGGTTGGCTAGGTAGCTATTTTCCAAAAGTGTTGGCATAGCTATGTGGGTGCTCCCAGCACTACATCTGCTGTTGAGACAGTCGGTTACTATTCCTCCTTCCTGAAATGCTTGAATGGCAACCAGTGCTTCACGGAGCAGCGTCTCTGTGGATGCCTCCCGTCTCTCCATGCTTCCTGCATCATCTAACGCTTTGCCCAGAGAACCCTTCCGTCTTACAGTGGCAGGCTTGCATCCCCACCTCCCCCTTCAGTTCTTTCCGTTTAAGCAATCTGCGCGTGTTCTTCTTTTTTGGTTTCCAGATCTCTGCACATTTTTAAAAAATGTTTTTCCTCGTCGAGCTGCCCTTTGAAGTCTGTCCACTGCTCCTCTCCTTTATCTCCTTTCCTTAATCATTTCTCTCATTCGCTTCAGCTTCTCTGCAATCTGGGGGACGTTTGAGAGTCTCTTCTGACATTCATTTTGGTCTTTTCATTCTTTTTAACGACTTTTTGCTTTCTCCATGTGTGACATCCTTAATGTCATCCCACAACTCACCTCGTTGGGGGACCAACAGGCTAAAAGCCTGTGTTAATTTGCTTTTTAAACCTTCTGACGTTCTCTGGTCTGAACTGTTATTATTACAGTGACCAGGATGCTGAGAATCATGTGGCTTCACCCCCAGGAGGCTGGTTTTGTTAAATGTTCTGGCGTTTTTGCGGTGACATTGTGGTCATTAGTATTTGGGAACCTACTGTAATAACATTTTGGAGAAAGAAGTTGTAATTAAAGGAAAGGAAGGAGAAAAAATGTTAAAGGCTTCTAGGTAGTTATTAGTAATGTAACTAATAATGTTACTAGTAATGTAATTCGGTGCAGGAAGGTTTGACCATGTAATTTTGTTGTTGGTATTCGTATACTGTAAGAAATACTGCATTTCAACAATCACCGGTCTATTTATTACGTGTTATTCCAGGATTACAGTGAATAGTGAGCATCACTAAGGCTTCTGGATGGTCTGGTGTGGGGAGAGGTCCCTGGGGGTGGTGACACTTACTGTGCGTACTGGGTGTCCCTGATCCAGCGCTGTCCCTGCCAGCGGCCAGCTGCCAGCCCCTGTGCTGTGGGGGGAGGGGACAGGAAGCCATCGCATCTGTGGTCTTAGAGGGCCGGGTAGTGACTGTTCCTTTGTCCCGCAGCCACTCCCTCCACAATGAAAACACCAGCCTTAACAGCTAAAATATTTGCTTCCCAGAATAGATGCCCAGTGACGCAGCAAATGCCTCCCAGCTCGGGCACCGTGGCTCCATTCGGGTGATGGAAGCCAGTGCTTGCCTCGGGGCTGGGCAGGCAGCCGCCTCATAAACGCCTTCCAGATCCTTCCAGAATGGCCATCCTGTTGTTTCTAGGGCGCCCCTGGGAGGGTTTGTGGGAGCCAGCAGGCAGAGTACGGCTCCAGCCTGAAGCCCTGGGAACGGCCTCGTCCTGTGCTCTGGACTGTGCTGTTGCTGAGGAGGGAGGGGGCTGTGAGGCTTGCTGGGCCCTGCAGGGGACGGGAAGGATGGGGCTTGCACAGCTCTGCCCTCCCCCAGCTGTGTGTCACTGGGCCAGGCGCTTGCCCTCTCTGAGCCTCCATTCCCACACTGTTTTTCCCACACTAGTGCAGGGCAAGAGTACCCGTCTGACAGGAGCCTCGCAGGGGTGAGTGCAGAGGGCATAAGTGGTCCAGCACCACATGCTTGGGAAGGACCCCTGAACCTTACCCTTGTTCTTGTCCTTGTCCACCAGCCCCAAGTGAGAAGGGATTCCTGCCAAGCCCCTCCCCTCTCTGAGGCCGAGGCTGAGCTCATCGCCCCCAGACAGGAAGAGGCGGGCATTGTGCCGCACGGTTCCTTTGTCCATTTGGTTCTGCTGGGAATTTTGTATCAGAATCCTCTTCAAAACTGAGAAGGACGAGAGGGCAGAGTGCTTGCGGGCACTGGCAGGGCCCTGGACAGTGCCAAAAGAGACCGCTGCCCGGCTTCCAGCTGGACCTTACTTGCCCGCTCCAAGTTCTCTTAGGGGGGAAATGCCACAAGGGCTGCTGACGGGAAGGTTGGTGGTTCGAATCTGTCAGCCGCTGCATGAGAGAAAGATAAACAGTGTCCTCCAGCAGAAACTGACAACCGACGGGAAAAGGGGGGAAAAAGCCTTTTTGTTCAGCACTTTGAGTAAAAGTGGGAAGCAGGAGAGCTTGGGATCAGAGCAATTTCTACCTGAGTCCAAAGGTTGTTGCAAAATCTGCAGTCTGTAGACTAGTAGTAAAAGTCAGTTAAGGCTTCATGTTTCCGTGAATTGCTGGAACGACTGAGTTACACTGAGTGGTGACAGACTAACCACTCGGAAAGGAGTCCGATACCAGGCTTTGCCGACAATGGACTGGGAAGTTCTTTATTGCTGTCAAATCCTCGTAGCCCATGAAGGAGGCTGCTCCTCCCGTGGTCTTTTCAATACAAGATTATCTTAGCAACAGCCCAGCTGGTTTCTCTGTGCCCAGCAAAGCGTGTCTACTTTCAGAGACACGGGGCAGTGTTGTCAGTGGGGTGGCACGTGTGTCAAGGTCTGTCTTCTGCCCTGGGCGCTGTGTGCCCTGTGACGTAGTGTTTAACCACTAATGCTGCTAATTGAAAAGTCACAGATTCAGCTCGTTGGGAGGAGTCTGGGCAGTGTCCTTCTGAAAAACCTTCAATTCACAGCCTCGGAAATTAGAGGGAGGGTCTTCAGAAAGCAGAGTCGACCCAGAGGCAGTGGCTCTGGTCGCGGGGTTAGCTGTTTTGTTTTTTAAGACTCTCGTCATCCTTCACACAAATGTTAGTGACTTTTTCTCTTCCTGAACAGAGGGCTGCATTTTCTTGAGCGATTCTGGCAGTGTGACTGCTGTTTGGGTGGTTAGAAAGCTAGGCGATGCCCATGAGGAGAAGGGCCTGTGGATTTGGGGGAAGGCCCAGGGGGCCCAGGGGCTTTAACTGCAGGCTGTAGCTTTCAGAAAATCATAAGCTCCTGGGCTTCAGGCTCGAGAGGCTGGTCCAGCGCTCTCCCCCTGACTCTCAGCCCCTCGGGACACTTCCCTGCAGCCCCACAGGGCAGCGGGCAGCAGCCATCCATAGGTTCTAGGCTTCCCCAGCTTGCACCCAGTGGCTGGAGAGGCCTGACTTCCAGCAGGGCCAGATCCAGAGGTGATCAAGACCCCAGCAGAGACCCACACCAAGATGGACCAATATGGTGGCTGTAGCGATGGGCTTGAGCGTATCGGAGACCATGAACCTGGAGCAGTGCGGGGCAGGATTCAGACCTGCTGTTTGCAGGGTTGCTGTGAGTCAGAGAGTCATTCCAGGGTCACTGGATAGCACCTAACAAAACCACCACCACCAGCAACAGCAGCAGAGGCCCCAGGGAGCTCTGGTGGTATAAGACACAGCCTTTCGGTCAGGGGTTCAAGTTCACAAGAAAGCAGTCTCCTTCCAAGAAAGATCTGTAGTTGCATCAGCCAATGGAAGGTCTCTCTGATTGGGCTTCAGTTCAGTGGCAATGAGTTCCTGGGCAAAGGGAGCTCTGGTGGCCTAGTGGCAAGAAGCTACTCTAGAATCCTGAAGGCATGTGGTTCAAATCCACCAGTTCCTCTGCTGGAGAAGGAGGGTTGGTCAGATCCTATTTGATGGTTGTTGTTGTTGTTATGTGCCGTCGAGTCGTTTCCGACTCATAGCGACCTTATGCACAACAGCTCTAAACCCTGCTCTATCCTGCGCCAACCGCACCGCCTCTGACACACCCATCCCGATTACCCCAGTCACTGAATCAATCCATCTCATAGAGGGTCTTCCCCTCCTGCGCTGTCCCTCCACCCTCCCAAGCTTGATGTCCCTCTCCAAGGACCCGTCCCTCCTGGCAACATGTCCAAAGTATGTCAGACGAAGCCCCAGAATCCTTGCCTCCAAGGAGTAGCTTGGTTTAATCCTCTCCAAGATGAATCTGTTTGTTTTCCTGGCAGTCCATGGTACATTCAGTACCCTTCTCCAGCACCACAGCTCAAAAGCATCCACTCTCCGTACACAAAAATAAAAAACAAACAAATAAAATGAGTTACTGTGTAGAGGACAGCACCTGAGGTCAGCCAGGACACAGTGGTCCTTGTTATAACAATAATGACTTTCTAAATAACAAATAGTTTATTGGTAAATACAGTATGGTTACAATGACAAGTAATTCACTTGAACAGGAATAACTGGGGCGATGGGGGTAGGTGTGTCGGACTCAGTGAGATTAGCTCAGGACAGGGCAGGATTCAGAGCTGCTGTACATAGGGTGAGTCGCAGGAGACTCAATAACATAACAACGACAAATGTTTGACAATCAACAATCAAAACCCTTGAAACCAGAAGTCAGGAAATCAGAAGACGTATTGCAAGTCAGCTGTCAGGGACCTCTCCAAAATACTGAAGAGCTATGGTGTCAGTTTGAAGACTAAGGTGCACCTGATTCAGGCCAGGGTCTTCTCACTCAGAGAGCTGGACAATGAATAAGGATGACAGAAGAATTGATGCTATTGACTTGTGGCTCTGGAGAAAAGCACTGAACATTCCATGGACTGTCAAGAAAACAAGCATGTATGTCCCGGCACGGGTGCAGTCAGAGAGCTCCGTGGAGGCAAGGATGACCAAGCGTCGTCTTCCACATTTTGACCATGTAGCTAGGTGAATGAGGCTATTCCTTGGAAAGGGGCAGCATGCTTGGAAAAAATAGAGTGTCAGGGAAGGAGAGGAAGACCCCCAAAAAAGATGGGTTGACACTGACTTCAGCAATGGGCTCTAGTATGTCAGATATTACAAGGATGACACAGAAGAGAGTTGGTTCAGTTTGTCTGTTCATAGGGTCATTATGGCTCATACTCGACTCAATGACACCAAACAGCAATCATCAGAAAATCTGTGACCTTTGGGACTGTCTCACAGAAATCCAAAATCACTCAGGGACCAAACCTTAAATTAATTAAGCCATATGTAATAAGTCTGTTGTATGTGGAATCTGTAGAATTCTGTAGATTATCGCCTTCTACCCAAGTGAAAGCTGGAGGGATGATAGAAAGAAAATTGATGCCTTTGAGCTGTGGTGCTGGAGAAGAGTATTGAATATACCGTGGACTGCCAGGAGAACAAATAGGTTCATCCTGGAGGCAGGGATTCTGAAGGTTCGTCTGACATAAATTGGACATGTTGCAAGGCAGGATCAGTCCTTGGAGAAGGACGTCTTGCTTGGCAAGATGAAGGGACAGCAGAGGAGAGGAAAACCCTCAATGAGATAGATTGATTCAGTGACTGGGGTAATGAGGGTAGGAGTATCAGAGACAATAAGGTTGGCATGAAATAGAGCAGGTTTCAGGGCTGTTGTACATAGGGTCGCTATGAGTTGCAAGTGACTCAGCAGCATATAACAAAAACCAAACTTGTCACATTGACACTTAATTATGGCTTTTGACTATTTTGTCTCCTTTGTATTTTATTTTGCATCAGTCAGACTTTTTCCAATCATAGTGTCACCTCTTTGGATACCATAAAAATGTTGACTAAGATTTTCTGCAAAGACAATACTTAAATTTTAACTGTAGGCTACACTGACAGTCCAGAACACATAGAACTGTTCTACGCTCCACTCAGTGTTAAGGGAGTCACAGAGCCTCCAGGAAAAACCATCTGCAGGATGTGTCAGAGGATATGTGGGAGGCCCATGGTCTCAGGATCCCGGAGTCCTGCAGAAGTCCTCGACAGTAATAATGTAAGCACTAGTGGATCGTGAGTCCATCCTAACTCGCGGCAGTGCCATGGGATGGAGCAGGACCACTCCGTAGGCTTTCTTGCGTCCGTCTTGATCCATCAGGCAGACGGCTAGAGCGTTCTTCTTCAGCTCTGCTGTGTGGCTCACGCTACCAGCCATCAGGTGAGGTGCTGGGCTTGCTGTGTGTTCTCAAGGTGAGTCCCACTGATGGGGACACCACCGGACAGAGGACAATGGCCCTTCATGGGAGCCGATTGCAGGTCATTCTTCTGTGGCACCCCTGGGTGGGTTCAGACTACCAGCCTTTCAGCTCGTACTAAAGCACTCCATCATTACAACACTAGGATTCCTTTTAGGAACCAAGTGCAAAGTGTGCCGCAGTGCTGGAAAAGAAGCCCGTTTATTTGTTTATTTTATTTTACGAGTAAAGTTCATAAAAGAACTGCTGAGCAGGGTATAACAGCTGAGTGGGGTGGGAGCTGCCAAGTGGGGAAGAACTGCCAAGATGAACGGAATTGCCAAGGATGGAACTGCCAAGTTGGGCAGGGAAACTGCTGAGCAGGACAGAACTGCCAAGAAGGACAGAACTGCCTAGTCAAGGTGGAACTTGCAAGTGGGGCAGGGAGCTGCCGAGCAGGCTGGAACTGCCAACAAGGATCCAACTGTGAGCTGGGGTGAGGCTCACCGTGGAACTGCCACGCTGTCTGTGTCTGATGGCCGTCTGGAGAGGGGCATTTCCTGCAGAGCTGTGCTCTAGTGACCAGCCCTCCCTGCCACTGGAGGTGATGACTAATACAGAGCAGAAGGACCCCATTGGTTCTCACTTCTGATGCCTTCTCCTCCCTCAGCGGGCACACAGCCCAGGAACACTCACTGCCATCCACAGTGTCTCCGTGGCCTGTCCTGGGGCCCGCAATTGACATGCAGCCTCGTTCGTCCTCGCACGGGGGTGAACATCTACTGTGAAATCAAAGCTGGTTTTCATTTGTAAAATACGAGAGAATGTTCTGCAGCAGGGTTGCATGCAATGGGTAAGCAATCAGAGACTAACCAAAAGGTTGGTGGTTCGAACCTGCCTTGGTGCCCCACAGAAGAAAGGCCTGGTGATCTGCTCCTTTAGATGACCGATGGAGTTATGCTACTCTGTCACAAAGGTACAAAGTCCAAATCACCTCAGTGGCACCCAGCAGCAACAAGACTGCTTAGGTCACTGCGCACAGAGCAGCCTGCAGGCGTCTGCACAGACGTCGAGTCCAACTGGACATTCCATGTGTTTAGAGAAAGCTGTCACATTAATTTTTAGTTGACTTTCGCCCCACTACGTTCCTGGTACTTGTGGAGTTCAGTGCCTCCTGAAGACCCAGTGTTGATGGGCCACCATCTGGCCTGACTCAGGCTGTCACTGCCTTCCCCGCAGAGGGGGCCCTTTCTCAGGCCAGGGTGCCCAGCAATCCTTCTTAGAACCCAGAAATTCCTAAAGCATATGCCCCAATTCCTGTCCTGTCAGAAGTCCAGCGTCACCAAAACTTATATGAATGCACGGGTGCATCACGGCCCTCACCAGATGTGCTTCCAAGCCCACGTGGATGCTGGACAAAGCTCTGTGCTTTTCTTCCCAGAAAACTAGAACACCAAGTACACTGGTTTGGTGGTCCACTCAATTCCGACTCACAGCGACCCCACGGGCAGAGCAGAACTGCCCATAGTCACCCCCCACTGTCACCTTCACGGAAGCTGACTGCTTCATCTTTTACTTTAACCAGAGTGTCACCAGCACACCTATTTTTACAGAACTAAAAATCAAACCAAACCCACTGCCTTCAGTTCCATTCCAGCTCAGTCATGTTATCCGAGGCTGTAATCTTTGCAGGAGGAGGCCTCTCATTCCCCCTGCACCTCCCAGAGAACAGCTGGTGGATTTGAACCACTAACCTCTGCATTAGCCACACAGCATGTTTCACACTACACCCTCCGAGTTCCTTCCTCATTCTCATAAAGCTGTCACTACAGCAATGACACAGCTCACAGATGGCCTCTGAGGAGTGAGGGCCAGGCAGAAGTCCTGGCACAAGGCCACAGGTGTGGGGCCGAGAGGAGGGCACCTGGGCAGCCCTGTCCCATTCTGGGCCTCCCTGTTCTCTCCTGGGAGAAGGGACAGATGGAAGGAGGGTCCATGCTAAGCTGAAACCTTGCTGACTTTCTCTCTGGCTAATGGGGACACCAGGAGTGACATCCATTTCCTACACAACTTGCCTCTGGAAACCGTATGAACTTTGATAAATGTCAATAGTTGTAGAGGGGCTTCAGGCCTTTTGTTCTTGGGGTCGCTAGGAGTCCTGCTTGACTCAAAGGTAATCAACAACAACAACGGAGACACAGAGATGTCATCTGAGGCTGAAGGTGCGCCCTCCCCGAGTCATGGCATTTCCAACCGACTCATGTGCATGTGACAGCCGGCCAGTGAAGACTGAAGAGGTGATGCCTTTGAATGGTGGGAAGCGATATTGGGCATCCCAGGAGCTGCCAGAAGAACAAACAGCCCATTCTTGTCTCGCATGCTTGGAGCACAGTCACCAGGGTCCCTGGAGAAGGACGGCATGCGTGGGAGGAGAGGAAGACCCTCAACGAGCAGTGACCGTGACAGTGGACTTGAGCACAGAGAGGGCAGGAGGGCCCTTCGGAACAGGCCAGGGCTTGGTTTGGCTGTGCAGACCCTTTGAAGGCTGGAGCAGCCTCGAAGGCACGTAAGGGCAACAACCACAGCGGAGAAGGAGACAGAGACGCTGGCTCAGCACCCTGGGGAACTGCTGAAACATTCATAGCAGGGGCAGCCGGGCCCAGACGCAGAGGGAGCGGAGGGAGCGCTCGGGCTCCGAGCACTTTGCGGCGTTTAATGCAGAGCGTGGTGCTGACGGTAAGGACACGGCATCAAATATTTACTCCAGCAGCATTAAAAATTCACCTTTGGCTTGGGGATGGGTAAAGAGCCGAGAAACACTGAGGGCGGGGGGAGGAGGGTGGAACGGGATGGAAGGAAGGAAGGAAGACCACGTGCAGGGCATGGACGAGAAGCTCTCCCGCCCCCAGTACACCCACTGTTGGTGTCACACCCCCTCTCTCAAAGCCGGAGCAGCCCCCTGGCTCTGCCTCTGCTGAGGCCCGCAGGCCAATGATGGGCCTTGTCTCTGGAGCCACAGTCCTTTGAACTCTGACCTCCCCTCTGCAGGCAGCAGGCAGAGAGCTGCAGGCTGATGGGCGAGAGTTTCTGAGATGGGAGGAGATGAGTGGGAATGGAGGTGAGAGGCGGAGCCCCTGAGCAGCAGGTGCAAAGATCCTGGGGCAGCCAGTGCTGGTGTTTCAATGTGTCAGAGGGGAGGAAAAGACAGGAAGTGTGGGGAAAGGTGGGAGACCCAGGGAGACAGGCTTCATTCTAAGGCCAGAAAACAGTTGCTGTGAAGACCCAGTGTAGGGAGGGCGCCGGACATCCTGCACAGAGTGACTCTCTGAGAGTCCAGGAGCCCTGGGAGGTGGTCAGGAGAAGCAGGTCAGCCGGGCATATACCAGCCTGGCAGTCAAGTGCCCCTGCTGAGTGCCCGTGGACGCTCGCCCTGCCCCCTGCCTGCGAGTGTGATGTCCCAAGAGCTGCTGGGGACTTCGGGGACACTTGGAGGCCATGTCTGCCAGTAGCTGCCGAGCAAACGTGGCACCTGAAGCATCGTCCACACCTCCCCCTCTTTCTGGCCTTTACTTACTTGCAGGGGGGTGGGGGGTGGGATGCCTCAGCCGGCTTCTCTCACAGAGCAAGAAAGTGAGATTTCTCATTACATTTTTTTTATTGTTGCTGAAAATATACATGTACAGATTCAGCAAAACACATGCGGACTCCGTCACACCTGCTCGGGGTGACCGCTCGCTCGCTCCCCTCCTTCTGAGAGCTGTTCTTCCTCCATTAGCAGGAGCACCCTGCCCCCTCAAGGTTCCTCTCTAAGCTTTTAAGTTGCTGTTGTCAATCGGATCCCACAGAGATGGCTCTTAAAAGGGCTTAATTCTCAGGGCCGTTCCTGACTCGTTAAGCTAAATTGTTGTTTGGCTTAAAGACTCATTAAATTTTTAAAAATGACAAGGGCCCTGTGATACACAGACGGCTTCTAATTTGTCTGCACGGAGCCTTTTTCCGGAGGCTTCTAGGCTTTTCTGGAGACAGATGGAACAGTCCCTGGAGGGTGAGTGGGACAGGAGAGCCTCCTCCCTCTAGTGCCGGGCCTGCACCAGTGCCTCTAGATGAGGGGTTTTCTGGCCACTTGATAGATGTGACGAGTCCAAATTCAGCCAGAAAGAGGCGCTGGGATTGTGCATCTCAACTCTAACCCCCCTCTGAGAACACCCACATTATGTCCAGGTTTCGAGAGAGACCCTGAAACCCAGAGGCTGCCCCTTCCCCTAACACACACAGACCACTTCCCCTCTCAGCTCCTCTTCTGCGCTGTCCAGCAGATCTTTCCCTCAAGGGCTTTCTTCCCAGGGAAGTTGCAAGGATCTGGGTGTCCGTGGGTCAGCCTGGACTCTGATGAGGCCGGCACTGAAGCAGAGCATACCTTAGCCTGGGAAGTGGAAGACGTGGATTCATGTTCTGGCCCTACTCAGGGCACTGAAGGGAAAGTTTGACTTGTGTAAATGAGCAATATAGGAGGAAGATGGGCTTCAGGAGCGGCTTGACCCAGTAGCTCCAGCCATCTGAAACAGACCTCATTTTGCCTTTCCTCCCTTCGCTTCTCTGAAGGGGAGCATTTCTTCTTTCTGGATCCCAAGTTATTGTCCACCAGTTCTGAATAGACAGGTCTGCCTCCATCAGGGAGCTCTGGTGGCCTTGTGGTAAGAAGCTATGTTGTAATCCCAAAGGCATGTGGCTCCAGCGCCCCAGCTGCTCCATGGCAGAAGGATGGTCAGTCTCCTCCCGCGTCACTCACTGCTCCTGACAGCCTGCTGGGGGGCCAGCAGTGGGGCTATTCTGACTCAAGGGGCCACAGCATCAAGAAGTCTGAATCATCAGCAAAGGGGATACGGGCCTGGCTCTCTCTCTGGGAGGCCACCAGCTTCTCCCACGTATACGAGCCCTCCAAATCTAGTCTTGCTGATCCTGCTTGGCCTGGTCCTTGAACCACATACCTTTGGGTTGCCAGCACAACTCCTTACCACTACGCCACCAGGGCTCCCTGATAAGAGGCATAGAACAGTGGTAATTGAATATATAAAATATATATGAATGCTTGTAGGAAACGCAAAGGACATGTAGAAAAAATGTTCTATGTGAAAGAAGTGCCCCTGTAAAGATTAAGCTTACTGCCGTCAGGTCGATTTTAACTCTGAGCAACCCTCCCTCCGGTTTCTGAGGCTGCAAATCTTTGTAGGAAAAGACTGCCCGTCTTCTGCCTGTGACCCGCTGGTGGATTTGAACCTCTGACCCTTCTGTTAACAGCACACGTGTAATGTCCTACACCGCCGGAGCACCTTGCTGTGAGAGTGCAGCCCAGGACGCCCTGTGGGGCAGGTCAGCTCCGTCCTGTGGGCTAGCTTATGAGCCAGTGTTGGCTCAGCTGCACACGGGGGGGCGGGGGGCAGCTCACTGTCATGTATATTTTTAATGTGTGTGTGTGTGTGTGTGTGTGT
>NW_006399814.1:9190653-9200514 GCF_000299155.1 Elephantulus edwardii
GACTGGGATAATTGGGATGGGAGTGTCAGAGACAGTGCGATTGGCACAGGACAGAGCGGAGTTTAGGGCTGTTGTACATAGTGTCGCTATGAGTCACAGGCGACTCGACGGCACATAACAACAACAACCACCACCTCTGGGATTGCAGTGCAGCTTCTTGCCACTAGGCCACCAGAGCTCCTTTTAAGCTGTTTTAAGATCGCAGACAGTTTGCTCAGATAGTTCAGTGCATCCCCACACAACCCTTTCCTCTATACCATCTTCCCTGTTAGTCCAGCTTGCATGCCTGTGCTCCATTTTCACGCAGCAGATGGACCAGGATGGGTACATTTTTTATTCGTTTGATCCCTTTACCACAGTGGCTGGACATGGACTTGCGCAAGCCCAGCAGTGATAGGACAGCCCAGGGCTGAGTCCACTGTTGTTGTCAGATGTTGTCGAGTTCACCGAGACTCATAGTGACCTTGGGAACAGCAGATCAAAGCCTTGCCCTGTCCTGCGCTGTCCTTCCGCTCTCTGCCACGGTCAAGTCCACTGTTTTAGTCACAGTGTCAGCCCATCTCACTGTGGCTCTTCCTCTCTTTTGCCGACCTACTTTCCCACGCAAGATGTCTTTTTCCAAAGACCGGGGCCTTAGTCCATCTAGACAGCACCTAGCCCCAACAGCACGTCTCACTCTGGGTTCTCTCTGGTGTTCTGCACAGTCCTTTGGGTTTTAACAAGTGCACAGTGTCACGTGTTCCCAGCACACTGTCATACAGGTTAGCCTCATGGCCCTAAATGGCCTCGTCGTCTTTCTGTTGTTGTAGTTTATACCTCAGTGCAATAACAGTGTTAACAATGTTAACAGTGGACAGTGTTTGGTGGAGCTCCCCAATTAAAACAAGCTTGGAAGCAGGAGTTGCATCCACTTCCAAAATAACTTGCCTCCGGAAGCCCTATGAACTTGGAGAAAGGACAAAAGTTATAAAAGTGTTCAGGTCTTGTGTTCATAGGGTAACTATGAGTCATCTATGAATCGACGGCACTTAACAACACCAAGAAAATGGAGATCCTCACCTCTATATCAATAGGTTACATCATGATAGATGGAGAACAGATCGGAGTCATAAGTCATTGCATTTTACGTGGATCCACAACCAATACCTGTGGTAGCAGCAGTCAGAAATCCAAAGCGATGTTGCAATGAGGAAATCTGTTGTCAAGGACCTCTCCACAGTACTAAAGAGCAAGGATGTCAGTGCAAAGACTAAGGTGTGCCTGACCCAAGCCATGGCATCTCAGATTGCTTCATGTGCATCTAAAAGTTGGGCAATGTGTAAGGGAAACCAAGGAGACAAGAAGCCTTTAGATTTGGTGTATTCAAAGTCCTGAACACTCCACAGGCTGCCCAAAGAACAAACAACTGATCTTGAAGGAAGTGCAACCAGGGTCCTCCCAGGAGGCAAGGATGGTGGTGTTAGGAGAGGCCAACATGCTGGGAGAGCCAGAGGGTCAGTTAAGGAGAGGAAGACCCTCAGTGAGATGGGCGGACAGTGACTGCAGCTGTGGACTTGAGCATGTGGACTGAGGATCATGTAGCGTTTGTTCCGGTTTGTTGTACTGGGCTTCGCTGAGTGAGAGCCAACCAGCTGGCTCCAAACAACAGCCACAGTAGGGTTTTGGGGGGTTTTTTTAGTGGAATCTATGGGTGTAAATGTAGTACTGCTGCTAATAAAAAATCTGGAATACCAAGTTCACACCAGTTCACCAAGAGGCACCTTGGAAGAAAGGCCTGGTGATCCACTTTGGGGAACCAGCCATTGAGAGCCCTGTGTTCCGCACTGCCACCCAGGACGTCTCCAAGAGCCAGTCAGCTCGATGGCACCTGGTTTCATAATTCTGCCTGTGCATTTAGACACGCAGTCCCTGCACCCTTGTATTCCGCTTTGCTCTGTGTTCATTTTTTTTTTTCTACAACACCTCCTCGATGCAGCCGGCCATGATTACCTCCTACCTGCAGCAGCCAAGAGCTCAACCAGACTCCAGAGTCATTGCATCTTTTGCCTAGCAGGGCGCGGAGGGCCCCTTTGCTCCTTTGAACAATGCGGCTGAGAGCAGGCCGCCTCGCCCCCTCGTGGGTCTGCTGGGAGGATCAGATAGCAAAGGCGGAGGAAGCTCCCAGCCCGGGGCCCCAGCGCCTGATCCCAGCCGACTCAGGGGAGCCTGCTCCTCCCATCTCCATCTCGCAGGCTCCCCGTTTGTCTGTGCTCACCTGGCAGTTAGTCATGTTCCAGCTCATGACTCGCTTTTGTTGTCGGTAGCAGTTATTGTCACAGGCTCGCCTGGCATTCGCCAAGCTTTCTTTGTTATTCAAATTGCCAGGTGCTCTGCCTTATCATCTCAATTAGGCTGCAGAGGACAGCCCACCGGGCCTGCCAGCTGCAGTCCGTCTCCCCCACTCCCCCACAGACGAGCAGCGAGGGCATCCAGTGGTCAGCAACGTGGGCTGGTTGCGTCAAGACTCTGAGCCTCACTTTCCCTTCAGTGGATAGGGGTTCTAGCGGCCCCGAGGAGCCCTGATGAGGCATGCATCTGAGACCGAGCGGGAAGTGGCCAGTTGGAGCCTACCGGTCGGCTCAGAAGGAGAAAAGGTCTAGAAATGTGCACCCATAACGAGTAGGGCCTAAGGCAGAATCCCACAAGCAGTTCTGCTCTGTCCTAGGAGTCAGAGCTGACAGCCCAAAAGAACAATAGACTGAGTGGCTCCGTCTCGCAGGCCGGTAAATGTGGAAATGTGCTTTCTCCAAGGTGGATGAGGCTGTGGTTTCCCTCACCCCCGCCCCAGTCCTCAGCAGAACTGCTTTTGGAAGCCAGCATTCTTGTCAACATTGTCTAGGGCTTTTACAAGTAGGAAGCCCTGGTGCTGCAGTGGTTAAAACATTATGAGGCTAACTAAAAGGTTGGTAGTTCAAATCTACCAGCGACTCTTTGGGAGAAAGCTGTAGTAATCTGTTCCTGTGAAGATTTACACATAGAGGAAACAAACATGATGGGCCGGTTCTGCTTGTCCTTGCACGGACACTGTGAGTAAGAGCAGATGAAGGGGGAAAATGGCGTGAACGAAGTGAGAGTTTAAAATAGAGTATGATATTAATTCCTGAGGAGCAATGATGTCAATTTGAGGATTAAGGTGCATCTGAGTCAGGCCATGGTCTTTCTTGGAGAAAGTGCATCCAGAGTGCTCCTTGGAGGCAAAGACGGTAAAGTGTCATCTCACATATTTTGGCCATGTTGCTAGGAGAGGCTATTCCTTGGAGAGAGACATCATGCTTGGAAAGGTGGAGGGTCGGCAAAGGAGAGGAAGACCCTCAACCAGGTGGATTGACACAGTAACTGCCACAATGGGCTCTAGTGTGTCAGGAAGTGTGAGGATGGCGCAGGATAGAAGAGGGTTCAGATATTTCATTCAAGGGGTCCCTATGAGTCATACTTGACTCAATGGCACCTGACAACAACGTGATATCAATAGAGTGGTCAAGGGCAGGGATGAGGTTTCACTGAGAAAAGGTCCTGAAGAAGACAAGGGAATAAGCCAGAGGTTTATGTAGGTAAAGAAGCCCCGATGGCACTGCAGTTAAGCAATCAGCCTCTAACTGGAAGTTCGGCAGTTCAAACTCACCAGCCAGTCACTGGGAGAAAGCTGGTCAGTGGGCTCACAGCCCCGGAAGGCCGGTGGGGTAGACCTCCTCTGGCTGGGGGTAACTAGGAGTTGGATTTGACTGTTGTTGACTTAACTGTAGTTGGTTATCAGAGACATGTTTCAGGCAGAAGAGATAAGTGCTAAAGTCCTGTGATGGGACGGCATCCAGCAAGGTTGGAGAGGAATGGGTCAGAGAGAGCGGGGGTCAGAGAGGTCATGGTGGGCTGGGGCTGTGCCCTCTCCTCTCGATGAGCTGCGACTCCTGGAGGATTTTGAGCAGAAGAGAAACGTGATCCGCTTTAGTTATTCACCGATTCCGCCAGCTGCCCTGTTGAGAGTAGACAGAGGGCTTGAGCAGTGTGAGGAATCCTCTCGGTGAGGGTCAGAGGAGGACGTGTAACGCTTATGGCCGTCAGCTGGAGGAACAGCTGATGCGATTTGTTGTGTTGGGTGTGGAGTGTGAGTCAAACGTGACTCCGGGATTCTGATGTGAGCAACTGGAAGGATGGAGTGGCAGTTGGTGAGAACAGAAGAGCAATACGAAAAGTTCATCTGAAGAGGCAGACTGGGATTTTAGCTTGGGGCATATCAGGTGTCCATTAAACCTCCAGGTTGTGATATCAGGTGGAGAGTTTGGATATATGAACTGGGCGATCATGTGAGAATTTGAAGCTGGTGATCAAACCTGTAAGATGAGATGAAAACCTCAGGAGTGAGTAGAGATTGGGAGGAGGTAGAAAAATGGGGTGTTGAGTGTGGGAAAGGGATGAACAGAGGGGCCTGGCCAGGGTCAGCTGAAAAAATAGGAGGAAAACCAGGAGAAGAGGTAAAGGCATCGAGGAAACAGAAGAGGAGGTGTGATCAATGAGTTAATGCTGTAAAGGGACAAGAAAGAGAAGAGCCAGGTATGGGCCATCTGATGAGGCAATAGGAAGGTCTCTGGTGACATTCAAACTCAACTCATTGCAGTGCAGTCGAGTCCCAGTCATAGGCAACATCTTGGACAGAGTAGGACTTCCCATGGGCGTCCCAAAACTATAAAACCTTACAGAATTATACCAATGCATCATTCTCCTACAGAACGTTCATTGTTGTTGTTGTCTACCGTGGAGTCTGTACTGACTCAGCGCTGACCCACCTGCAGAGTTCCAGAGACTGTAAATCATACCTGAGGAGGCTGCCCATCTATCCCCCTCAGAGCAACTGGTGGATTTGAACTGTGTGCCTTTGAGTTGGCATTGCAATTCCTTACCACTAGGCCACCAGAGCTTCTTAGTGCGTCCAAACTACCACCTTAACCCACTGAGCAGGTAGTGTTCCTCTGGTGATCTTACCAAGGACCTATTCTGTGGAATGGTTAGGGTAAAACTTGTCTGGAGAGGATTGAGAAACAGGGTAAGCAGTAAAATTATGAAGCAAAAGTACACCTTCTTTTATTATGTTTATGTGTGCATTTAAACTCTCCTCCCTTTCACTTATTAGATTCACCAATAGTTAAAGTTTCTTTTTTCCCCCCAGAAGAATCAGAAATCTCATTTGTTTGAATTCCTTAATTTGGCTGTTGAGGGCTTCATTTTAGTTTTAACTGTCAGTTCCTTTGTTGAAATTTATTTCATCTTATTTCTAACTTTTCTTCACTGGAGAAAATAATTTGTGTTTTATTAGTAAGTATCCCACAGGTTCTAAAATGTAATCGTTTCCATTTTCATCATTGTCCTGATTGTCTACATTTTTATACCCCTCCTTTGACTCTAAAATTATGTTGTTGTTGTTGTTATGTGCCATTGACTCACTGACTATGACTCACTGCGACCCTATGTACAATCGCTCTGAAGCCTGCCCTTTCCTGATCCAGTCTCACTGTCTCTGACACATTTACCCCAGTTACCATTCTCAATCCATCTCATCTAGGGTCTTCCTCTCTTATGCTGTCCCTCTACCCTTCCAAGCATGATATCCCTCTCCAAGGACTGACCCCTCTTGACCACAAGCTCAAAGTATGTAAGATGGAGCTTCAAAATCCTTGCCTCCAATGAGTAGCTTAGTTTCACCATCTCCAACATAGACCTGTTTGTTTTCTTGGTTGTCCATGGTACATTCCATACTCCTCTCCAGCACCACAATGCAAAGGCATGGATTTTTAAAGTTCTTAGTAGTGGAGCTTGGTTTGCTATTATTTTTCACTTTAATGTAACATTAATTAAATGCAATGTTGGAATCAGAGAATGTTTTCTGTACCATTTCTGCTTTTTGGAAATTTCCTTCCTTTTGCAGACTAACAAACTTAGTGTACTTTAAAGAATACTTGAGCAGAACATACAGTCAGCTTCTCTCCCCCCCCCCTTTTATTTTATTAGCTGGATTATTTGGCTCCTCTGTACCCTTATCGATGTTTTTGTCAACGCTTTCTGTAATGACAGGAGGGGTAGGACTGATGGTATGGAATGTTTTGAATTGGGCTGCTAACTGAAAGGTCAGCAGTTCGAATCCACCAACCAACTGTCCTGTGGGAGAAAGATGAGGCAGTGTCCTCACCAGAGTCTGGGTTGGTTTAATACTGCCACACTCTATCTTTGTTCTTCCTAAATTCCAAGTGGTTCTTGTTCTATGAATATTGATGGTGTGTTGTTTGGTGCGTGAGCATTCATTAATTTTGGGTTTTCATGGTGACTTTTTTGTCCTTCAGTCTTCTTGACTTGTTGTGCTCTTATTCCCCTCACTGAATACTTTAACTTTGTCTGATATTCAGATTAAGACCCCAGGTTTCTTTTGACCCACACTTGTTTCTTTGATGCCCGCCCGTCTTTTACGGTTGAGTATTTTTGAGTCACACTCTCTCAGTGGGCTTTGTTTGTGATCCAGTCTGAGTCTGGAGTTTCCACCTCCCCTGTTCTTTTAGCAAGTGTGTATAACTCATTAGCATTTACTGATATGGCAGATACATTTGCACTCAGTTCTGTCATCATGGTTTATGATATCCTCTCTGCTTTTATAGCTTTTGTGGGGGTTGTCAACCTTCACCATATGTTCTGTGTTTTCTTTGTTTTATATTTTGTTTATATGTCTTTTGATAATTGGGGAAACTTGTGTTTTTGATCCACTAGTCATCTTTATAAT
Source organism: Elephantulus edwardii (assembly GCF_000299155.1). Classification (NCBI taxonomy): domain Eukaryota; kingdom Metazoa; phylum Chordata; class Mammalia; order Macroscelidea; family Macroscelididae; genus Elephantulus; species Elephantulus edwardii. Next base: position 9,197,453 of record NW_006399814.1, read on the forward strand.
TACAACATGATATAACACTCCGAGTCCTCTGTTTCTTCAGACAGTGTTTATTCTCTCCCTACTATGAATTATGTCAAAATTAGAATATATCTATGTTCCCTTCCCTTCTGTCTCTTCCACCGAGTGATTTAGATGATCATCTGAAATAATTTTTTCTATTTATCTTTGTACTTACTTCTAATTTTACTAAAATGTCTGAATAATTCTTTTGACCTTTGTATAAATGGGTAAGTAGTCAGTTTCCTTATGTCACCCCCCTCCTTCTCACCTCTTTCCCTCCTACCTGTTATTACTCATGTCAGTGATCTGTCTCCTGTTTCATTCTTTTCTGTAATAGTCACAATTTTTAGATTTGTTTTGGACTTAGTCCTACAGTTAAATAGATTCTAGGTTCACTGCCAGAGTTAGCCCACTTATCTTCTGCTTAGCCTAGTGTGTTCTCTCGTAATTTATTTAAAATGGGATCAGTGGCAACTATAACCCAAAGAATATGTTAAAAATATTTTCCTGTGGACATTAGGATTGAAAGGTAGTCCGTTTGGCTTTAAAATCATGTCTTATTCATCTAACCAACAAGTATTTATTAACATACAACTGAGTATACAGACCAGGCAGGGTTTTGATCTGCTAGAGATAACATCTTATGAATCAGGGTCCACTCGATGGTACCCAACAGTAACAACTAACTGAAGAGGAAGGTGAGGCAATTTACTTCCATTAGGATGTATAGCGATTTCTTAAAAAAAGATTTTTAATTTGTTTTTATAGCAATGTTTTTAAGGTTAAGTTTTGTTTCACTCCGCATAATGCATTCAAGTTCCATCTACACTGTACCGTTTCTCCTACTGACTGAGCACATATTTTGTTTATCCATTCAACTATTGACAGGCAGATAGATTGTTTATACCTTTTGGCTGCTGTAACTAATTCTGTGCTGAACATTGGTGTACCAGTCTCTTTTCGAGTGTCTGCTTTCAAATCGTTGGGATATGTACCTATGAGTGGAGTTGCAAGACCACACAGCAGTTCTGTTTTTAGGAGTCCTTTGAACATGGACAGTTTTCTGCGGCTGCCGTACTCTTTCGCATTCCTACCAGCGGTGGATAAGAGCTCCGTTTGCCTCACATCCTCAGCTACATTTGTTATTTTCTTTCTTTAACTTAGCTCTCCTTATTTGGTTGATGGTGTTATTTGCCATCGAGTCAGAACCAAGCCAAAGCTGACCCTCCAACAGGTGTTCAGAGGCAGTAAATCACACAGGAGGAGACTGCCCAACCTTCTCCGGCAGAGCAGGTGCTGGATTCCAACTGTGTGCCTTGGGGATTGCAGTGCAGCTTCTTACCCTTAGAACCAGAGCTCCCCTTGTTGTTGTTAGATGTCGTTGAGTACAAACCATAATAGACCCTGTGAACAACAGATCTGGACCCTGTCCTGTCCTGTGCCATCCTCACACTTCCTGACACATTAGAGCCCATTGGGGTAGTCACGGTGCCAGTCCAACTGGTTGAGGGTCTCCACACCAACCCTCTACCTTTCTGATACACCATATCCCTCTCCAAGGAATAGCCCCTCCTGGCAACATGCCCAAACTATGTGAGGTGAAGCCGCGTCATCTTTGCCTCCAAAGAGCACTCTAGCTGCACCCTTTTCAAGACATATTTGTTCTTTTGGCAGTCTGTAGGATGTTCCTTTTGAGGACTAAGGTGCGTCTGATTCAGGCCATGGTCTTTTCAAATGCTTGCCATGCATCTGAGAGCTGGACAGTGAATAAAGATGACAGGAGAAGAATTGATGCCTTTGATTTGGAGAAGAGCGCTGAACATTCCCTGGACGGCCAAAAGAGCTCCTCTAATAGGGATAAAATATCATTTCATTGTGGTTTTGATCTGCATCTCTCTGATGGCAAAGAACACTGAGTATCTTTGCATGTGTTGATGGCTGTCTGACTGTCCTCTGGGTGAAATGCCTAGCCAAGTTCGTCTTGTGATAGGATTATTTGCCTTTTTTGTTGGTAAGTTGTCAATGTTTTAAGTATATTTTAATTATTATGTTTTTGTCAGATATATAGTTTCTGAAGATATTCTCCTAGTCAATAACTTGTCTTTTCACCTTTTTTTTTCTTTTCACTTTTATGGTAAAAAGTCTTTTGATGAACAAAAGCTTTTGCTTATTAAAACAACCCATTTGTTTTGTCTTTTTCTGTTTACAGCATTAGTTTTGATGTTAGATAATCTCTTGCTAAAAGCTAGGCCTGCCACAATTGCTCCTACTCCTTCTTCTAAGAATTTAATGGTTTTAGTTTACATACTTTGAATTTGTTTTCATGTATGCTGTGAGACAAGAATGTAGTTTTCATTTTTCTGCATGTGGAAATGGAATTTCTCAAAGGCTTATTCTTCGATAAACAAGTCGCTTATTGAAGCTTTTTTTCTTTTCCCATCGAATTGTCTTCATACTTTTGTAAACATTCAGTTACAGATGTATAGCGTGATCATTTAATTTGGCACTCAAATAAAGTACATTTTTTCCTTTTATTTCCTAAAAAAGAAAGAGAGTGGTATAGATTTATATCAAAGAAATAACTTACATAATAGTGATCAACAAAAATTCAACTCATTGTTGATGAGTTGGAATCAGCTCGTCACTGGCCCTCCAGCATAGTTACAGAGGCTGTAAGTCACATGAGGTGAGAATGCCCGTATTTCTCCCATGAAACACCTCGTGCATTCAAATCAACGGGAAGATGTGGCCTTTGAGTTAGCCGTGCACCTCCCCACAGACTAAGCTACCAGGGCCCCACGTGCTGTTGTTGCTGTGTGCCTTCACGGGAGAACCGACTCGGAGCAGACCCTCCAGCAGGTTTTCAGAGACAGTGAAATGCACAGGAGGAGACGGTCTCTCCTTCTGTGAAGCAACTGATGGATTCAAACCGCATGCCTTCGGGATTACAGGCACAGCTTCTTACTTCTAAGCCACCAGTGAGCTCCTTAATCGTAGGAGTATGCAATGAGGGTTGTAGAGTGGATTATATTTGGGGCTAGGGGGTGGGGTTTGGGGAGATG
>NW_006399814.1:9201334-9209684 GCF_000299155.1 Elephantulus edwardii
AGTTCCTTGTTTTTCAATGCAGCATAGTATGTCATTGTGTGAATATACCACAGCTTCTCTATCCATTCGTTTGTTGATGGGCACTTAGGTTATTTCAACTCCTTGCTATCATGAACAAAGCCGCAATAAACATGGGTGTGCATATATCTGTTTGAGTGACAATTATGGTCTCTTTGGGGTATGTTCCCAGTAGTGGAATTGCTGGGTCAAATGGTATTTCTATTTACAACTTTTTTTAGAAAGCGCCATACTGTATTCCTCAGTGGTTGCACCATTTTACACTCTCACCAATAGTGAATAAGGGTTCCAGTTTCTCTACAACCTCACCAGCATTTGTTGTTTGCTGTTCTGTTAAATTTTGCTATTATTCCTGGGATGAGATGATACCTCATAGTTGTTTTGCTAAAGTACTTTTTTTTTCATGCACGCTATTAAGAATTATACAAAAATAACAAGGGTTAAACTGAGAATCTCCCAAACCAAGAGAGGCAATTACTATGATAATTACTAATATAGATCAATAATGTTGGGGTTTGTAAGTTGGCCAAATGTCATTAGACACTTTTGTATCTGACCTCTCACCTATCCTACTAAATAGCTCTGGAGGTCTAGTAAGGAGTTGCTTCGCCAACCCAAAGTCAAGGGGTTTCAATTCACCAGCAACTCTATGGGAGAAAAATGGGTAATCTCTTTCCGTGAGATTTACAGCCTCTGAAAACTCGCCAAAGGGTCAGCTATGAGCGACGACAATGAGATTTTTCTTTTATTTTTTTTTTTAGAATTATTAGCCTGTTGATTCTGTTGGATTTTCTGTCACTTACCCTGCAAGTAATTGTAATCTTGGCTCCTCTAATGTTAACATCTTTTTTTTTCTTGTCTTATTGCATGTGCCAGCAGCACTAAGACTAGAGTGAGGCATAGTAAGAACAGCTCCCTTGCCTCGCTTCCAGTATTAAAGTACAAGGTTCACAATGTCCAGGAAGCAAAGATGGGCCACCTGCTCAGAGACCACGCGCCTCCTCCTGGCTCCGAGGCCTGAGAGCCATGCCCAGTGAGGCCCTGCTGGGGAGACACCGGGTGATATTTTGTTTCCTCTGCTCTCTCCAGAAAACCTTTTTGCCGTGCCTCAGGATGGGGGAGGTGAGACCCAGAGTGCCCAGCGCAGCTCCCAAGAAGAAGGACTCCTAACCGAGAGACAGAGCGAGCCACGCGGAGGCAGTGGGAGAGGAGGAAATGCTGTCCAGTGCCCCACACCCTCTTCCGCGGACTTCTCGGACAAAAGCAAACTCAGGAGTGGGGCCGGGGTGCAGGGGAGGGGGTTCTGGGCCACCTGTCCGCAAGCAATAGTACCATTTTGGGCTGGTGGCTGCTGAGAGGACGCTGTGGCGGGCTCAGGACGACCAACACAGAGCTACTCTGGCTGATTAAGGCCAGCAGGAGGAGACCTGTAAGTCGCACCTGTAGCTCGAAAACCGAAGCTCCCTCCCCACCTCCTCCCTCCCCAGTAGCGCCCTTTGGGCCTCCCCACGTCAGAATATTGACTGTGAGTGTGGGCGTGTGTGATTTGGGTGTCCCTTCTGTTTGGATGGTTTTTATTGGGGTTCTCCCTGCAGAGTTGGCGGATGGGCACAGGTCACCCTGTGGTTGAGGGGTCTTCCCAGAACCAGGGCTCCATGCACAGGTCAAGGTCGCTGCGCACAGGGAGCAGCGGCCTCCTGGGCTGGTGGAGATAGTTTCTTTTTGCTGGGCCTCGAGCCACCAGGGCTTGAAAATACCAGTCAGGACCCATTGCTGTGGAATCCCTTCCCACAACAGTGGTAACAGGTGGGATGCAGCATCGGCATGACCACGGGACAGGTGCCAGGCCAGGGCTCTGCACCCACACCCTCGTCCACCGTCACCTCAAAACACCGGGAACGGTAGATGCGATGAACCCCACAGAAAGAACTCAGCAGGGAAGGGAGGCCCGAGGACCAGGGCTCCCCAGCACTGTGCTGCCAAAATTACACTTTATCAACACTTAAAACACTCATTTACACAATGCACACTCTGGTTAAGCCCCTACTGTGAGTGAGGACTCAATGCAGGCGATAGGAGAGATGGACACATGTGATATTGCCAGACAGACAGGCTGATAGGAACGTGGGCTAGGCTCTCGCTTTGCCCAGGGGGCGGGGGGAACCTTCCCATTAGGGGCACTTTCACGCACCCCTGGCTGTCTAGCTGTGGCCTGCAGGTACAGAGCTCAGCCCCAGTAAACACAGGGTAACACCTCACCACGCGATCCCCCGGGCTCTCACTGCCCACAGAGACACACTGATCCTGGCAGAGTGCTGTGAGCCCCAGGTCTCCCCAGCGCGGGACTGTCCAGGACACACGTCACTTCCTGAGTGTTCTCATGGGGCAGAGAACGAACAAGCCAAGACATGGCCCGTGGACAGGGAGAGGACAGACAGGAAGTAGACAGTGACAGAGGACGAGGTCAGCAGCAGGGGTGCTCCAGCAAGATTCCAGAGTGAGGCGTTAGTGGGGTCTGAGACCCTGATCTGAGGAGAGGCTACTTAAGTCTAGTCTGAATGAGAAGAAAAGGCCAGCCATGGATTTTAAAGATAGACAGGAAAGCATTCCGGCAGAGGGAGGCACCAATGCAGAGGCTCTGGGGCAGTAACAGCCTCCTCGGTGGTTTCCCAAAGCAAGGAGGAAGTACGGGAGGAGATGGGGGGAAGAGCCGGGCTGGGGTTCCCTGAGAGGAGCAAGCCCCTGAGGCCCTTGGTGGAACAGAAGGGACTTTCTGGACATCAAGCAATCCCTCCACCCTGAACGCTTCATCCTCATGAAAAGGAGCCCTTTCTGTGGACTCTGGAGCTTTACGCCGCAGCTCCCCACCCCTCCTGCTTCACAGGAGAAAGATGGGCCATTTCCTCCTGTGTGGTTTATAACCTTAGAAACCTGCTGGCCGGTCAAGGTTCCGGCTCCGTGGCAGAATTTGAGGGACCTGACACTCAGTTGGGTTGGATGACATGTCCTCTCCCACAGGCAGCCTGTGGAAGGCCTGGGCCCTCTCTCCCCCATACAGTGCTGCTGGTGCCCAGGCACAGCTTGACTAGCGCAGAGTGGGGCAACCCTTACCTGGGGTCCTAATTTGAAATAAGTCTGACCTCCTGTTACCTGGATGTGGAGTTTTCCAGGGCATGCCCACAAATCTGTGCAGCTGGAGCGCACCATACCTGCATCCCACGTGCAGAGCCTCAGGATCGGAAGTCATCTGATCCTGGCACTGTCTCTGCTGTTGAGAGCAGGGTGACCTTGGGAAAATCCTGTACCCACCCCAGCCTCAGTTTCCCCACCTGTGAGAGGAAGGAGTCAGACCAGGTCATTCATCAGAGTTTCCTTCTCTGTGTCCTGTGGGTCCGGGAACTCTGACAGCTGCTTGTGTGAAAGCATTTCCCCGGCTGGGAAGGGGTTGTGGTCATACCTCTTCCCCTCGAGTGTCCAGGTCAGCAGTCATCTGGAGGACCCCCCAGGGGAGCTCCCCCCGCCCCACTGAGAGTCATTTCAGAAGTCACTGTGACCTGAAGTGTCTTCGGGGGCAGCTGGAGATCTTCCCCGATCTTGCCGTCCACCCAGTGGGCAGTGTGTGGGGTGCACAGATTCAGCGTCCAGGGGTCCCAGCATGTATGTGTTGCACTACGGTTCCCGTAAGTGACCTCAGCTGACCACTGACAGCTCCCAGTCGAGTTTCCTCACCTGTGAAGACTATGTGTGCTGGACAGGGCTGTCGCCACTGGCTATCTCTGGAGTTGTCAGAGGGTCGGAGCGGCTGGCCCCTGGGTGGATGGCACATATGCGAGGGGTTCCACCTGGCCCCGGGGGTGTCCCTACCCCTTAGACGCAGGGTGGTGACGCATTCAAGGCCGCCTTACAGTGCTAGTGGGTTTCAAGCTTCCCCGTTCCATCTTTGCTGTGAGCCTCTGCCTCTCTCGGGATAATTTATAAGAAAGTTTAAAAAGGAGAAAAAAAGAGCGAGAGAGGAGGAAGGTGAGGGCTGAGTGTCCATTGGACATCCGTGTGACCGACCTGTGTTTACCCAGCGCTCTCAGCAGGGAGCCCTGCCATCCAAGGGGTCCTGAGCCCCCTCCTCATCCAGGTGGGCGTGTCTGCAGGTCAGTCAGAACCAGGACAGACCTGGTAGCTTCCTGTGGCTGCAGCCCCGACCCCCTGGCTGCCAACCCCAGCCGCCGACAGGCAAACACGCTAGGAGCTTCCAGCTACCAGGCCACCTGTGTTGACCAGTGACCACTACAAACCTGAAACGGGCCTTAAAAGGACTCACGCACGCACACAGGACCATGCCGCTCAGGCTGTCTCTGAGCTTCAGGACAACGTCGGAGACAGCTGGCTCTGTCTGGAGCGGTGGCCCTTCCCGGTGTCCACAGACAAGTCTTTGAGCAAGCTCGGACCCAAGACTGGGAGGAGGGACCTGGGACGGGAGGTGAGGGGTGCTGTGGGATTTCCAACACTGTCATCTTTATGGGAGGAAACAGCCTCATCTTTCTCCCTTGGGCCCTCTGGTGGTTTTGAATCACCAACCTTTTCGTTCATAGCTGAGTGCTTAACCTATAGCACCATCAGGCTTCTTCCCAAAGCAGCCTTGCTTGCCTCCCTGGCCAAGGCTCTGCTGATGTCCTTCCAGTGGGAGGAGCTGTGGAGGTGGCTGTGCCCAGTGCCCCCCATCCTCCTAGCTCCCTGTCCACTCAGATCAGGGTTTGTGTGGCCCACAGCCCCAGCCCTCTCCCCTAACCCTTGTCAGGTTTGCTCCCCATTCAGGCTTCTAGTGGAGGCTGCAATATTGAAGACGTTTAGTCCCTCAAAGTGACAGACTTAGAATAACTGGTTTCTTTGAATTGTCCACTATGGCCATTCAGTCTCCCTGACCACTGACAGGAAAAGCCAGGCCCCAGGTGGCCTCCAGGTGAAGGTGAGATGTTCCTGGGATCAGAGGTGACATAGTGGCCCTGGGGGAACTTGTAGATGCTGAGAGGCCATTGCAATGCCATGTCCACAGGGTCCCCTTATAGCAACTATCGGAATCTGGGCTTGGGGAAACAGACGTTGATCCAACTCCTTGCTGGCCAGCACTGGGCCTCATCCACATGGACCAGGGGGCAGCCACACACCCCAAGTGGGCAGCATCCTTTCCCACCTCTGCTGGCCAGGACATGACCTTCACCCTTCAGAAAACCGAGGTGGCACTCTGTGTCTAGGACCACACAAGGGCCCTCTCCCCATCTCTGCACTAGATGCATCAAGAGAATGTTTACAGCTTTGGGGCTCATGGTCTAAAAGAGGCTGGACAGATGAGAGACAAGAAGTTTGTCCTGGATGGTTCCTGCTTGTATCTGTGTCCATCCATCCATCCATCCATCCACTTAGCAGACATTTCTGAGCCCCTCCTGGTCCCCAGCCCCAGGTGGGGTGACCCTGCCTCCCTGGTCTCTGTGCCCAGTGCCCGTCTGAGAGCTGCAGCTGGAGATGGAAGGAAAGAGGCCAGTCTGTATCGGACAAGGGTGGGGGTGACTTGTGACTGGGGTGCGTCTCCCAGTTAAGAAGGACCAGGGGCACAGAAGGAGTAAGGGATTCTTAGCCATCCCATCCATCAGAGTGACCTTGGGGTGGCAGTGGAGCCCCTGGTTTCTAGGTGAGGCTGTGGCACACTGTTGGTGCTAGATCGATACATGGTGAATGTGTCACTTTGCCCATTAGACACTCTGGACCTTAAACTCCTATCTACATGTCAAAGCCCCAGCCCAGTCGCCCTTAACACACTATACTTCAGGGCAGCCACAGTGCCCAGCTCCCCACGGGGGCTCTGCTCACAGCGAGGTCTCACTGGTGTCCATGGGCTCCCGGGGGCATCATTGGCATAGGTCAGGATGTGAGCGATGTCCCCACAGGTGGGCGGCGAGGTGCCCGTGCACTGCCCAAAGCCGCCCTGTGCCCACTGGCCAGTGCACACCAGCGGCTGTCCTCGCGTGAGAGGACAGCTGTAGGTGACACGGCCTGTGCCGTCATGGGTCCGGCTCATGGCCGAGAGCCTTCCAGAACCTCACCTCTGTCCTGCACAAGCAGTCGCCCCTTCTCTCCCTCCCTGTTGTGTATAGAGCTAGTGAGCCCCATTCTTAGTCAATAACTATCCATCTGAGTCTGGGGGGTGTGCAATAACTTTAGGGGGACCCTGAGGGTGAGGGGCTCCACTGCCTTAACAAGGCAGAACCCCCCCAAAAGGGTCATTCAAGCACAGGCGTGCCAGCTGCTGGGGAGGGGACAGATAGGGTTCCCCTCTGGGAGGTCCGACTTTCAGGGGTCGGGCATGCGGTCTCACTGAGAGCTGACGACCAGGAAAACCAAAACCCAATACTATTCCTGACAGAGCTACAATGTAACAATCACACCGCTGTGTTTACACCACCGCTGCCGCTGCTTTTGTCTTTCTATACGGTAGTTTTTATAACGATGTCCTTGGTTTTAATAAAGGAGTGTCCTGTCAACCCTTCCTGCTGTGAAATTTGCCTTCCTGTTTCTAAGCACGCCACTGGGGAGGTGTCACTGGGAAAGAAGGGGTGAACCCCTGATGTAAAGACTGGAGCTTCTGATCTGCCTGGAGGTACCACGGAAGAAAGGACTGGCAACTGATTTATGAAAATTCAACCACTGAAAGGCCCCTGTAGGGTAGCTCTCTGAAGGCTCCCATGGGGTCACCAGGAGTTGGCATCAGCTGTCCTGGCGTGAGAGGTCAGCACCTTTCTCAAGGAGACCAAGGCAGGGGGTTGGTGGCTCAGGTCATACAAGTTCAGAGACCAAGGGAGGGAAGGAAGTCAAGGTCAAGGACAGGTCAAGAGGCCAGGGAGGGTCCAAGAGGCAAGAGCAAAATTGAGAGTTCAAGTGCTTGAGTCAAATCAGGGATCCTCCCTGGATGTGATCACCCACCCGTGGCCACTGTCCATGACCAGACACATTGTTTTCTGCCCATTCAGTCCGCGACAACAGCCCTTCCTGGAATCTTCAGTGCCTCCTGGTCCCCTGCTCGAAAACCAGCAGGAGGTGACCGAGTGTGGACTCTGGCCAGAGAAGAGGCTCCTTGCTCCTTGCGGCAGGTGCTGGCTTGTGGGCACGTTCCCAGAACGGAGCTCATTCCCCGGTATCAGCAGTCCGGTGGTGAACCTGTCCCCCGCCCAAGTAGCAGCTCCATAGCTCACGTCCAGCACAGCAGCATCCCCCCCAAATTTCCCCTCACACACCATATGCAGGGCGTCCTCTGACCCCAGGAGCTGAGGGGAGGGCTGTGGTCTAATGCGCCAGCAACCTCCCTGCCCCTCTCCTCCCCATTCAGCTTCTAACTGGGAAAAAAAACAGAAAAGGGAGGGAGGGGCGGGATGGGATGCCTTCGCTGTTTCCTCCGCCAGCACTGTTTGGGGGCACATGGACAACTTCCTTGAGGAGTCTGAGGAGGTCTTATGTTTCAGCTCACAGGACTAGCCGAGACACGTGCGCGCACACACACAGACACGTGCGTGCGTGTGCGTGCCCACTCACATATACATATGCACACACAGAGAAATGTACATACACACGCACATGTCCACACATTTGTGTAAGCACACACACATGCTTATAGGTTCGCACAAACATGCATACATGTGTGCTCGTGATCACATGCAGGCACGCACAAGCAGGCACGCACTTAAACATACACGTTCACACACACACACACGCGCGCGCACACACACACACAGGCCTCCGAATGCTGAGGCCCCACCCCTCCTGAAGCCTGGTCACCTCCAGCAGCTAAAAATACCCCTTCTCGCCCCCTGGACAATTTTCCTGCCCTCTTCAGACCCAGAGGTGGGAGGACACAGCTGCTCTGACCTCTGCACCCACTCCCTCCTGTTGACCACTTGCTTCTAAAGCCTCTGCTCCGGAGCTGGGCCAGTTCTACAAGCAGCTGTCAGAGCAGACTGTCGCCCCAGGCAGCACAGCCCAGAGCTTCCTCCTGCTGACGCTTACGCCCTGAGCGGCATCTGGAAACGCGGCCTCCGCCCTCTCTGGCCCAGACACAGACAGACACACAGAGTCTTGGAAGGACAGACAGCAGAAACAAGGGAGGGAAGCCTTCATCTTGTTTGTTTGGGCATGTTGCCAGGAAAGATGGATTGCACGAAAGGACACTGTCTGAGCCCCTCGGAGTTGCTGTAACAGATCCCTCAGTGACTGACTTTAATAAACAGTTATTACACTGTGGTGGGGATATATAGCTAAAATTTACATTATTCTATTATATTACATATTATTT
>NW_006399814.1:9209884-9229902 GCF_000299155.1 Elephantulus edwardii
TAGATATTATATATGTATATATGTGTGGATAGATAGATAGATAGATAATTTGAGGTTTTGGAAACTGGCTGTCCTGTCAAATTTAGAAAAAGTATCCCAGTTGTACCATGTTGAGTTGGTATCACACAGAAATTGATAGCCATAATGATCTAGCAATGTTGAGCTTAATTTTTTTTTTCTCTCCCATTTGTATAGGGGTAATGAACTGTATTAAATAGGTGAGGCTTTATCTACATGGGTTTGATTACAAAAACTAATAAAGTCTTCTTTTAAGAAAATAGTTCTCTTCCAGTTTGTGGTTACATGCTGTAAAGATAACTCACAGCGACCCTCTGAACAACAGCTGTGGACTTTGCCCCATCCTGAGCCAGCCTCACGTCTCTGACACACCCACTCCCATTGCCACAGTCACTGTGTCACTCCATCTCATCCAGGGTCTTCCCCTTCTGCACTGACCCTCCACCCTTCCAAGCATGATGTCCCTCTCCAAGGACTGGTAAAGTATGTCAGACAGAGCTTCAAAATCCTTGCCTTCAAGAAGCATCTTGGTTTCATCCTCTCCAGGACAGATCGGTTCTCTTGGCAGTCCATACTATATTCAACACTCTTCTCCAACACCACAGCTCAAAGGCATTGATTATTCTTTTGTCATTCTTACTCATTGGACAGCTCTCAAATGCATAGCAAGCAATTGAGAAGATCATAATCCAGGACAGGTACACCTTAGTCTATAAAGTGGCATCATTGCTCGTTAGCACTCTGTCAAGATCCTTAACAGTTGATTTCCCCACTACAACTCATCTTTTGATTTCCTGACTGTTGGTGCTAAGGGTGTTGATTGTGGAACCGAGCAAGCTGAAATCATTAACAGCCTCAATCCTTTCTGCCTGTATTATGATACTGTTAATGGATCTGGTAATGAGAATCTGTGTTTTCTTGATTTTTAGCTTCAATGCCTATTGAAGGCTACAGTCTTTGATCTTCTGCAGCAAGTGCTTCAAGTCTTCCTCAGTTTCAGCAAAGTTGTGTCATCTGCATAATGCAGATTGTTGATGAGCCTTTCTCCAATCCTGATGCTACATTTTTCTTCATATAGTCCAGCCTCCTGAATGATCTGTTCCACATACAGATTGAAAAGATACAGAGAATTGATACATCCCTGACACACTTCCTTCTAGATTTGGATCTTGCACTGTTGTCTTGCTGTGTTTAGACACCAGCTTCCTGATTTAGGTGTAGGTTTCACTTGACTCCCATCAGGTGCTCTCCAAGGACTGCGATCCACACAGTCAAACAAACACCTCTGCATAGTTGATAATAACAATAGGCAAGTAGACATCTTTCTGGTACGCTACTTCGAGCCATGATTCATCTGATATCAGCAACGATATCCTTCTCTCTGTTTGTTGTTGTTGTTGTTGATTGCCTTTGAGTCGAGCACGACTCATAGCCACCCCATGAACTGAAGCCCTTCTACAACTATCGATGTTTATCAAAGTTCATAGAGTTTCCGGAGGCTATCAAGTGGTCTGTGCGTTGCTGTACAGAGGTAACTCGTGGTTGCTGTGATGCTAAAGACTGTGACAGTGATGTGCCAATCGTGGTAACAGGTACCATTGGTGGACTGTGTTGGCTGGAGCTTCCCGACTAAATCAAGCCTGGAAGCAGGAGCGGCATCCGGTTCTGAAATGGCTTGCCTCTGGAAACTCTATGTACGAACAGTGCTCAGGTCTTCGTTCATAGGGTCGCTATGAGTCGTCTACGACTCAACGGCATCATACAACAATAACAACAACAACGACCAAGAGAGAGCTATGTTGGCCTAGTGGAAGGAAGCTGTGCTACCAAGCCGAAGGTGGGTGATTTTCCTCTTTGGCCCTCGGCCAGGTTCAGATTGTCTTCCTGTCAAACATTCTTCTAGGTGGTATAGCACTGGTCTGTGCGTTGCTGTACAGAGGTAACTCGTGGTTGCTGTGATGCTGAAGCCTGTGACAGTGATGTGCCAATCGTGGTAACAGGTACCCATGGTGGTCAGTGTTGGCTGGAGCTTCCCGACTAAATCAAGCCTGGAAGCAGGAGCGGCATCCGGTTCTGAAATGGCTTGCCTCCGGAAACTCTATGTACGAACAGTGCTCAGGCCGTTCGTTCATAGAGTCGCTATGAGTCTACGACTCGACAGCATCAAACAACAACAAACAACATCAAGTGTTTAGGAAGTGGATGCCACTTCTACTTCCAAACCTGTCATAGTATGTTAACATTGTTATGTGCCATTGAGTCACCTGTGATACATAACGACCCTATGTCCAGCAGCTCTGAACCCTTCCCTGTCCTGAGCCAGTCTCACTAACTCCGACACACCAACCCCCACCGCCCCTGTTACTGTACCAATCTGTCTAATCCAGGGACTTCCTCTCCTGCGCTGTCCGTTCACTCTTCAGAGAATGATGTCCTTCTCCAAGGCCGGATCTCTCCTGGCCTCATGCCCAAAGTAAGTGAGGCGGAGTTTCAAAATCCTAGCCTCCAAGAAGAGACTTGATTTCACCCTCTCCAAGACAGACCTGTTTGTTTTCTTGGCGGTCCATTAGGAGGCTTTAAGTCCACATTAGAGACGCCAGTTCTCTCTGTATCTTGATTGTGGAGGAGAGTTTCCGCTTCCTTCAGCATCTGTAGGCAGACTTACATCCCCAGAAATCTCCATGTGTCTTGGCCTTCCCTGCTGCCAAGGAGCTTGCTAGTGCAGGGATCCGGGTCCAAAGAAGCACGCTCCACTCCAGGACATTCTTGTGATAATGGCATTCCCCCGCCCCCAGCTTAATTTCTTCCTCTTCTTTGGTGAAATAAAGGGGATAACAGTCACACCCCAGGGAAACTCCTCTGATTAGGGTTGACATGGGATTAAGGGGTGCTGCATTCTACCCTTCACCCTTTTACAAGGATTTGGTTTATCAAGACAGAGCTTCTGTGTTGCACCATTGTTGTTGTTGTTGTTAGGTGCCACCGAGTTGAGCATGACTTCTAGCAATCCTATGAACAAGAGATCTGAACCCTGTCCTGTCCTGCGCCATCCTCATCTTCTCTGACACACAAGAGCCCATTGCTGCAGTCACTGTGTCAGGCCACCTGGTTGAGGGTCTTCCTCTCCTTCACCACCCACCACCTTCCCAAGCACGATGCCCCTCTCTGAGGAATAACGTCTGCTAGCAGCACGTCCAAAGTATGTGAGACGAAGCTTCACCCTGCCTTCCACACACGTGTTTTGGAAGGACACAGTTCCAGTCATTGCCACTCTAAGTGGTGCAGACAGCTAAGCAACTACTGATAAGTGAGTAACTCAGTCACCCCCAGGCATCTCAGGAAAAAGCACCTGGTGACTTGCCTCCCAAAGGTCGCAGTCATGAATCCCCCATAGGGTACGTTCTGCAGTGACACCAGAAGGTCGCCGGGGGTGGGGGGGGGAATGGACTCAACAGCAACTGGTCAGCGGTGGAGTAGGGCCAGCATGGCTGCAATCAGCTACTCCATGTGGAAAAGAGAAAAACGAAGACAGTGGCCGCCTGCCTGTAGCAATTCTGAAGTACCACTGGGCAGACACGGCAGACACCCTGCCCAGGGGGTGCAGAAGGCATCTGCACCAGCTTCCCTGAGGAGGAACTCCCTGTTCATTGTGGCGTAGTAGGTTGAGTGTTGGGCTACTCATCCAAAGGCTGGAAGTTCAAATCCGTGAGTGATTCTGCCAGAGAAAAGTGAGACAGTTGCTTCCCATGAAGATTTACAACCCTGCCTCCCACTGACCGACCCCTCTGAATGGATCACAATGGAAGGTCTTGGACAGAGAGGAGAAAGCCCAAAGCAAATCTCACAATCTTAAGAAAGACCAATGTCACTGGTCTGCTAGAGACTGATGCATCCCCTGAGACTAATACTCTTCTTGCCTGGAAAAGAACTAATTCCCCAGTCTCAACTTTTACTTCAAACCATAAACAATCTTCCGGAAGGAACCATGGCACCGGGGAGGGAGATGCACACTCCTTAGCATAATCAACTGTACATGATCAAAAGGGCAGCTGTTTCCCACAGAAATAGCAGAAAGGGAGATAAAAGAAGGATGGCTGGAAACAGGAATCATAGGAAGGAAGTGGGAAGGACGCTGCCCCATTGTGAAGAGCGCAGTCAATGTTACACAACAACACATCCAAGGATGGTTGGACAGAAAACCAAGCTGCTCAGTAAACAACCATCCAAATCAAAATAAGAGCCCTGGTGTGTCCACTTACCATACAACGGTAACTCGTGGTTGCTGTGAAGCTGAACACTGTGACACTGAAGTGTCCAATGCGAGAATGGTTACCCATGGTGGACAGTGTTTGGTGGAGCTTCCCAATTAATACAAGCTTGGAAGCAGGAGTGGCATCTGCGTTGGAAATAGCTTGCCTCTGGAAACCCTATGAACCTAGAGAAAGGATGAAAACCACGCAAGTGTCAAGGACTTTTGTTCATAGGGTCACTATGAGTCACCTACGATTTGACAGCACTTAACAACAACAACATCATCTCAGAGTCGGAACTGACTCGATGGCACTGATTTTCTGGGCTGGGGATCGTGAGGTTCTCTGCAGCCGTGGGTCATGGAGATCAAAAGCCAAGTATTGTTTTAAGTCAGGAACCGCTAAGACTCGTTTCAGTCCAAGCTTTGGGTTTCCTTGGCAGGACAAGTCCCTTCAATACTCAATAAACATCTGATTTATTTGTTTCCAGACAGCTCCAAGCACCAGAAGAACCCCACCCGAGTTCTTTCTCGGATCCAGATCACACTGTTCTTCATTTACCTTCTGGCCTCCAAGGCTCGTCCACAGGCTCCCACCGGCTGAAGGGAAGGGCGCAGCCCGCAGTCTCTTGGGCCTTTCCCACCTGGAGCGGTTTATGCCTTTGATGTTCAAGACTCCTCTCCATCTCCCATCGAGTTATCTGGCAACCTGAAGCGAGTGGCTTTTCCAACATTGCTAAACCCCAGATTTCTGGAATTTCCCTGTTGCCTTCATCTGAGTCCATGACTTTCTTCCAGAGCCTCACTGAATGGGTCCACGGGAGCCAAAGCACATTTATAACGATCTGCCTTCCCCTCTCATGTCCTCATGCTGCAAGTTCAGTAGGCTGAGAGTTCACTCAGAGGCTTATTTCACTGAAAGAGCTCTGGCAGCTTTGTGGTAAGGAGTTGTGTTGGCCACCTGAAGGTATGCGGTTCAAATCTACCAGCTGCTCCTCGGGACAAGGATAGGCAAACACTGATGCAATTAACTGCCTCTGAAAACCCACCGGAGAGTCAGCTGTGAGTTGGTTCCCACTCAACGGTCAACACCACCACCACCACATTTCACTAAGCCTGTTATTGTTTCCTAGCATGGACTGACACGCTCCAGCCTCCAGGATCGTTTCCCTGGATCCTCACCGTCTGTCACTTAGCTATTGCCACCTGATTTAGCTCTACCACAAAGCAGCACCAACTGTTAGCCAGGGCATGAAAGGCTACACTGCAGTAACAACGCGCGGTTGCCTGCTGCTCAAGCACGGCCTGGCGCTCAGGCACAGCTCCCGGCAAGCTCTCCTCTGTCACGTGACTCGAGAACCGGACTGCTTTCATCTTCTGTCACAACTTCAACTTGGCACCTTTCCTGGGGTTAAGTAGTAGTAGTAGTAGTAGTAGTAGTAGTAGTAGTAGTAGTAGTAGTATGTTGTTGTTGTTATGTGCCATCGAGTCACTTGCAACTCATAGCGACCCTATGTACAAGAGTCCTAAACCCTGTTCTATCCTGTGCCAACCTCACTGTCTCCAACACACATACTCCCACTACCCTAATCACAGAATCGATCCATCTCATCAAGGGTCTTCCTCTCCTGCGCAGTCCCTCCACCCTCCCAAACATGACATCCCTCTCCAAGGACTGGTTCCTCCGAGTAACATGTCCAAAGTATGTCAGACGAAGCTTCAGAATCCTTGCCTCCAAGGACCAGCCTGGCTCCATCCTCTCTAGGACAAACCTGTTTGTTCTCCTCACAGCCCATGGTGTATTCAACACTCTTCTCTCTGGCACCACAGATCAAAGGTATCAATTCTCCTTCTATCCTCCCCAGTCATTGTCCAGCCCTCTGATTCATAGCAGGTGATTGCAAAGACCATGGCTTGTATCAGGCCACCTTAGTCTCCAGACTGACATTGTTGCTCTTCAGTACTCTGGAGAGGTCTCTGACAGCAGACTTTCCCAATGCAATTCATCTTTTAATTTCCTGGCTGCTGGTACCAAGAGTGTTGATCGTAGAGCCAAGCAAATTGAAGCTGTCAACAATCTCAACCTCTTCACCATCTATCATGATGCTGCCAATCGGCCCAGTGGTGAGAATCTTTGTTTTCTTGACGTTGAGCTTCAATCCATATTGAAGTACAAACCCCTAAAATTATGCGGGACCCTGACACAGGCAGTTCCAAGGATTATGCCTTTATTAATTTTGCTTTGTTTGATGCTTCTGATGCAGCCACTGTGGCCATGAATGGGCACTACCTCAGTAACCGCCCAACACATGAATGGGCACTACCTCTTTAACCGCCCTAGCACAGTCTCCTAGGCCTTTAAGAAGACTTCTTAACCTCCCAGGCTGACCGCCCCCACCAGCCATCTGCAGATGCACCCCTCCACCTTCTGCCCCCAATCCCATTGTATCGTCACTGGGCTCTGGACTTCCTCCACCAGGTTTGCCTCCTCCTGGCTCCTTCCCACCTCCAGCGCCACCTCCTGGAGCACTCGCACCTGGCACACCTCTAGCCATGCCCCCACCACCCATGACTTCCAGGGCTGGAGAACACGATCTCCCTTCGCCAGGAACCTCAGGGTCTGGGTATCCTGGACGTGGACACTCACATCCCTACCCATTCCCACCAGGTGGGATGCCTCATCTAGGGATGTCTCTGATGTAGCTAGCCCACCATGGCCCTCATGGCTTAAGACACCCCCATGATGGGCCCCCAGGTTCTGGGGGACAGTCACCACCCCTTCCTTGAAATGCCTCATCCTGGACCCCCTCCAATGGGCATGCCCCTCCGAGGGCCTCCTTTTGGAGAGCCAATGGGTCACCCAGGTCCAATGCCCCCACATGGCATGCATGAACATCCTCCGCTGATGCCACCACATGTATACACTGCCCCCCCATGACCCCCACCCTAGGGCTACCAGAGGGAGCCCCTTCCTCCACCCAGACCCACTCCCCAGCCTCCAGTTCCCCCTCGTGGCCCACTCTGGGCCCTCTCTCTCAGTACATTGTCATTCTCTTTCCTCCTGTTGTATCTTCCCAACATCTTTTCAACTCTTTGGACCAATCAGCGTTGCATAGCTCCCTGGGATTAAGGCAGTAATTCCTCTTAGGTCTTAAAAAAATAATTATTGTTCCCTCCCAGGAAGTTTATTTCTTCTTCCTAGGTTGGTCCCAGGCATTTCACAAATGTATAGAGAAAATAAACGATAATTTTTAAAAGAAGAAGAAGAAGTAGCAGCAAGGAGGGTGAGACTTTAGCTCCGTCACTTAGGACACGTCATTGGGAACAGCTAATTTCCAGAAAAGGACATCATGTTTGGGAAGCCCTCAGTGAGTTGGGTTGACACACCAGCCACAACAATGCATTCAAACACACTAATCATCATGGACCTGGAGCAGAGCGGGCCAAGTTCGTTCCGTTATACATAAGGTCACCATGACTCACAGCTGACTCAACAGCTACCACGAGCAATAAAAACACACCACAGAGACGCTCTAATCAAGTCCGCATGCTGCTGGCATCGGAATAAACCAGCAGGTCAGGATACGTCAGTATCTATGATAATTCAATATAAAAGGGAGTATTTTGATACAGGAGGGAGGCCTAGTGGCTTAGTGGTAAGAAGCTGCACTTTCAACTCAAAAGAATGCAGTTCAAATCCACCAGCTGCTGCACAGGACAAACGGGCAATCTCTTTCCATGCAATTTACTGCCTCTGAAAGCCTGATGGAGGGTCAGCTATGAGTTGGTTCCAACTCAACAATATATAACAATGACAGCAACATTTCACAACAGTGGGGAAATCACTAACTAGTCCATAATATTATCACCAAAGCTATGCTCCATGCAGCAGGATGCCACTTCAGGCTGGAGGAAGAGGAATAATCCGCAGCGTGCAGGTGCCACAGACCTGGTGAGGTGGAAAAGGACTGGATGAATTCCCCGATGAAGAACAAAGATTAAAGCCTTCTGTATGGATTTGATCTCACCGTGGAGAAATGAAAATTTCATTTCACAGCTAGACCACTCAGTACATCAGGATGAAGAGAACAGAGTGGTGTTGTCAGTGATTTCCTTTTTCTTTGATTCATGGTCAATGCTCAGTGGTCAAAATTTGAAATGTCATTGAGCTAATCTTCCACAAAGTACCTGCTTAAAGAATTTCAAAGCAAGCATGTCACTTTGAGGACGATAGTGTTCCTCACCTCAGGTGTGTTTTCAGTCACCTCACACACAGGTAGAAGCTGGACAGCGAATAAGGAAGACCGAAGAACTGACGCCTTTGGTTGTGGTGTTGATGAAGGATGGTGAATGTGTATCGTGAAATGCCAAAAGATCAAGTATCTGGGAAGAAGTGTAGCCCAGGCACTCCTTAGAGGCAAGGACGGTAAAACTTGATCCTACATACTTCATGCATGTTGCCAGGTGAGTCTAAACCCTGGCACAGACATCATGCTTGGAAAAGTAGAGTTGTTTGTTGTTATGTGCCGTCGAGTCACCTGCAACTCATAGCAACCCTATTTATAACAGACCTAAACACTGCCCTATCCTGTGCCAATCTCACTGTCTCCACCACCACCACCCAGATTACTCCAATCACTGAATCAATCCATCTCATCAAGGGTCTTCCACTCCTGCGCTGTCCCTCCACCCTCCCAAGCATGATGTCCCTCTCCAAGGACTGGTCCCTCCTTGCAACATGTCCAAAGTATGTCAGACAAAGCTTCAGAATCCTTGCCTCCGAGGAGCAACCTGGTTTAACCCTCTCCAGGACAAACCTGTTTGTTCTTTTAGAAATTCGTGGTATATGCAATACTCTTCTCCAGCACCACAGCTCAAAGGCATGAATACTCCTTCTATCCTCCCTAGTCATTGACCAGCTCTTTAATGCATAATCAGCAAAAATGAGGAAGACTTTAATCCTTTAAATGGATTGGTACAGTGGCTGCAACGAAGGCATGGAGTACATCAATGATGGTGTGAATGACACAGTGCTTTGTATGTGCTGTAATCAGGAGAGACATGACTTAATGACAACAAGTATGATAATTTCTTAATCAAACCACAATTATTTAACAAATTATACTGGCATGACCCATCCAGAAGAAACTAACACTGGACTTCTATTGGATATGTAAGTAAAAGCAAAACTAAAGCCAGCCTCAATTCATATAAACGTCCTAAAAAAATAACAAGAGGTCAACAAGAAGTGCTCAGGGGCTATATAGACGCTTGCTGCGTAGGAGAGGGGTGATTAGGAGGGATTTTCACCAAGAATTATTAAACAAAAATATCAAAGTATATACAAGGAAGTACAGTATCTCTTACATTTCGTAATACATGGTGGGCAGCCCCTCCTCCCCAGTTTTAGGCAGGTATCTGGATGTATTCGTAAGTGATAGCAGGATAATTCAGAGGAGCCCGTGAGGTGGGGAGATAGGACACGATGTGTGGGAAGTTGAGAAAGTAGCTAAACTGATTTGCTATCTGAGACCAAACATCTGGAAAACATGTAAGAAATAGTAGCCATTTTATAATACATAAATTATTTTCTGTAACAGGAGAGAAGACAAAGTCAATTTGCAAAGAGTGGATTTTGTGCTACATTGTTATTAGGTCATTCCTTGTGGCCACAGGGTTTCTGAGCCTGTCCCTCCGCAGAAGCAGGCTTCCAGCCTTTCTTCCAAGCTGCTTCTGGGTGGATTTGTACTGCCAACCTTGCAGTTAAAAGTCAAGGGCTCAACATGTGCAGCATCCACACGACCACTGCTGCACAGTCAATTCTGGACCCTCCATCGGAAAGACAATACCTTATAGAGCATAGGACTTTTTTCTCTTCTTTGTTTTTCATTTTTATTATAATGAAAGCTTACAGAAAAGCCTGATTTCCATTCATTCACTGTTGCACAATTTCCTCCCTCCCTTCCCTTTCCCGCTCCCCCAGTCCACTTTGCTATGCACCTCTTATTGTGGACTGTTGTCATACAAATAATGCCTAAACACATGTCCCTTTTAAATAGTTCTTTCCTTCATCTGTTCCAATGCAGCATTTATTATCTAACCTCTCTCTTTTCTTAGTTTCCTCCTAACCTCCCATGTCAGTCATGTTTCATAACAGTGGTGTTATGCAGTATTTGTCCTTCAGTGCCTGAGCTTTTTCACTCAGCATAACATCCTTCAGGGTCACCCATGTTGTGTAATGTTTTTCTTAGACCTATTATTTCAGAATTGGATGGCCAATTCTTCTTCCTAGTCTGTCTTAAGTCGGGAGCTCTGCTTTACTACAGCATCCGACAGACAAGCATTGTACAAATAAATTTTTAAAAGCAGATTATTCTAGGGTTTTCATAGAGTGTTAAAAAGTAACAATGTCAGTCTAAAGATTAATGTGTGCCCGATCCAAGCTAGGGTCTTCTCAATAGCTTGCTATGCAGCTGAGAGCTGGACAGTGAATAAAGAGGACAGAAGAATAATTGATGCTCCTGTGGTGCTGAAGAAGAGTAATGAACATACCATGGACTGCCCAAGAGAACAAATAGTTCTGTCCTGGAGAGCGTGAAACAGACTTCTTCTGTCCTGGAGAGCGTGAAACAGACTTCTTGCCACCAAGGATTTTGAAGCTCCATCTTATATACATTGGGAATGTTTTCAGGAGAGACTAGTCCTTAGAGAAAGACATCATGCTTGGAAGGGTAAAAGGGTCAGTGCAGGAGAGGAAGATTCTGGATGAGATGGATTGACACGGTGATTGTGGCAATGGGGTCAGGTGTGTCGGAGGCAGTAAGGGGGGCTCAGGACAGGGCAGGGGTCAGAGCCATTGTTCATGGGTTCACGATGAGTCTTAGTCAACTCTACAGCACATAACAGCAACTCCATAGACCTCCCCCCCGAATAGAGCAGCTGGTAGATATGTACTGACTGCTGACTTTTTTTTTGTTTGCAGCCCAGCACGTAACACATTGCACCACTGGGGCTGCATTTTACACCACTTGAAACTCTAGTGTGCAGAGAACACACACAAATAGACAAGAAGGGAATAAGCCACCAAGTCGACACATCTGGAAAGGTCTTAAAATTCGCTGGTTTGAGGGGGAAATCAAGTTAAAATAACAGGTCACCACTTGATGCTTATCAGAGACACAATCTACAAATCCATTGTGAAGATGAGTACCTAAGGCATTGCTATTAGAAATTAAAATTATTATTTCTTGAAAGCAATACGAAACTATCTACTAAATTAGCTTTTGACCACACAATCTGCTCCTGATTGCCTATTATAGAAATTCAAAACACCAGGATGTGCGGATAAATGCACAGGGATGTTGAGACGGGGACAAGGCGGTGCTGATCATCAGGAGATAAACAGTGCTGATGAATGATAAATACCCAGGATGCCAGAAAATATGAAAAGGAGCTCTGGTGGCACAGTAATAATCTGTCGGGAGAGAAAGATTCACATTCTCTGTCTTTACGTATTGACAGCCCAGAAGTGTGGTGGAAGAGGGTTGTTTGAGTGAGACTCAACCTAATTGGAGTCCTTGGGTAGTACAAACAGTTAAGTACTGGGCTACTAAGTAAAGGTTTGTCAGTTCAAATCCACCCGGTGGAGCCCTGAGCCAAAGCCCTGGCAATCTGCATCCATTGAAAAGGCCTCGGAGAACAGTTTTACTCTGAAAACAGGGGGGGCGCTTGCATTGGCATCAACTCAGTGGAAATCTTTTGCTGTAATTTTTTTTTCCCCAATTACAACAATTGTCAAGTCTGTGACTATAACAGAAATGTGACACCAAGTTTACAAACAATAATAAAACATTCTATGCTCTGTATCACATTTTGTTTGGTCCACTGATGCTTGCAGTGCGCTTTGTTACATTTTGCCAAATTCTTGTGTCTGTGACAACCTATAGTCACGGTCAATGCACAGAAGCCGTCCCAAACACTGGTGTGCTCACTGATCCTTTCAGCTTTGTGCAAGTGGAAGAGGGAGGCGAGACAAGGAAGACGTGTGACAGAACTTCCCTTATTTATCAATGGCATGAGTGATTATTGAACTGGATGATAGTTTTCAAATGCTGTAAATATAGACAGAGATAGATGATATAGGTATAGATGATAGAGATAGATAGAAATAGAGACAGATGATATATAGAGAGATAGATATAGATGATATAGAGATAGAAATCTATCTAGAGATAGATTTATTTTTTTAAATTTATTTCCAAGAGTTATTTGCAATACAATAAAAACACATTGCTATCCAATTAGAACTGAATCATAGCTGACCTCCATTGATCTTTCAAGACTGTAAATTGCATAGAAGGAGATCGTCCGTCTTTCTCCCTCAAAGCCACTGGTAGATTTGAACCACCAGAGAGATGTGGTCTTGAGATCAGCAGCACACGTTCCTGCTGAATATACAATAAGAATTCCCTTAGCCTGCCATAAAACAGCTATCTTTCATGGAATTTGACATTATTAGTGTTTTATCCATCCCTTTCCTAAATCTAGACAATGAGTAAGA
The DNA here is from genome assembly GCF_000299155.1 of Elephantulus edwardii. NCBI lineage: Eukaryota > Metazoa > Chordata > Mammalia > Macroscelidea > Macroscelididae > Elephantulus > Elephantulus edwardii. Next base: position 9,222,712 of record NW_006399814.1, read on the forward strand.
CAAGACACCAAGCCCTGATGTTTATACTGCTTGTCCGATTTCTATGGTATAACTGTTTCTATGGTATAAATGTTTCCAACAAAGCTCATTTTCAACTACTAATATAATGTACTTTAATACAGAGGTGAAAAGAGACATACAGAAGCACACATAGTATTTTAGTGTTGTTGTTGTTATGTGCCACCTAGTGAGAATTGACCCACAGCTGACCCTCTCATGCATTTTCAGAGGCACTAAATCTCATGGGAGAAGACTGCCCATCTTTCTCCCATGGAGCACCTGGTGCATTTGATCCACTTGCCTTTCGGTTGCCAGTGGACATTGGCTATAAGCCAAAAAAATCACCTGCCATCATCAGGCTGGGACAGCAGTTCTCCCTACGAGTCTCTCCACATGGCTGCATGAGCTTCCTCACAGCATGGACACTGGATTCAAAGAGGAAGACAGAGACTAGACCTGCTTCATTCTGTCACATTTTATTGGTTAAAACTGGTCACCGGTCACCCTACCTTCAAAGGGGAAAGAAAATAGAATTCATGTTTTGACAGAGAAGTGCCAAAGGCACATTGCAACCGAGTGTGTAGGGTGGAAATGGTGCTGTGCCCGTCTTAGGGAATACAAGAGACCCCAGAAGTCTAAGAGCACAAGTTCATTGACGGTTGGCTGAGGAAGGGATATTAATGAATTTCTAGTCCAAACATCTTATTTTAGCAGCTGAGCAGTTGAGGCCTAAACAGGGAAACTAGCATGTCAATTGTTATACAGCTGGTCACAGGCAGAGTGTAAACACTCAACTACTGGCCCTCAAGGGCTTTAGAGAAAAAGTCAGTGTTGTCCTCATGTGTCTTTATTAACTCTAGATTGTATGGACACCAGTATCTATTCATATCTATTCAAGCTCCACGTTGAGCAAATTATTTGAAAAGCTGGAATCTATGAAGAAGAGTGTTGCATCAAGATTAGAGGTAGACTCATCAATGACCTGCATTATGTAGATAGCACAATCACGCTTGCTGAAAGTGAGGAGGACTTGAAACATTTGCTGCAGAAGATGAAACACTGCAGCCTTCAAAATTGTTTGACACTCAATGTCAAGAAAACAAAAATTCTTACCACTGGGCCAATTGACAACATAGATGGAGATAAGATGGGAACTGTCGATGTCAGCTTTCTTGGATCAACAATCAACACCCTTGGTACCAGCAGTCAAAAAAACAAAGAGACATATTGCATTAGGCAAGCCTGCAGTCAGGGACCTCCCCAAATTATTGAGGAGTTATGATTTCAGTTTGAGAAGTAAGGAGTGTCTGATTCAGGGCATGGGCTTTCTGATCACTTGCTATGCATGTGAGAGCTGGACAGTGAACAAGGATGACAGAAGAATCAATACCTTTGAGCTGTGGTGTTGGAGAAGAGCGCTGAGCACCCCATGGATGGTCAAAAGAATAAACAAATATGTCTTAGAGAGGGTGCAGCCAGAGTGCTCCTTGGAGGCAAGGATGATAAAGCTTCATCTCACATACTTTGGGCATGTTGCTGGGAGAGACTACTTCTTGGAGACGGACATCATGCTTGGAAAGGTGAAGGGATAGCGAAGGAGAGAAAGACCCTCAGCCAGGTAGACTGCCGCGGGGACTGCCGCAACGGGTCCAGTGTTTCAGGAAATGTGTGGACGGCACAGGATAGGACAGGTTCCCGGGCTATTGTTCACAGGGGTGCTATGGATCATGATCCACTCAGTGGCACCGAACACTAATGCTCTAGCTAGCTGTCCACTCTATGTCCATGTGTCCATTCGTTCCCCATCCACCCTCTACTCATTATCCAGTCTCCTATCCATTCACTCATTCATTTCGCATCCACAACCGGTATATTCATTATCTATCTATCTAATCATTCATCTACCCATCAACCATCCTTCCATCCAATCATCATTTATCCATCCATCCATCCATCCATCCATCCATCATCTATCTGTTCTTCTATTCACCCATCAACTCATCATCCATCCATCCATCCATCCATCATCTATCTGTTCTTCTATTCACCCATCAACTCATAATCCATCTGTCCATCCATCCATCCATCCATCCATCCATCTACCCATCCATCATCTATCTGTTCTTCTATTCACCCATCAACTCATCATCCATCCATCCATCATCTATCTGTTCTTCTATTCACCCATCAACTCATCATCCATCCATCCATCCATCATCTATCTGTTCTTCTATTTACCCATCAACTCATCATCCATCTGTCCATCCATCCATCCATCCATCTACCCATCTATACATCCAACTACCCACCCATGTTTCAAGCTCCATACTGGAAACTAAAAAGTAGTGTAACACTGGCTGCCCATTACTCTCACAATCATTTCATGATTCCCACCAGCCACTTCCCCTGATTCCTTACTTTCCAGGTGTAAAGATCAAGCCAGATCCTCAGTGGAAGCCCCAGGAATGCCAAGCCCAACTCTCCCCCACATAAAGCTATCTGTGATAATATTATGTTTCAGCTTTTGCTGTAGAAGGGGTATGTTTGCACATGTTACCTTGAGAGCAGGAAAGAATAGGCCCAGCACAGAATGGTGTCCCCAAACAGGCAAATTCTGCTCTCCATCTTGGCTAGAAACTTTCTTTTTAAATTTTTCTGAAATTAGAATGTTATCAATCATTCTAAAAGTAAGGCTAATGGTAATAAGAATAACTCTCATTCGCTGTCTCTAGTGCTATGCAGAGCTTGTGATTTTGTTTTTTGCTTCGTGTGATCCCCATAACAAATGCAAGCGTAGAGATTACCTTAAAACTCCGAGACACCAGCACGTTTGAAAAGGCACCAAGACACTGTGTCGCTGTGGTTCTCATGCTCACAACAGCTGGAATTGAGCTCCTACTGCATGCAGAACATGTGTATCTCTTTTTTTTTCTTTTATATTAGTTTGCTTACAAAGTTCATATACATTGTTTTCCACACTATTCTTCATTCACATTGTGTTTCATACAATTATTCCCATTCATTATGTTGGGACAGTTTTTATCATTTTTTTTATTGGCTTGCTTACAAAGTTTGTACACATTGTGTTTCACACTATTCTTCATTCACATTGTGTTTCATACAAACATTCTCATATAAACTTAATTTTATGAAATTAATCACCACTGGACTATGTGCACCATTACCTTGTCTTTTTCAGGTCTTCCCTGAGTCTGTATCTCACTATTTTCATGCTTTTGGTCATTATTTAACAGTCAGCAAAATACTTTTTGAGTACCTCATATGTGCCCTTGAAGTGTCATCCATTCCAAGAGCAGTATCCAGACAACAATAAACATGCTAAATGTAAATGTAAGAGCATTTTGGAAACAAAGACAATCAGAAAATAACAAGCATGACATCATGCACAAATTGGCCTGGACCCAGAAATACACTAAGAATAATAAACACACCATACTAAAAGTAAGGACCCAGAGTTTTCAGTGCCTCAGTGAGGACAGCCACAAAGCAAAAAGAGGGCCCAGGAGGCTAGCTACAGAAGTTCTAAATGGATAGGGAGTTCCAGAGATCTCAAAAGATAGTGAACTCTTTTACTTTTGGGAATAAGATAGTAACTTCCAAAAAAATAAGAAAACCATGAGGATTTGACAGACACCCAAATAACACCAATGAAGGAAAAGGTAAGAAAAATTATAAACAAAACAAATGCAGCACAGAAAAGCAACTGGAGCAAAGAAATCAGCAGTGCCACAAAAAAAAAACAGGATGGGAAAACGGCAGCAATAAAACACACCTGTCAATAATTACACTGGATGTGACTGGAGCAAATGCACCAGCCAAGAGACAAAGAGCAGTAGAAAAGGTAAGAAAACATGACCCATCAGTCTGCTGTCTACAAGAGACACGTCTTAGACACAAGGACAAAGAAAGAAGCGAAGGGTGAAAAAAATCTATCAAGCAAATGGTAATTTTTAAAAAGCAGGAGTGGCAATATTAATTTGTATTAAAATAGACTTCAAGAAAAAAGCCAGGATGAGAGACATAGAAGGACATTTTAAAATGAACAAAGGGTCAAGTGAACAGAAGACATAACTATAATTAGTATCTGTATACCAAAGGACAGAGTCACAAGATAACAGAAATGAAACCTTAACAAATTTTTAAAAGAAAAATAGACAACTCCACAACAATAGTAGGAGACTCCAAAATATCACTTTCATGGAAGGGTAGAACAACTAGAAAGAAACTCAACAAAGACACATAAGAAATAAACAATACAATTAACCAACTGGATCTCATGGATATTTCTAGAACATTCCACCCAGCAAGAGCAGAGTTTCTTTTCTTCTCCAGCACAAGTGGAACATGCTCCATAATAAACCATATGTTAGGTCACAGAGCAAGTCACAGCAAATCAGAAAGCCATCAAAACAGTATGAAACATCTGCTCAGATTACAATGCCGTAAAGCTAAAAATCAAACACAGGGAGCTCAAGTGGGGTAAGGGGATCAAGTGCAAGGAAACTAAACAACCCCTGCTTAAACACTATTGGGTCATAGAAGAAATTTCTTTTTTTAAAAAAAAATGTAAACTTCCTGAAATAAATGAGAATGAAAACACAACATACTAAAATGTTTGGGACATAGCAAAATCTGTACTCAGGGCTCAATTTATAGCCACAAATGCACACATCAAAAAAGAGGAAAGAAACAATATCAGCATCTTAACCCAACATCTTCAACAACTAGAAAAAAAGAACAGCAAGAAAACCTACAGTCTCCATAAGAAAGGAAAGAAAAAAGATAAAAGCAGAGATAAATAAAAGCAAAATAGAAGAGCAACAGAATTAACAAGACACAGAGTTTTGAAGACTGATTGATAAAATTGACACGCCCTTGGAAAACCTAAAAGAAAAGGAGGAAATGTGTAAATAACACAAATAAGGAAAGAAATGGGTGATGTTTCAACAGAACTAGTTCAAATAAGAAGGACCATAACAAAATACTATTAATACTCCAAGAAATTTGAAAACCTTGAGGAAAATAGACAGATTTGTAGAAACTTACCACCTATCTACACTAACAGGGACAGAGGTACAATAGTTGAACAGACTCATCATAAAAGAATAAATTGAGCAGGTCATAAAAACACTCCCAGCCAAAAAAATGCCCTGGCTCAGACAGCTTCACCAATGAATGTTACCACTGAAGAAGAGCTGACACCAATCCTACTCAAAATATTTCAGAATGTAGGAAAACATGGGATACTCCCAAACTCATTCTATGAAGCAAACATAACCCTGAAACCACAGCCAGGTAAAAACAATGCTCAAAAAAAGGGGAAAAAATTATAGATCAATACCCCTCATAAATATAGATGCAAAAATTTTCAACAAAATCCAATCAGATCCAAACTCATATAAAAAATTATTCATCATGATCAAGTGGAATTCATACCAGGCATGTAAGGAAAGATCAACATCAGAAAACAACCAGTGTAATCCTCCACTTCAAAAAGATTTGATTTGACAAAGTTTAACATCCTTTCCTGATCATAAAACCACACAACAAAATAGAAATAGAGGAGAAATTACTCAATATAATTAAAACATAAGGGAATTCTGGGGCATAGTGAGTAAGGAGTTGCACTGTTCACCCAAAGGCACGTGGTTCAAATCCACCAGCTGCTCTGAAGAATCATAGGCAATTTTCCCCTTGTGATTCACAGCCTCTGAGTACCCACTGCAGGGTCAGCTATGAGCTGGTTGCAACTTGTCCTTTACAACACATAACAACAACAATTAAAAGTTATATACAACCAACCAACATCACTCTCAATAAAGAGAGATTGAAGGCTTTCCCTTTTTATTAGGAATCTGACAAAGTTGCCCTTCACCATCACTCCTATAGAAACAAAGGTGGTGAAACTTGGTCTCACATACTTTGGGTATGTTGATAGGCAGGGCCATTCCTTGGGAAAATCCATCACACTTGGAAAGATTCCAGCAAAAATTTAACTTGCAAAAATTGTCAACAAAATCCAAACAGATCCAAAATCATAAAAAAAAATATTTATCATGATTAAGTGGAATTCATAGCAGGCGTCCAAGGAAGGATCAACACTAGAAAAGCAACCAGAATGTTTGCAACAAAAGAGAAGACCTTCAATAAGGTGAACTGACACGTGATTGTGTTCTGCCCATGAAATGCCCCTCAAAAGAATAATCCACATGTTTGTAAATACAAATAAGTTCTTTATTCCAGAGATCTACATGTGGAGACTTTCTCCCTCCGTAGGAAGGTGGCGAGGGAGAAAGCCCCGAGTCCCCCCTATAATTGCTTTTATGGGTTTCCTAGGTGCCACTGTCGGGGCAGGGAGATCGTGGTTGGTGGGTCGGGGGATCAGTCATGTGGGTCGGCTTTTGATGGGCTGGCTACTTTGCCTGCCTTTACTCTTTTCTAGTTAATTCTTTACTTTGCAAGGACAGATAAGACTTTACCCGGGGCATTTGTGTTTGCCTTAAGCTAAGAATTTTTATGGCCCGCTTCTGCTTCTGGTATTAATGGGGGTTTATAAAAAATGGGGTTTATGCTGTCTCCTCAATTGCAGCAGTGGACCCAAGTATATCAGAGATGATGAGGATGGCACAGGATAGGGCAGGGTTCAGATTAAGGGTTCATGGAGTCTCTGTGGGTCATACTTGATGGGACCTAACAACAACAACATATTTAATAATGTGCTGAAAGGTCTAACCAGAGCAATAAGACAAGAAAAAGAAATTAAAGTCATCCAAATTGGCACGGTCGAAATAAAGCTCTATTATACATCTTTATAAAACCTCAGAGACTCAACAAGATTCTAGACTAGTGAAATAGAATTGAGAACCCAGAAATTCATCAATCCACCTATGGACAGTTTACCTTCTACAAAGAGATAAAATATATTAAGTGGGAAAAGATAGACTCTTTAACAAATGGTGCTGGTAAAACTGGACACTTGTTTGCATATAAGCTATATAAAAACTAACTCAAGGGCATCAGAGATGTAGGTGTAAAACTTAAAACTACAAACATCGTCAGTGGGAAAAGTTGGAACTTATTCCAAAGTCCTAATCCATGGCAAGGGAACTCCAGTGGCTTAGTGGTAAGGAGTTGCACTGCCAATCCAAAGGCACCCAGTTCAAAGGCACC
>NW_006399814.1:9230152-9242204 GCF_000299155.1 Elephantulus edwardii
CCCTCCAGTGGGTTTTCTGAGGCAGTAAATCACACAGGAGGAGACTGCCCATCTTTCTCCCAGGGAGCAGTTGGTGGATTTGAACTGTGTGTCTTCAGGATCACAGTGCAGCATTTTACCACTTGGCCATCAATAGAATGTCTCAATTTCTGTATCTTTGACTTTTGTAGTTGGTGAAACTACACCTCACTAACTTTGAGCAGGAAGAACCAATCCCTGGAGAGAGACATCATGTTAGGAAAGGTGAAAGTCATAAAAAAGGAGGAAGACCTTCAATGAGATGGACTGACACTGTGACTAGGCTAATGGGTTTGAACACTAAGATCATAAGGACGGTGCAGGCAGCATAGGGAAGGGTTCAGATCTGTTGTTCTTAGGGTCACTTTGAGTCATCATTGACTGGATGGCACTTAGCAACAACAATGACAATCTATGGCATAAATAGACTAACAGACTAACACATATAACTGAAAATGCACAGAGGGTAAGCTCGATCACTGGGAACTCCTAAAAATGGGATCTCTTCCCTTTGTTTTGGCTTCGCTCCTTAGAGGCAAGGATGGTGAAGCTTTTTCTCACATACTTTGGGCGTGATGTTAGGGAAAGGCTATTCATAGGTGAGGAGTATCATGCTTGGGAACATGGAGGGACAGCAATAGAGAGGAAGACCCTCAACGATGGATTGACACAGTGACTTCAGCAGTGGACTCAAGGGTGTCAGAGGTGATGAGGATGGCCCAGGACAGCGTTCAGGTCTGTTCATACGGTCACCATGGGTTATATTCAACTTGACGGCACCCAGCAACAACAAAAATGGAATCCAAGACTTCTCCCCCCAGCCCCTCAGAAAAAGGACTTCTCCTAATGAGTACAAAGAGATTCTTCAGACTGGGAAAAACATTTGGCAATGACACACCTGACAAGGGACTTATCTCTAAAATTTATAAAGACAACTTCAACAAAAAACCCTAAACAACGCATTTCTCAAATAGGCAGAGGACTTTAATAGACAGCAAAGGAGACATCTGGATGGCACACACATCAGGAAACGTTCAAGATCATTAGCTGCCACCACTGTTGGGTGTCATCGAGTCAATGATAACTCACAGCAATCCGACAAACAGCAGACCTGAACCGTACCTTGCCCGGTGCCGTCCTCCACCTCTGCTCCACCTGAGCCCACCACATCGGTCTCTGTGTTAATCCATCTTGTTGGGAGTCTTCCTCTTTCTATGATTCTCCACCTGTCCAGGCATGATGTCTTTTTCCAAGAACTGGCCCTTCTGACAACATGGCCAAAGTATGTGAGACTAATTACACTATCTTCTAAGGATCACCTTGATTGCATATCCTCTAAGGGAGATTTATTTGTTCTTTTGGCAATCTGTTGTTCAGAACTCTTCTCCAACACCACGATTCAAAGACACTGATGATTCTTCTGTCGTCTTTATTCATTTTCTAACTTTTAGATGCATAGGAAGTAATTTAAAACACCATGGTTTGGATCAGGCATTCCTTAGTTTTTAAACAGACATCCTTGCTCTTCGACTCTTTTTAGAGCTCTTTGACAGCAGATTTTTCCAGTATAACATATCTTTTGATTTCTTGACGGTTGTTACCATTGGTGTTGATTTGGGATCCAAGTAAGATGAAATCAGTAACTACTTCAATCTTTCCTCCACATATCAGGAGGTTGCTCACTGGCTCGTTGGTGAGGATTTTTGTTTTCTCAGTGCTGAGGTGTCATCCATACTGAAAGCTGTGGTCTAACATTTTCATCAACAAGTGTTTCAAGCCTAGTTTGCTTACAGGAAGCGGTTTACATCATCTGCATAACACAGATTGTTGTTGAGTCTCCTTCCAATCCTAACGCCACAGTCATTGCAGAAATGTGGATCAAGGAGAAAGCATCTCATCTCAGCAGAAATAGCAAGGTTTAATAAGACAGAAAATTAAAAAATGCTGGTGTGAGCATGGATAGGTTGGGATTTTGATGCACTGCTGGTTGTTGTTATTGTTAGATGCTGTTAAAACAAAAACGACTCATAGAAAGCCTACGCACAACAGATGTGACCCTGTCCTAACCCACGCCATCCTCATCACCTCCGACACACGTCAGCCCACTGCTGCAGTCACTATGTCAATCCACCGGGATTGACATAGAGGAAGAGAGTCTTCCTCTCTTTCATCAAGCCTCCACCTTCCCAAATGTGATGTCCCTCTCTAAGGAATAACTTCTCCCAGCAACATGTCCAAAGTATGTGAGACAAAGATTCATCATCTCTGCCTTTCAAGAGCACTCTGGTTGCACCCTCTTCAAGACCTATTTGTTTGTTCTTTTGATAGTTTCATGGAATGGTCAATGCTCTTCCCCAACACCACAGCTCAAAGGCATCAATTCTTCTATCATCCCTATTCATTGTCCGGCTCTTAGCAGTATAGCAAGTGATTGAAAAGACCACACCCTAAATCAGGTGCACCTTAGTCCTCAAATTGACACCATTGCTCCTCAACAATGTAGAAAGGTTCCTGACAGCAGACTTTCCCAGTGTAATGCATTCCTTCATTGCCTGACTACTGGTACCAAGTGTATTGATTGTAGACCCAGGTAAGATGAAGTCATTAATAATTTCAGTTTTTTCTCCATCTACCATCTACTTATTGGTCCGTGGTAAGAATTTTTGTTTTCTTGACATTGAGACAACTGATATGGAGGCTGTAGGCTTTGATCTTCTGCAACAAGTGCTTCAAGTAGCTACCCTGATGATAGGAATGGAAAATGATGCAACCACTTTGGAAAGCCATTTGGTGCTTCTTTAGAAAGTTGAGAATAAAAATACCATTTAATCTAGTGATCTCACAACTCAGTATATATCCTAAAGAAGTAAAAGCTGGAACACAAACCAGCATTACACACCCATGTTCATTGCAGCATTATCCACAACCGCAGGAGTCGGGAAACACTTCAGTGTCTAAAAACCAGTGAATGGGTAAAGAGACAGAACCATTCATACAGGGAGTATTATACTTCACTGAAAAATGAACAAGAATTTGTGAAATACTGTACCACGTGGATGAATCTAGAACAAATTACATGAATGGCATAAACTAGTCACAAAAAGACAATCCTGGTGTTAGATCACGAACACAGAAAACTAAGGGAGGATTTCCACACAGATGGAGTCAACCTTGGAGGGGTAGCAAGGATAAAGGGGAGAGAGGAGAGTAATGATTAATAAATAGATAAGTTGAGTGAGGGAAAGAAAATACACAAAAGGGGTTCATTAGACTTTGTCATTAAGTAACTGCATTAATCAAGGGAAATTATGTTATAAAATGTCTGTGAATTATTTTAAGAAAAACCCAGCATGATTCATAAACCTTCACTCAAATAAAAGTCCATTTTTAGAAAGAGTGTGTTAGAAGGCAGCGAGCCTGATGGAAAAGGTAAAACGAGTGGGATGAGACAGTGCTAAATAAGGTCATTAAGATACGTCTCCTTAAAAAAGTGAGGATTTAATGGGGGTGAAGGTGAACTCAGTGCCTATCTGGGAGAAGAGAATCTCAACACCAAGGAGAGCATGTGCAAAGGCCCTGGGGCCAGAGCGTGCCTGGCAGGTTGAGGGAAGAGCAAGGAGAGCAATGTGACTGCGGTGGAGGGAGCAGGAGGAAGAAGGGAGGCGGTGATGGTGGAGGAGGTGCAGGGAGGGAGGGACGTGGAGGCCTGTGGACCCTGCGGGGAGCCTGGCTGGTGCTGGGTGTGAAAACTGGGGGCCCGTGCAAGGATTTGAGCAGAGGAAAAGCATGGTCTGCCTTATGTTTTACGGGTTTGTTCCAACTGCTGTGCTGAGAACAGACGGCGGCAGGGCAAGGAGGAAGGTATCTTGGACCAGGATGGGAGCAGAGGGGGTGGTGAGAAGTGGTCAGATTCTGGACATGTGATGAGGGGGAGCCAATGTGCTTCCCAGACAGATTGGATGGGGGGGGTGAGCGAGAGGATGAGAGGAGGCGCTGGGCTGAGCAACCAGGGATGGAGGGGAACGGGGATTCCAACGTGGACCCATGAGCTGGAGAAGTGGCCTTGCCACCCAGGGGAGGTGGTGTGGTGGCAGCCGGTAGCCCACTTGGAGGTCAGGACAGGGTCTAGGGTAGAGCTACAATGCGAGGGTGACATTGGAGATCCACAGCATTTAAAGCTATGAGATAAAAATCACAAAACCCATGTCACCGAGTCCACTGTACCTTCCAGCAGCACCGCAGGGCAGAAGACGGGTCCACAAGGTCTGGTGAGCTCCATGGGAGAGACTCCCTCACCTTTCTGCAGCCAAGCAGCTGGTGAGTCACAAAGAGCCAATCAGGTGGTTAACAACTGAGTGCCTTAACCACAGCGCCACCAGAGCTCCTTAAAACTACAAAACAGGATGTGATCAAACCAAAGGAAATCACATGAACAGCAGACACAGTCCAAGTCCAAACACTCCAGCATGAAGAGGCCAGGGAGTTAGTGGTTCCAGTTCTTAGGGGCTCTGGTGGCTTAATGGTAAGGAATCACGCTGCCAATGCAAAGGATGTTGTTGTTGTTGTTGTTGTTGTTGTTGTTGTTGTTGTTGTTATGTGCCGTCGAGTCGCTTGCGACTCATAGCAACCCTGTGTACAACAGCCCTAAATTCTGCTCTGTCCTGTGCCAATCGCACTGCCTCTGACAAACCCATCCCGATTATCCCAGTCACTGAATCAATCCACCTCATACAGGGCCTTCCCCTCCTGCACTGTCCCTCCACCCTCCCAAGCATGATGTCCTTCTCCAAGGACTGGTCCCTCCTTACAACATGTCCAAAGTATGTCAGACGAAGCCCCAGAATCCTTGCATCCAAGGAGTAGCCTGGTTTAACCCTCTCAAGGATGAATCTGTTTGTTTTCCTAGCAGTCCATGGTACCTTCAATACTCTTCTCCAGCACCACAACTCAAAGGCATCAATTCTCCTTCTGTCCTCCCTAGTCATTGTCCAACTCTCTGATGCATAACAAGTGATTGCAAAGACCATAGCCTGTATCAGACACATCTTAGTCTGCAGAGTGACACCATTGCTCTTCAGTATTTTGGAGAGGTCCCTAACAGCAGACTTTCCCATCGCAATACATCTTTTCATTTCCTGGCTACTGGTGCTGAAAGTGTTGACTGTGGAGCCAAGCAAACTAAATCAAATCTACCAGTTACTCCTCAGGATAAAGGTGAGTAATCTCTCCCCTCCCAGCCCCACATCCCACCCTGTGCAATTAAACACCTCTGAAAACCCTCAGGAGGGCCAGCTGTGGGTGCCCACTGGACGGTGCCACGGTTCTTATGACATGGGCTGGCGTAAGTCCCATCAAGGGGGATTATCAGGAAAGAGAGAGAAAGAAGTTTCTAGGCACCAGTAAACTGAGTTTTGCAGATGATCACTGCATTGGGGGCTCACAGAGAGGTTTTGAGGACCAGTAGGGGTCAAGATCCCTCTAAAGGAGTTAGAGAAAGAGGAAGAGACGCTGTGCTTTCCCAACAGGCTTCCCTATGAACAGAGGGAACTAAACAGGGCAGAGAGGGACCAACAAGCCTTTGACGATGGAAGACCCGACGTGTGACTGCTGTTGGCAGTGACCCCACGGAGAGCTGGGGGTGGTTGGTTGTTGACCTTGATCACTGCTCCCTGTTGCCAAGCCCCGCTCTGGCTCTGAGGTCTGGGCCATCACCACAAGCACAGCTTGGGCACAAGTTGCAGAATCCTTCACTCAGAGAGAGAGGAGCCGAGTAAGGCCAGGTAGCCCTGCATCTGCAGACACTCAGCTGAGGCTCAGGCGGGGCCTGGGCACCCTTCCAGGGGGTCCCCTCCACATAGCTGCCTGGGCTTCCTCACCACGGTGACTGCGTTCTCAGAAGGGGCATCCCAGGAGGCGGACACAGGCTTTGGGGCATTTCTTCCAAATCTGATTCATGAAAGCAGGCTGCAAGGTTACAGCCCAAAGTCAGAACACTACTTGCTGGAACCGACAGAGGCTGGGGATTCGGTGTGTGCCCCAGTTTAGAGTCTGTTCTTCCCCCTCCTGGGAGATATGAAGAAGTGGGGATGACCAGGTGCGGGACACTGCACGTGAGCAGACACTGTGTGCCTAGGATAGAGGTTCCCTGGGTCAGAGAAAACACTGAAGGGAGAGAGAAATGAAGTCTCTAGGCTCAGTTATTAGGGTCCAGGGCTTCTGGTGAGGCAACACGGATGAGGAATGCTAGTTGATACCTGCTTTGAACCTAACACTGAGTGGACAGGCAGGAAAACAGGGGTGTGTGTGTGTGTGTGTGTGTACACGCGCGCACACCCCCAATGGGACTTCAACTTTGGTAAGTCCTTTCTGACCCAATGGCGGCCTTGTCCTCAGCGCTGCCCTTGCTACGTCCCAGCCCATGAAGAGGATAAGACGATCGGCTCTGTGCTCAGGAGGGAGTCTCCTGGGGGACAGCACATGACCGTTCACAAGAACATCCTGGCTGTGGTTGACATGCCACCTTCCTGTTAATCACCTCAGAAAATAGCCGGGCGGCTGGCAAATCGTCAAGCCCAACTGCAGAGCGGGGGGAGGCAAGCCGTGACATGAAGGATGCGTCTGCTGCATGCGCCCGGGAGCCAGGACAGACGGGCTCTCGTCAGAGAAGTCTATTTGTGGCGCCCAGTCTAATTTCTGAATATGATCATGAATAAATATTGGTCTTCCCTTCCGCAGCTTGTTCCATCTGGGTGCTTCAACCAAATAGATGCTTCGACAATGCCACTTCTTGTTTTCTAGAATTGCCGGGAGCTTGAGGAGGGCGACTTTGCCCAACGCCCCACGGCAATCTGACAGCAGCAGGAGGTGGAGGAGTGGGCAGGAGGGGGTCAGAGTCACTAGGAGGGCCTCTGTGGGATGCCCGAGCCCTGATACTACCTCCTGCCTTTGTCTTCTCTAATGCATTCTGGGAAGTGCTTAAATGCCATCCTTGACGGGGAACTCACCACCACCACATGGTCATCTCAATGTCAGATGGTTCAAAATGTTTGACCATTCACTTAAAAAAAAATTCCTATAATGTTCTGGGCATGAGATGCTGTGAATAAGACCTATAGAGATTCTCTTCTTGGTAGAAGGGCCAACACATTAAACAGGGCGGGGGTGGGGCAGAGGATGAGCTAAGAGCTGAATAGCAAGAAGAATCCTAGCTGGGGAAACATGACAAAAGCAGCCCAGGCAGAGGCCCATTCGGGGACGTGAAGCAGGGGCTGAGGCTGGCCCCCAACTATGCTTAGATGGCTTCCAGAGTGAGTGGACACTGTGGAGAGACAAGGTCCCCAGGCTGGAAACCAGACCGGAACAGCTGGGCCCTGTGCAAACACTGTCACCCCCTCCTGGTGGGCAGTTCCAGGTGTGCTGCACTTGGGCAGTGCTATCCCCTCCCAGTCAACCCCCTTCACCCCAGGGAAGCCTCCTATGGCCTTCCCACCTGCTCCCTCTCAACACTCCTGGCTCAGGGGGGTCTCATTGAGTAGACACGTTGAAAAGGCAACTCACAGAGGAGGGGAAGAGACTGGGTACAGGATCAGGTCATCTCCCCACTCTCGCCCCCCAAAACTTTCATACTGAGTTCTGTTTGAATACTCCCCTAGTGCTGAGTCCAAACTCACCTCCCAGCACCATCCCCCTCAGTGCTCACCTGCCTCTTTCCCACCTGCAGAGAAGGAACATGATGGCTCCCTTTCTTCCCTGGCTTTTTCCAAGATTGCAGTGGGCTGAAAAAAGACCCTCTCCCTTCAAAGCTGTGTCTGAACGCCAACCCCCAGTGCATGGGAATATGGCCTTGTTTAATGACTATAGAGATGGAATCATCTCGGGTAGAATTCCATCTCAGATACAGAGATGGAATCAAGTTAAGAGTCTCGAGACAGGATCATCCTGGGTTTAGATTGGACCTCAAATCCAGTGGCAGGTATCCTTAGAAGAGGAAAGAGAAGGGAGTCTGAGACAAAATTTGAGAGCAAGAAGAGACCCCCTCCCCCCCAGGGAAGACCAGGTGACAGCAGAGGCAGGGATTGTTGGGAATCAGTCACAGTCTAAATGGAGAAAAGACTGAAGTGGTCAACACTTTCCTTTAGCTTGGACCCACAACCAATGGCCATGACAGAAGCATTCAAGTAATCAAAAGACAAGAAAGCTCTGGTGGCCTAGTGGCAAGAAGCTGTGCTGTAATCCCGAAGGCACACGATTCAAATTTATCAAATGCTCCACTGGAGAAGGAGGGGTAATCTCCTCCTGTGCCAGTCGGATCTGACTCACGCAACAGAATAAAAATTTTAAAAGTAAATAAGTAAAAGACATGTTGCATCGGGGGAATCTTATGTCAAAGATCTCTCTAACGCTCTAAAGAGCAAAAGTGTCAGTTTAAAGGCTAAGGGCCATCTGTCCCAAACCATAATATTTTCAATTGCTTCCTATGCATCTCAAAATTGGACAGTGAATAAGGGAGACCAAAGAACTGATGCCTTTGAATTGTGGTATTGGTGAAGAGTACTGAATAGCCCATGGACTGCCAGAAGAACAGACAAGTCTGTCTTGGAGAAGTGCAGGCAGCGTGCTCCTGACAGGCAAAGATGGGGAAACTTCATCTCACATACTTTAGGCATGTGGTCAGGAAGTAGCGGGTCCCTGGAGAACCAGAGAAAGTACAGGGTCAGCAAAGGACAGCCAAACCACTGAGAATCGTGGCCAAAGCACCAAGAGTTATGGTCCAGCCAAGCAGACACATATCCTGGGGGGCACAGTTGAGGCACAATGGTGTAATGTCAGGAAGAGCAGGCCGCACAGCGTGAGAGCCGCTCGGTGCAGCTCTGGACCGAGCACTCATCCCTTTATCAGCTGACATGTGCCGAGCATGTGTGACCTTGGCAGGGGTGCATCTGTGTGACAGTGCAAAACTGGCTGTGAGAACAAATGGCCACAAACTGGGCAGCTTAAAACCACAGGAATGATTCTCTCATGGTTCTGGAAGCCAGGGTCCAGAAGAACCCAGCAACCAGCAGCCTAGTTTCTGCTAGGGGCCCTGGTAGGATCCATTCTGTGCCCTCGAGGCCTCAGACGCATGCTGTAAGTCTGTAATGGTCCTTGGACAGTGGCCTTTGTTGTTGTGTTTTGGTACCAGGGAGTTGACTCTGAATCACAGGAACCACACACACAACGTGTTGAAACTCCACCCGATCCTGTGTTTCCTCACAATCCCTGCTGTTTGTGGATCCATCGTCACAGTCACTGTCAGCACTTCTCACTGAGAGTTTTCTTCGTTTTCACTAGCCCTCTACTTGACCAAGTACAATGTCCACCTCCAGGGAATAGTCCCTCCTGAAAACATGTCGAAGTAAATAAGACAATCTCTTTCTATCTTCACCTCCACAGAATCTCTGGCTGCACTCCTTCCAAGAAGAGATGGGATACAACACCCTCAATGAGCTCACAACACCGATGAGATGCAAGAGGAGCTTCCCTGAGGTGTGCGTTGCATCATCTGTCATCAGAGATAACAAGAGAGAGAAAGAGCTCTATTAATACTAAGAAATAAATGCCAGTTTTCTCAAGATATATTCCAAGCAGAGAATTAGCTGAGCCGTATGGAATTTCTATGTTCAGCTTTTTCAGGAAATGCCACACTGCCTCACAGAGAGGTTGGACCATTTTACAATCCCACCAGCAGTGAATGAGAGTTTCTATCTCTCCACATCCTCTCCAACATGTATTACTTGCTGTCCTATTAAACTTACCACTGCTACTGGGGTAAAATGGATCTCATTGTGGTTTTGATTTGCATCTCTCTTATTGCCAGTGATTTGGAGCATTTCTTCCTGTGTCTGTTGACCATCTGAATATTTTCCTCTGTGAAAATTCTTTCCATGCCTTTTGCCCTTTTTGTAATTCAATTATTAGTCTTTTTCTTGTGGAGGCCTATAGGATTCTTTAGACTTTTGATATGAGACACTTGTATGAAATGGTATTGCCACATGTTTGTTTGTTTGGGGTTTTTTTTTGGCGGGGGGGTTCCAGTCAGTAGATTTTCTTTTCACTCTGTTGGGAAAATTTCTGATACATATAGAGATTTAATCTTTAGAAGGTCCCATTCATCACTTTTATCCTTTCTTCTTGTTGTTATGTGCCATCAAGTCGTTTGCGACTCATAGCGACCCTGTGTACAAGAGCCCTACACGCCGTTCTATCCTGTGCCAACCTCGCCGTCTCAAACACATTCATTCCCACCACTCCACTCACAGAATCGATCCATCTCATCGAGGGTCTTCCTCTCCTGAGCCGTCCCTCCACTCTCCCAAACACGATGTCCCTCTCCAAGAACCAGTCCCTCCTTGCAACATGCCCAAAATATGTCAGACAAAGCTTCAGAATCCTTGACTCCAGGGAACATTCTGGCTTCACCCTCTCCAGGACAAACCTGTTTATTCTCCTAGCAGTCCATGGTATATTCAACACTCTTCTCCAGCACCACAACTCAAAGACATCAATTATCTTTCTATCATCCCTATTCACTGTCCAACTCTCTGATGCATAGCACGTAATTGCCAAGACTATAGCCTGGATCAGGCAACCTTAGTCTCCAGCCTGATGTCATTGCACTTCAGTACTCTTGAGAGGTCCCTCACAGCTGACTCACCCAATGCAATTCATCTCCTGATTTCCTGGCTGCTGTTACCAAGAGTGTTGACTATGGAGCCAGGCAAACTAAAACTGTTAACTATCTTAATCTCTTCACCATCCATACTGATGCTGCCAACTGGCCCAGTCAATCCATATTGAAGACCATAGTCCTTGACCTTCTGCAGCAAGCGCTTATCCTCTCTAGATTGTACATTTCTGGCTGTATTTGACAGGCTCTTTATACCATAGACTAGGCCATCTAAGCTTGATTCCAGTTTGTCTCTGATGAACTTTATGGTTTGGGAATTTACTTCCATGTCTTTGATCCACCTTGAGTTGATTTTTGTTTTTAGATCTGAGGCATAAATGGAGACTTGTACACTAATGTTCATAGCAGCATTATCTGCCATTACAAGAACATGGGAACAGCCCAAATGTCCAACCACAACGAATGGATTGAGAAATAATGGTACATCCACACAGGATGGAATACTGTGCAGCACAGGAACGATGATTTTGTAAATCACTACCTAATTTAGGAAGGATTAAAGAGCAATATGCTAAGTGAACTAACTCAGTCTCATAAGGACATATACATTATTGTAGAAATAGATAACTAGTAAAACATGTATGAAGATCTAAGGTGGGGAGGGAGGGAGTATGGGAGTTAGGATGGGTGGGGAATGTAGTCATAGGGTCGCACAATTTGATGGGTGGAGGGAGTGTGAAAAACAATGCATATGGAATTTGTAAGTAAACCAGTATAAAATTTAAAATAAATAAATAAGAGCAAGGAGCAAAGTGCAGCCTGTGGTTCCAGGGCCCTTGCGCTGGGAACATCCTAGACCCAGGAGAAAACTACACTGAGATTTCCAGGAACATCAAGTCCACAGAGATTGAAAGGAAGTAAAAATTTACCCAAGCTGTGAGCCAGCCAGGAAGGGCTCCCTGATACCTGGTATTTGGAATTTAGTCTTGCAGTCTTCCATATCAGATCCATTTTAGACTGCAAACATTGGTACAAATCCTCAGTTTCTTCATCTTTCTCTTTGTTTGTTGGTGTCTATGCTTGAATGACAGTTATTTTAACAGGACTTCCTTCATGCTTATGGGTAGAATCTTATCACTCACAGCATTGTACTTCAGGATAGATACTGAAATGGTCTTTTATACAATGCATTGTGACTCCATTCTTTTTTAAGTCGTCATCTCTAGCACAGTAAAGCATGTGATTGTTTAATCCAAAACAGCCTGTACCAGTCCCTCTCAGCTCACTAGTGCCTAGAATGGCAATCTTGATGCATTCCACTTCATTTTTGTACAACTTCTAGCTTTCTAGATTCATACTTTGTACATT
>NW_006399814.1:9242659-9256744 GCF_000299155.1 Elephantulus edwardii
GTCCCAAGTGCATTCCACTATGCAACCTTAATTGTGGGCTCCTGTGATAACCATAATACCCAGTTCTGTTTCTTGATCTGTCTGAAACCTGTCCATCATGGGTGATCCTGCTGGTATTTGAAATACTGGTGGCATCACTTCTAACATCAAAGAAACACCCAAATGGTTTTATAATTCATCTGCTAAGATTACTAGTTAACAGTAATAAGTGTTGAGTCACTATTGTCCCAAATGCTTGGCCTGCTATATAAGTCCACGATTTTTAGAATCATCAGCTCCTCCTTTGTTCAGTTCCCCCACTTCTCTATGTCCTTTAGGTCTGGTGGTTCACTAAAAGGTCTTCCAGAGACTCTGACCCATCAGGGGAATGATTCACATGACTGTAGATACACAGGCTAGTTTTACAGAGATTGGTGAGTGAGGGGCCAGGATCCTGCAGACTGTCAGTTGCAGTGCAGCTGGATGCTGTGTCCAAGGATAGTAAGTGTCCCAAAAGGGTGACATAATAGCACTGAGGTCCCAAGAGCCACATGCTAAGACACCCAGAAGACCAAGCCGGTGCAGTAAACTGACAAATTCATCAAAGAGCTCTATATTTGCTTTCATTCCCCACAAAAAGTGATGCAACAGAATGTGGACATTATAAAACAATATAATTAATAACACATGCAAGTAAAATCTTTCTGAAGACTTTTCAAAAATTCCTGGTAGAGTATATCCATCATGGAACTGTCAGAAATTCGAGGTGGAATCAGAGGAGGTTGTGGCAAAAGGAATTTCATTGCTGATGTCAGATGAATCTTGGCTGAAAGCAGAGAAGACCATAAGGATGCTTGTGTTTTATTGATTGTGCAGATCATAACAAGCAACGGCTAACATTGAGAAGAATGGGAACCCCAGAACACTTAACTATGCTTATATGAGACATATACTCTAAGAAGCAGTTATCCCAAAAGAACAAGGAAATGCTGTGTGGTTTAAAATCAGATAAGTTGTATATCAGGGTTGTGCCCTTCCTTTAGACCTATCCAATCTATAGGGAGCCTTGTTGGCTTAATGGTAAGGAGCTGCACTGCCAACCCAAAGACACTGGGTTCAAACCCACCAGTTGCACTGTGAGAGAAAGATGGGCAATCTTATCCCCTGTGATTTACTATCCTGAAAACTCCTAGAAAGTCAGCTATGCATTGGTTCAACTAGTCGTACACAACAACAACAACAACAACAATATTTAATCTGTTTGCTGAGCAAATAACTTGAGAAGCTGTACTATATGAAGAAGAATGTGATATCAGGATTGGAGGAAGGCTCATCAACAACTTGTGTTATGCAGATGAAACAACCCTGCTTGCAGAAAGTGAAGAAGACTTGAAGCATTCATTGCAAAATATCAAAGAATACAGCCTTTTCAGTATGGGTTACATATCAACGTCAAGAAAACAAAAATTCCCACCAGCGGACCAATAACATCATGAGAGATGGAGACAAGATTGAAGTTGTCAGCAGTTTCATTTTGCTTGGCTCCACAATCAACACCCATGGAAGTAGTATCAATAAATCAGAAGACTTGTTGCACTGGGGGAAACTGCTTGCCAAGGGCCTTCGCAAAGTTCTAAAGAGCAAAGATGTGAGTTGAAAGATTAAGATGTGCCTGATCCAGCCATGGTCTTTTCAGTTGTTTCCTACACACCTTAAAATTGGACAATGACTAAAGGTGACAGAAGAACTGATGTCTTTGAGCTGTTGTGTTGGCCAAGAGTATTGAATGTATCATGGACTTCTAAAAGAACAAACACATCTGCATTGGAGGCCGTGCAAGCAGAGTGCTCCTTAGAGTCTTGGATGGTGAAACTTGGTTTCACATACTCAGGGGGAACCAGTCCTTGGAAAGGGACATCATGCTGGGGAAGGTAGAGTCAGTGAACGAGAGAGACTGTCAGTGGGATGAGTCAACACTGTGACTCCCACATTGGTCTTGAGCAGGACAGAGACCCTGAGGATGGCGCAGGACGGAACAAGGCTCAGATCTGTTGTTTAAAGGGTCCTGAGTCATGGTCTACTTGACTACACTAACGAGAGGCACAGCCCCAGCTTCCTGAACTGGGGAGGCGGCATCGTTTGCTACTTGGTAGGCTGCTAACTAAAGGTCAGCCTCTGCAGGAGAAAAACGAGGCTGTCAGCTCTTGTTAGGATGGACAGTCCCAGAAACCCACAGCAGGTGGTCGTGAGCCAAAGTCAGCTCATCTACAGTGTGTGAGCTAAACTGTGAGGGAATAAACTCCTGTTTGCTAAAGCCATCACTTGTGGTAGTTCTGTTACAGCAACACAAGTGAGCTCAGACCAACTCCGTGCAGTGGTTAATGCATTCAGCTACTAACCAAATTGTTGCTGGTTTGAATCCCCTGAGAGGTACCTTGGAACAAAGACCGGGGGAACTGTTTGGATAAGATAGATTGTTGTTGTTGATGATGATGATGATGATTGCCGTCACGTCGAGAACGACTCATAGCAACCCCGTGAACAAAAGGCCTGAAGCCTTTCTATAATTATCATCATTTTTCAAAGTGCATAGAGTTTCCAGAGGCAGGTGGTTTATGAAGTGGATGCCACTCCTGCTTCAAACCTCTGAAAACACAGAGCACAGTTCAGAGTGGACTTCATCCTCAATAGAGTGATGTACAGCTACAACTGCCGTAGCCATGTATGGGTACCTCTTCTCCCTCCATAGTTTTGTGCTTGGAGTAGGGGCACCATGACCTTGGGGAAATGCAGCTGCTACCATGACCTTGAAGAACATCTGAGATCACCATGACAGTGAGAGTTGCCTCTCACCACCAGCCAAAAAAAGCTGGAAGAATTGGGGTGGAGGGAAATTGAGATTAAGGAGAAGATCCCATAAATACCGGAACTCTGGCCCCAGACGTATGTTCCTCCTCACACCCCCGCTGTCTGACTCTTTGATCATAGGCTGTGTTTGGTTGTTCTTACTTCTTTCTTCTGTCACCAGCAAACCTAACACTACTCACCTTTGTGAGTGTCTGCCTGTGGCCACTGTCTCTGGAGAGAGCTTGCTAGTCCTCTCTGAAGCGTTCCACCCTGGGCATCTTCTACACCGTGACCAGAACCTGACAGATCGGACTGATCTACCCAAAGTGGGATGCCTGACTTGTGCCAGCTGCCCACAGGGCCTGACTGAGGCTTGTCCTCAGCGTGGGTCCTGGTCCGAGTCTACATCTCATCTCAGTCTTAAAGGTCCCTCAGCTCCGTCCGCCCGTAGCAATGCCTGCTCCAAGGCATCCAGACTCCATGTGGCCGAGTCCAGGTACAGGTCTCCTCCATCACCCCGTAGCCGTTCCAGCGTCCTCCCCACCCCTGTCCCCGCCACGTGCTCCTGCTCGGTACTGGGCCACCTGCTTCGTCTCCTCTCTGTTCTCCCAACCTGCTGATACCTTCCACGTGAAGACTCTGTGCTGACTATGTCCTGCACCTGGAAGCACCTGTGAAACTGCAGGTCTCTGTACAGGTTTGGGGGCCCCTCCCTCCTCACCTATGAGGCTCCAGGAAGGCGGGGCGCATCTCATTGTTAGATGCTGTTGGGTCAGCTCTGCTCACAGCCACCCCGCGGACAGCAGACAAGTCCTTGTCCCATCCAATACCATCCCGCTGTCCTTAACCATGGCCGCAGCCACTGTGTCAACCCACCTTATTGAGGGTCTCCCTCTCCTTTGCTGACCCTGGGCTTTTCCAAGCATGGTGTCTTTCTCTGGACTCTGGTCTCTGTTATCGCTGCTAGATCTGCATATGCCTGAGGCAAAGGGGCTTCCCCCAGAGAGGTCTGCAGAACATAAGAGAGGAAATGCTGTGCCCTGCGGGTTTCCTCTGCTCACAGCAGCGGGGTCCCCATATTTTGATGGAAAGAGGCCTTGTTCTGCACAGGAAAAGTGGTGTCTGCCCAGGGCCCTGCCTCTCCCAGCTTCCTCTGGAAATGGAACAAACCCTTTGCTTGCTATTCACCACTTGGGTGAACCTTGACACTGCCGTAAGGTGGTCATGTGTCCCAGATCTGACCAATCAGAACCTCCTCTGAGGCTTTTGCTGGAGCCTGAGACCAGAGCTCCTAAGAGCAGCAGCTGCGACAGGACAGAATCATCATCATCATCGTTCAATAGGAGGAGGCTACGAATGTGAAGAGCGTGCAAGCGTGTGCGGGAGAGTATGCGAGAACGCTGGTACTATTCTTCCACCTTATCTATACGGCTCAGATTATTTCTAATAAAAAAGGGGTTTTTTAATCCCCTCTCTACTTGGGAAGAATTATAACAAGGAAAATAAGGCTATTACAATGAGCAAATAGGAACAAGATGTGTACAACTTAAAAAAGAGATGGAGAAGTGGAGAAGGGATGCAGAAAAAGGGAGGAGAAATCACCAGGACACCAGAGATTAGCGGGCAGGTGGGTAGAAGGAATTGGCAAGGTGACGAGATAAGGTCATATAAGTCACATCAGTAGTAATTAAAAATGCAAAACACAATGTATAGAAATTATGATATAAAATAAAATGTACATAAATAAAACAATGTATATAAATGAAAAAAATCCCTCTCTAAGCATGTGAAGGAAGAAGGATAATTTGCTGCTTACTGTAATTTTTTTCCCTAAACTATAATGGGGAAATATCTTTCATCTGTTCCTTTCTGTGAAATGCTTGTCTGTCAGATTCTAAAGCTGAGCATTCCAATGAAGACAGACTAGGAAGAAGGATTGGCCATCCACTTCTGAAATAGCAGGCTTTCGAAAAACTCTGTGTACTTTTGAGCACAATAGATCACACTAGCAGATATGGCAACTGAGACCGAGCCCTCAAATATGGGAACGCAAAGGAAGAGGAACAGTTTTAAGCAGGCAGTAGTGATTGGAACCGTGGAATGTGAGCTCCGTCTCACATACTTTGGGCATATGGGCCAGGAGGGATCAATCCTTGGAGAAGGACATCATGCTTGGAAGGGGGGAGGGACAGTGCAGGAGAGGAAGACCCCAGATGAGATGGATTGACACGATAAGTGGGGCAATGGGATTAGGTGTGGGGGGGGTCAATAAGACTGTCTCACGATAGGTCAAGGGTTAGAGCTGTTGTACATAGGGTTCCTAGGAGTCACAGGTCACTTGACAACACATAACAAAAACACCAGCATATGTGAACAATGAACACACACCGGAGCACACACACAGGACACTGCCTTAGTTCTCTAACGCTGCTGTGACAGAGAGAACACAGGTGGATAGCTTTCACAGAAATGTATTCTCTCACAGTTTGGAAGGATAGGAGACCGGTCCAGGGTGCAGCTCTGGGGAAAGTCCTTTTCCACTGTTCGTGGTGGAGGAAAGACCTTGTTTCCTTCAGTGTTTCTGGGCTGTACCAGGTGTTCCCTGGGTGCCGTGCGTTCCTGCTATCAAGGAGCTCCACAGAGCAGGAGTCCTGGGCCAACAAGATGCACTCCACTCCTGGAGATTATTTCTTACTGGTACCAAGAGTCCAACACTCTCCATGCTCAATTTCCTCCCCTTTAATCTCTCCTGATACAGAAGGCCGGTCCCTAGTGGAACAAACCTTGCAGCTCAGGGCTGTAGGGGGATTAGAGGTTGTGGAGTTGGAGGAGAGTGCTGAATATCCCGTGTTTTGCTGGAAGAACAAATGAGTATCTTGGAGAAGGTGCACCCTGGGTGCTTCTTGTTATCCAGGACGGTGAAGTGTCACCTCGCATACTTAGGGCACGTTGTTATGAGAGACCTGTTCTCGGAGAGGGACATCAGGCCTGGAAAGATGGGAGGCCGGCAAAAGAGAGGAAGCTCCTCAGTTAGATGGAAACTGTGACCATAACAATGTGCTCAAGTACACTGACGAGGGCGAGGACGGCACCGGTTGGGATCCGGTTCGGATCAGTTGTTTATGGGGTCGATATGGGTCACAGTGACCTCCAGGGTACCCAACAACAACAGTAACAACAGCAGTCCATCTTTAATCCTTTTACAACTATTTATGAGATCGTGGTGGATAAGTCCATGGCTTCCACGGTATATCCTCATATACTTGTATTTTGGGGATACAAGTTTATCTACGACAGATACTTCTCAAGAGGTGGCTGCACAGTTAGCAAAAGTCGTATAACACACACAACATCTGTGCACTACGTGGGAAGGTCTGGGCCCCTCCTGGCCTCCCCAGTGCCTGCCCACCCAGCCCCAGGCCTCCCTCTGCAAACCAACACAGAAGAGGTGTTCTCACCCTGGAGGGAGCAGCTGGTCCCAGGCCTGCAGTTTCGATGCTTCAGTATCGGCCTCCTGCTCTGGGACACCCTAATGGCCTTCCTCCTGCCTGGGAACGAGGCAGCCTCGGTTCTGCCCAGTCGCCTCATTACGCTGCTTGGTTTCCTTTCGTAAGCATTTCTGACAGGCACTGGAGCCACAATAATCCAGCTGTAAAAAAAAAAAAACAAAAAAAAACACAAACAAAAGCCACTACTCTCGAGCCAGTTCCAAATCCCAGTGACCCTGTCGGACAGAGGACAACTGTCCCTTGGAGTTCCCAAAGCTGTAATTCTTTACCGAAGCCACTACCACTTCCCATGGTGTAGATGGTAGGTTCGAACTGCCAATCTTTTAGTTAACAGTGCAACACTGAATCCCCTTTGCCACTGGTGCTGTTAGGTGGCACCGAGTCAACTACAACTCAGAGCAACCCTGTAACAATAGCTCTGTGATGTGACACTTCTCTGACACACCTGCCCCCATTGCCGCAGTCACTGGGTCAATCTGTCTCATCCAGGGTCTTCCTCTCCTGTGCTGATCCTCTGTCCTTCCAAGCATGATGTCCTTCTTCATGGAGTGGTCCTTTCTGCCATCATCCCCAAAGTATGCAAGACAGAGCTTCCTAATCCTTGACCCTGGCTTCACTCTTTCCAGGACTGACCTGTTTGTTCTCTTGGAAATCCATGATATGTTCAATACTTTTCTCCAGAACCACAATTCAAAGGCTCTGATTCCTCATCTGTCTTCCTAACTCAATATCAGCCCTCAGATGCATGGCAAGGAATTGAGAAGACCATGGTCTGAATCAGGCACACCTTAGTCTTTAAACTGATAGCATTGCTCTTTAGCACTCTGAAGCTAGTGTTTCCTATAATCCAATTGAATGGAAACCTCATCCCATCCTGTGCCAGCCTCATCTCTGTCCATTGCTGTCGCTGTCTGCCAGCGTGGTGAGAGCCTTCCTCTCTTTCACTGACTCGCTACATTTTCAGAGTCGCTGTGCTAAGGTACCATTGAGTTGACTCTATGAACAACAGATCTGAGCCTGGCTAGCTGCACCATTTTCACAGTTTCTGTGTGCTCCGGCCCATTGTGATAGTCGCTGTCCAGTTCAGTTCATCCTCCTGAAGGTTCGTCTTCTCTTTCTCTGGCCTTCTCCCTTCCCCGGCATGAGGTCTTTTCCCGAGAACTGGATCTTCTTGCTAACAGGTCAAACTTTGTCAGATAAAGTCTCACCATCCTTGTCTCCAGGTGGCATCCGGCTGCTCTTCCTCCACGATCCAGCACCATTCAGAGCGTGTTTCCCTGGCTCTCAGGCAGCTCCGCTCTCGGTGAGAACTCCATCCTCACACATGGCTCCCGGCATGCCCAGGATCTCCTGTCTGTACCAGCCATCAAGAACAAAGGGTCCTAAAGGAAGGTTTGCATATCACCCCTACTCACATATCATTGACTCGGACAGGAAGCGTGACCCATCAAACTACAAGGGAGGCTGGGAAATGTAGTCTGTGTGCCCAGGAGGAAGAGGAAGTGGTTCAGGTAAGCTGACACGTTCCAGGTGATCCCTGGGTG
Organism: Elephantulus edwardii; assembly: GCF_000299155.1. Lineage (NCBI taxonomy): Eukaryota > Metazoa > Chordata > Mammalia > Macroscelidea > Macroscelididae > Elephantulus > Elephantulus edwardii. The sequence goes on from NW_006399814.1 coordinate 9,250,539, forward strand.
CCGTGCGTTCCTGCTATCAAGGAGCTCCACGGAGCAGGAGTCCTGGGCCAACAAGATGCACTCCACTCCTGGACATTATTTCTTACTGGTACCAAGAGTCCAACACTCTCCATGCTCAATTTCCTCCCCTTTAATCTCTACTGATACAGAAGGCCGGTCCCTAGCAGCCCTTATGACTCAGGGCTGTGGGGGGATTAGATGTTGTGGTGTTGGAGAAGAGTGCTGAATATCCTGTGTTCTGCTGAAAGAACAAATGAGTATGTCTTGGAGAAAGCGCACCCTGGGTGTTCCTTGGTAGCCAGGACGGTGAAGTGTCACCTTGAGTATTTGGGACATGTTGTTAGCAGAGGCCAGTCCTTGGCTGCCACCATTAACATATATTCGTTTTAAGGTGTGGCCTCACATGTCAAGGACTCCAAACAAAGATAAAGTCCAATAAATACAAGCCATTCCTACTGTTTAACTGAAAATATTTTCAAGATGCTAAATGGTGAAGGCCCTGGTTCAGTCCCGCAGGCCCAGGCAAAGAACTGGCCTGGGTGGGAGGCAGTGGAAGATTGGCTGTGGGTGAATCCCCTAGCTTGAGCCTGGTTACGCCCTGCTCGAGGGAATCCCAGGGTGTCTTTGCTAGAGCTTGTGGTTGAGAGGAGAGGCAAGGAGACAGGACTAAGGTGAAAGAAAAGATGGATTTGTTAGAAGTGATGTGTCTCAGGGAGGGAGAACCTGGACTGGGGCAATCCCCAGGAGTGGAGAAATGGTGAAAGACAGTGGGTCACATGACTCGAGCATCAGTACGGCTCGCTGGCTCTGCGTTTTGATGTGTCCAGGCCTGAGTCTGGGCTGATGGGATGATGTGGTGGGCAGCTCTGGTCCCCTGTTCTGACGTCACTCATGCACTTAGAGCTGACCGCTGACCGCGCTGCTCTGGGTAGGGCCGCCTTTGCCATGCGTGTTGGGGCTCCAGCGCTGTGCCTAGCACTGCTTCCTGGTTCCGATGCTTCTTCCATTTCACCAGACTTGAACGTCGGCCCCCTCTTACCTCGTGGGCGTTTGTCTCAACATCCCCTCTGCCCCACCTCTCCTCACTTCCTTCTGGCCTTGCCTGATGCAGACCCTAACAAAAGCCAGCCCGGTGACCAGCAAGTCCCGTGTGACCCCACGTGTGTCAGTGGGATCAGCTCCAGGGGGTTTTCAATGGCTGATCTTCGGGAAATCGATTGCCCAGGCCCCTCTGCATGGGCTCCACCCCCTAACGTCTGGCTAGAAGTTGAGCATGATAACTATACCCTTAGACTCGTTCTTTCAATCAATCTGTGTAACCCCACCCTGGGGTTAAACCAATCAGGGAGGATCACTTTCACGTGGTAGGTAAGGAAACTTGGACTCAGAGAGGGGCAGTAGCTTGCCCAGCTGGGACTGGAACTCGGGGCTTCCTACACTCCTGTCTCTTGTGTGTAAGTCACTTGGTGGCCAGCCCCTGTCATCTCAGCCCTGACCTCTCCAACCAGCCAGCCTGCCAGTGCGGGTTACATCATCTCACCCCGGACCCCGCTGATTGAGATGCTCAGGCCCTCTCTGGGATAGACCCTGCAAAGGGAGAAGACCCCATGAGCCCTGGGGCATGGAAGGCTTGCAATGACCCCACCACCACCACCACCACACACACACTCTGCCCAGCTCTTAAAAGGAGGAACTGGGATGGGGGTGGGGGCAGATTTGATCTGTTGCCAAAAGAGAGGGGAAGAAACACACTTCTCCAGACAAGCTGCTGGTTTACCAGCTGACTTGGTGAGAGAGGAAAAAAATGTCTCCTCACCATCTGTTCCCAGAGTGGGGCTGGTGTGCGGCCGGGGCTTCCTGCGGCTCGGGCAGCCAGGCCCGCTTTCAGAATCCCGACAGCTGCCCCTGGATTATTTTGGGAAGCGGCTCAACTCCCAGGCACCCCGGCCTTCGAGGCATTTCCCGGCACTCGGAGCTGTTTGCACACCCAGCCCGAGGCTGCCAGCTCTTACTCAGCCCCTGGGCCTGGTCCAGTTCGGCCCTCTCGAACCTTCCGGCTTCCAGCTGCAGCCCAGGCGGCTTGGGATGAGGGAGAGAGGGAGGGGAGGATGACGGAGGCAGGAGAGGCCCCTCCTGTCACTCACCTTTGTGGGAGACACTTCACCCTCCTGTTCCTCAGCACTGGGGTGCGCTCGGTGTCCAGTCATCCCTCTCCCCACCCCCTCCTGGTGAGTGGGACATCGTGCATGTCTTTTGTGAAAGAAAGGTGGTCCAGGTGGGTGTAACGAGTGCATCAGGAAGGCCAGGAAAGGGTCTGGGGATTGCAGGATACCTTACAAGCAGCCTGGACAGGCAGGGGTGCAGTAGGCACGAGAACATGGGGAAAGAGTCCACAGTAACAGAAAGACACAAAGAACCCTGAACCCTGGGTGTCCCCTGTGGGTAGGGAGCCGGGCAGGGATCAGAGCCGGTCACGTGATCACGTTCCCAAGATGGAGTCCCTCCAGCTGCAGGTGTGGAACTGGGGTGAGGAGGATGGGGGTGGACAGGCAGGGAGGCTACGTGAGAAGCTGCTGCAGCCTTCAATAGAGGGTGAGCACTGGACCAGCCAGGGCAGGGCAGACGGGGCAGCACCAGTTTAAAGACAAGCGACGGCAGAGAGGCTTGGTGCTCAGGTGAAGAGGGAAGCATCCCGAGGGAGGCCCGGGTGTCAGGCCAGGACCCAGTGCTGCAGGGCCAGTCAAGGAGGTGGGTATCAGGAGTCAGGGTGGGGTGCACCCAGGAAGTGGTGGGCTCTGACTGGGTAAGGTGAGACTGGGGTGGACTCCCCAGGGGAGCTGTGTCCTGAGCAATGAGGGTCTGAAGCACAGGGCTGGAGTGAAAGGGGAACCTGGAAAGTGGTCCTCAGAGCGGGGCAGGAGCTGGAGAAGAAGACCTCACCAGGAAGGTAGGTGAGAGGAGCAAGGAAACCCAGCACCACCTCCTCCAGGAAGGCAGAGGGGAAGGAGCTGAAGACAGACAAGGGAGGGGGAGGGAAGACGGGCAGCGAGGGCTCTGGGGTCCAGCGAGAACCTGGATCAGTGGTGCTTGATGCTGCTGGTGCCCGGTGAGGCTGCGGCTGGAATGTCAGCCTGCTTCTGAGACTAGAAGGAGCCTGGTGGCACAGTGGGTGAGCACTTGACTGTTAACCAGATCAGTGGTTCAAATCCAGCAGCAGCTCCAAGGGAGTCTTCTTCAGCAAAGAATCACAGCCTAGGACGTTGTGTGGGGCACTTCTCTGCCCTGCATTGGCTGCGAGTTTGATATTGTTGTTGCTGCTCCTGTTCTCTTATCGTTTCTAGCTAGGTCCCTAGGGAGCTCTGGTGGCCTCGTGGTAAGAAGCAGTGCTGCAATCCCAAAAGGCACCCAGTTCGAATCCTCCAGCTGCTCCATGGAAGAAGGATGGGCAGTCTTCTCCCATGTGATTCACTGGCTCTGAAAGCCCGCCAGAGGATCAGTTACGGGTAAGTTTCAGCTCAACAGCACACAATAACAGCCAGGTTTCTAGGTGGCACAGAGTAAACCTTCAACTACTAACCAAAGGTTGGGAGGTTCGAATACAGTCTGTGGTGCCATGAACTTTCTCACAACCTGCTTCAGAGATGGTCAGACCCTTGAAAGCCCAGAGAAACAGTTCAACCCAGCACATGTGGGGTCACCTTGAGTGAAAATCAACTCAATGACAGTGTCTGAGATTCTTTCAGGCACCGGCACTAAAAGGGTCCATTTGTCTCTCTTCATTTTGAAAACCCAGCCAAGCTGACTCTGGGTGACAGGTAGCACTGCACTGAACAGATCTCCAAGACACTACGTTGTCATTGTTGTTCTTGTTAGGTGCCATCAAGCTGACTATGACTCATAAACATCCTACAAACAGATCAAAATCTTGCACTGTCTTGCACCATCCGTATCATTTCCCTTATCCCGTGTCATCCTCAGAGTCTCTGTCTTGCTTAAGCCCCTTGTTGCCCTCACAGCATCAATCCATCTCATTCAGGGACTTCCTTTTTTCACCAGTCCTCCACTCTTCCAAGCATGATGTCTTTTTTTCCAAGGACTGGCCCATTCTGACCACACGCCCAAAATATGAGAGACCAAACCTCACCATCCTTGCGTCTAAGGAGCACCCAGGTTACCCTCACTTCCTCCAGGAGAGACTCAGTTTGTTCCTTTGACAATCCATGAGATATTCAATACATTCCATAAACACCATAACCCAAGGTCACTGCTTCTTTTTAAACCATCCTGATTCATTGTCCAACTTTCAGATTCATATGAAACAATTAAATGAGCACATTTCAGTCTTTAAACCACATTCTTGCTCTTGGGGACTTTAAAGAGATCCTTGACAAAGAATTTCCTGTTGCAATACTTCTCTTGATTTCTCAATTGCAGCTGCTAGGGGAGTCGATTGTGGATCCAAGTAAAAGAAGACACTTGGCAACTTACCATTTTTCTCCTCCCATCATGATTGACACAGTGACTATAACAATGGGCTCCAGAGTATCAGGATGATGAGAGAGGCACAGGACGGGGCAAAGTTCAGATCTGTTGTTCATAGAGTCACTATGGGTCACACGCTACTCAATGGCACTGAACAACAACAATATCAAGATGTTGTTCAATTGTGTGTTCCTGTATTGTTCATAGGATTTTAGAAGGCCTGTTGTTTGAGAAGTGGATGACCAATCCTGCTTCCTACTCTGTCTTGATCTGGTAGCTCCACTAAAGTCTGTCCATCATGAGTGATCTTGCTAGTATTTGAAATATTTATGGCATAGTTTCCAGCGTCACAGCATCCTGCAAGTCGCTTCAGTACAGAAAACTGACAGACAAGTGAGGTACTCAAAAAGCAAATGATAAACAAGTAAGCATATGCATAGTTAAGCTATAGAATAAGTAGCAACATGTAAATCACTTACCCAACACAACAAACTGACAGATAAGTGCTGTGCTCCTTAAAACAGACACAGACCTGCATGTACTTACCAATCTGTGCTAAAAAATTTGGAAGAAAGCTACCTGGTCAACTGACTGGAAGAGATCCATGTTTGTTCCCATTTCTAAGAAAGGAGATCCAACAGAATGTGGAAGATTATTGAGTAATATCCCTAGTATCACACACAAGTAAACTATTTCTGAATTTCTTTTTTAAAATGCTAGAAAAAGACATTGACATAGAACTGTTAGAAACCTGGACTGGATGTAGAAGAAGCCATAGCACCAGGGCTATCTTTGCTGATGTCAGGTGGATCTTGGCCCAAACCAGAGAATATTAGAAGGATGTCTAGTTGTGTTTTGTTGACTATGTATAAGCATCTGACTGTGGGTATTATAACAAATTAAAGATAACATTGAAAAGAATGGGAATTCCAGGACTCATAATTGTGCTTGTAGTGCCAAGGGTTTATTGTTCAAGATGACTTCCCTAGCCCTTTACTTTGACTTTGTCACATGGCTAGATGGGAACATATGAATAGCGTATGTTAGTCCATCTACAAGAGAATTGATTAGCCTTGCTATTAAATTGAGTGGATTCAATGACACAAATTGAGAATCTCAACACCAACAAGGAAAAGGGGCCAGTATGTGTGTCCTTCAGGGCCAGAGAATCCTATGCCAGCCAGGCCTGGACCTACATAAGAGAAGCAGCCTCAGCAGAGAACCAGACACCAGTACAGACAGAGCTGACCCTGGACTGCTGCCCCATGGAGGCAGAACCAAAGGCCTTCATCCAAGCTTGCTGGAGGACTGAGGGAAATTTGAACACTGACCTCAGACATGAGGTTAAGATCAAAACGTCTGTGACCAGGCTTGAGAAGCTGTCTAAACTGAAGGATTGTGTCCTGCTGCCAACCTGAACGATAGGCTAGTTATGTGGTTGGTTTTGTGTACTTTTGAGTTGCCAGCAACTCATAGCAACCCTATGTACAGGAGCTCTGAAGGCTGCCCTGTCCCGAGCACGTCTCACTGATTCCAACACACCAACCCCCATTACCCCAATTACTGTATCAATCCATCCTACCCAAAGTCTTCCTCTGCTGTGCTGTCCCTCTACCCCTTCAAGCATGATATTCTTTTCTAAGGTTCTGTCCTTTCTGGCCACATGTCCAAAATATATGAGACAGAGTTTCAAAATCCTAGCCTCCAAGGAGAAACTTGGTTTC
>NW_006399814.1:9258854-9304072 GCF_000299155.1 Elephantulus edwardii
GGCAGGGAGAAAAGTGCAAAAATGAATTAATGGAATTCCAAAATCTCTGTTGATGTTCATTGAAATTAATAATAATAATAATAATAAAAGTATTAGAATTAGCAGAGGTAGGTGCAGGAGGTCATCCATGCCTGACCTTATAGGAATTAGTTCTGTACTGTGGGTGTTGTTGATGGGGACAGTTCCTTTTTTATGAGTTTGTAGAGGTCACATTTGGCCATCCGTATGCTTCCTATACTTTTTTTACAGTGCTCATATGAATCCAAGACTTAGATCAAAAAGCTGTTGTCCGAACAGCAAGGGAACATTGTGTGGTTTAAAATCAAGAAGGCTGTGTGTCAGGGCTGTATCCTTTCTTAATACCTTTTCAAGCTGTAATGAATAAATCCTTAGCTTGACTTTATGAAGAAAACTGTGCATCAGGATTGGAGGAAGACTCATCAACAATCTGTGTTATGCAGATTTTACAACCTTGCTTGCTGAAAGTGAGAGGTCTTGAAACATTTGCTGCAGAAGATCAAAGACTATAGTCTTCAATATGGATTGCATGTCAACCTCAAGAAAACAAAAATCCTAACCTCTTTGCCAATAAACAACATCATGATGTTGTTATGTGCCATTCAGTTACCTGAATAGCAACCCTATGCACAATAGCTCTGAACACGGCCCTATCCTGAGCCAATCTCACTGTCTCCAACATGATGTTGTTGTTAGGTGCCACTGAGCTGAGTATGTCTTATAGCGACACTATGAACAAAAGATCTGAACCCTATTCTATCTTGTGCTATCCTCACACTTCCTGACACAAAAGAGCCCCTTTGCGGCAGGCACTACATCAATCCACCAATTCAAGGGTCTTCCTTTCCTTCGCTGACCCTCCACCCTTCCTAACATCATGTCCTTCTCCAAGGAATAGCCTCTCCTACAACACACCCGAAGTATCTTGCCTCAAAAGAGCCCTCCAGCTGCACCAAGACAAGTTCTGTTGGCCATCTATGGAATGTTCAGTGCTCTTCTCCAACACTACAGCTCAAAGGCATCAATTCTTTTTCTGTCATCCTTATTCACTGTCCACCTCTCAGATGCATACCAAGTGATTGGAAAGACTAAGGCCTGAATCTGATGCACCTTGTCCTATGTCTCCAACATACCTACTCCCATTATTCCAGTTTCTGTCAATTCATCTCATGTGGGCTCTTACTTCACTGTACTATTCCTCTAACCTTCCAGGCATGATGGCCTTCTCAAAGGACTGGTCTCTCCTGACAACATGCCCCAAATATGTGAGACAGAGCTTCATCAAAAGAGCTTATCAGAGCTGTCAATGATTTCATTGTACTTGTATCCACAACCAACACCCTGGTTACCAGAAGTCAAGACATAAAATAGGTGTGCAGTGCAACAATGAATGAATGAAAACCCAAAATCTCTGTAAATGTTCATTAAAACTAATAAAATTTTTTAAAAAATAGGTGTGCTGGGAAAATCTGCTGTCAAGGAACTCTCCAAGGTGCTAAGGATCAAGGATGCCAGTTAAAATACCACAATGCACCTGATTCAAGCCATGGTCTTTTCAATTCCTTCCCATCCATCTGAAAGTCAGACAATAAAGAAGGACAACAGAAGGAGAATTGATGTCTTTGAGCTACGGTGTTGGAGAAGCAATTTTGAATTTCTCATGTACTGCCAAAAGAATAAATATATCTTGGAGAAAGTGCACCCAGAGTGTTCCCTAGAGGCAAAGATGGTGAAACTTCAACTCACATAGTTGGTAGGAAAGGCCAGTCCTTTTGAAAAGGCCATCACACTTGGAAAGATAAAGGATCAGTCAAAAAGAGGAAGACCTCAACAAGATGACTCAACACAATGACTGCAGCTTGAGAATATCAGGGATGATGAGGACGGCACAGGACAGGGCAAGAGTCAGACCCATCGTTCAGAGGGTGATCATGCGTCAGCTCAATGGCACCTACCAACAACATCGTGATGTTAAAACTCTCTCTGCTGTCAAGTCTGAACTGACTCATAGCTGACCCAGTGGACATTCAGAGACTGTAAGTCACGTGAGAGAAGATTGTCCATCTTTCTCACATGGAGCTGCTGATGGATTCAAACTACCCACCTTTGCGTTGGTAGCACAGCTATGTGCCACTAGACCACTGAGCTGGAGCCAAATCTGAGTTGACCCTCCAGCAGGTTTTCTGAAGCTACAAATCACGTAAGGGGCAGATTGTCCATCTTTCTCCCATAGAGTTGCTGGTGGTTGAGAGAGGAGCCTCACATAGGTCAATAGCATCATTCCCCTCCGACCAGGTCACAAGAACATCTGTGTAAAGGAAAATTAAAAAAGAATCAACATCTTTGAGTGTGTTGGAGAAAAGTACTGAATATCCCACGGATTGTCAAAAGATCAAGTAAGTCCGTTTTAGAGGAAGTGCAACCAGAGTCATCGTCGCAGGCAAGGGTGATGACTCATCTCCAACACATTGGGCGAGTTGTCAAGGAGGGCCAGCCACTGGAAAGAAGGCATCATGCTGGGAGAGGAAGAGTTAGTGGAAGACAGGAAGACCCTCAACAAGACAGATGGACAGTGACTACCGCAATGAGTTCAATGCATATTCGAGATTGTGAGGACGTGTGGCACAGGACAGAACAGGGTTCAGCTCTGTTGTTCGGAGTCACTGTGAGTTGTGGTGGACTTGATGGCACCTGACAACAATCACAATATTGATGTTGACGAATAACAATAGTGATGTTGATCACTGGTCCAGTAGTTGACTACCGGTGAAGATTTTTGTGTTCTTGATGTTGTAATGTTACCCATAATGAAGGCTGTAGTCTTTGATCTTCTACAATAAGTGCTTTAAGTCTTTTTTCTTCATGAAAATGAGGCCATGCCATCTATATAATGCAGGTTGTTGATGAGTCTTCCTCCACTCACGCCACGTTCTTCTTCATATAGTACTACTTCACGAATGATTTATTCAGCATAAGATTGAATTGGTATGAAGAAAGAACACAGCCCTGATGTATACCTTTCCTGATTTTAAAACCATGCTATTGTTATTGTTTGTTTTAATGTGCCATCAGGTAGACTCCAACTCATAGCGACCCTGTGTACCACCCATTTGAACGCTGCTCTATTCTGAGTCAATTTCATCATCTCTGACACACCTACCCCTATACCCCAGTCACTGAGTCAATCTATCTCATTCAAGGTCTTCATCTCAGGCGTTGTCCCTCCACCCTTCCAAGCATGATGTCCTTCTCCAAGGACTGGTCCCTCCTTACAACATGCCCAAAGTATGTCAGACGAAGCCTCAGAATCCTTGCTTCCAAAGAGCAGCCTGGTTCACCCTCTCCAGCATAGACTTGTTTGTTCTCTTAGTAGTCCATGCTATATTCAATACTTTTCTCCAACACCACAACTCAAAGGCATAAATTCTAATAGTTGTTATTAGGTGCTGTCAAGTCAACCACAACTCACAACAACACTTTGATAACAGTTTGGACTTTGTCCTATCCCTAGCCATCTACAACATCACCTACATACTAAAGAACATTGGTAGTCTCTGTGTCAATCTATCTTGTTGAGGATCTCATCTCTTTCTCTTACGATGTCCCTTTCCAAAGATCGGCCCCACCTGACAACATGTCTAATGTATCCTTGCCTCTGAGAAGTAACCTGTCCTCTTCCAAGGCAGATTTGTCCTTTTGGCAGTCCATGGGATATCCTTTTCTCCAACATCATAGTTCAATGACATTGATTCTTATTCAATCTTCATTATTCATTGTCCAACTTTCAGATGCCTAGGAAGCTCATAGTGGGTTCTCATGCTATAATAATAGCAACTGAAAACCCACTATGAGAGTCAGCTATTTGTTGGTTCTGATTTGATGACACAGAATAGAAAAAACTATTGTCTTAAATGTTGCTGTTGTTTGGGACCAACTCATAGGTGACCCACTTTCAGGTTTTCAGAGCTATAAATGCCATGAAAGATTACCTATCTTACTCCCACAGGGCAGTTGGTGGATTTGAACTGCCTGCCTTTGAGTTGGGAATGCAACTCCTTATCCTTTAGGCCACTAGAGCTCCCCAATTTTAAACAAGTATTTATTTAATAAATAGGGGAAACCCCACTGTTTCAGGTTTTTATTTTTAATAAAAACTAAGTAGACAAATATTTCAGCATCTCTCAGTAATTGTTGTAATTAGTACAGAGAATATCAATAATGATGTGGAAGATTTGAATGGCACAATCAACCAAATTGACCTACTTGACATTTACAGAACACGTTGCCCGACAACAGAGCACTCACATGCTTTTCAAATGCTCATGGAGCCAGAACCTGAGACAGCACACCAGTCACGCAATATTTAACAGAACTGAAGTCATGCAAACATGTGCTTTGACCACCACAGAACTAAGGAGAAACCAGTTACCCAAAGATACCTGGGGAAATTCCAAACTATTTAGAAATTAAATAGTACACTTCCTTTTATGGGTTGAAGTGGAAGCTATTGGATAATTTGGAAAAGATTTTTAATAAGAATGAAAATAAAAATACAACATATCAAAATTTGTGGAATGCCATTTAAGACATGCTTGGAAAAAAATTTATAACATAATTGTTGATAGGTATCATCAAGTAAACTCCTATTCATGATGTCGTCGTCGTCGTTGTTGTTGTTAGGTGTTGTTGAGTTGACCACGACTCATAGTAACACTATAAACAGCAGACCTAAGCCCTGCCCTATCCTGTGCCATTCTCCCCATCCATGCTATGCTGTTATTATGCTGGGTGCCATCAAGTCAAGTAAGACTCATAGTAACACTATGAATAACAGATCCGAACCTTGTCCTATCCTGTGCCGTCCTTATCATCCCTGGCATACTTGATCCCATTGCTGCAGTCATTGTGTCAATCTATTTCATTGAGGGTCTTCTTCTCTTTCATTGGCCTTCACCTTTCCAAGGAACAGCGTCTACCAAAATGCCCAAAGTATGTGAGATGGAATTTCATCATCCTTCCTCCCTCTAAGAATCATCCTGGCTGCACCTTCTCTGAAACATATTTGTTTGTTCTCTTGGTAGTCCATGGAATATTCAGTACTCTTCTCCAACATCAAAACTCAAAGGCATACGTTCTTCTACTACCATTCCTCATAAATGTCCAGCATTTGGATGCATAGCAATTGCCTTGGATCAGAATTACCTTAGGTCTCAAACTGACATCACCACCCCTCAGTCTCTTAGAGAGGTCCCTGACAGCAGACTTTCTCAATGCAACATGTTTGGGGGGTTTTATTTCTTAACAACAAAAATTACAAAATTGTTAACTGTTCTTTTCTCCATATATCATGATGTTACCTATTGGCCCAGTGGTGAGGGTTTTCGTTTTCTTGATGTAGACATGTAATCCATATTGAAGACTATAGTCTGTGACCTTTTGTGATAAGCGTCTCAGGTCCTCCTCGATTTCGGCAAGCAAAGTCGTGTCATTTGCATAATGCAGGTTATTGATGGGTTTTCCTCCTATCCTGATGCCACGTTCTTCTTCAGAGAGTCACCTTCTCAAATGATTTGTTCTACATACAGCTTGAATAGATATTGAGAGAGGATACAGCCCTGACATACACCTTTCTTGATTTTAAACCATGCTCTGTTCGGACAACAGCCCATGGGTCTAGGTACAGGTTTCATATGAGCACAAGGAGGTGATCTGGGATTCTATTCTTCTCAATGTTATCTTTGTTCTGATCCACACAATCAAATGCCTTTGCATAAGCAATACAGTACAAATTGACATCATTCTGATAGTCCTTGTTTTCAGCCAAGGTTCTTCTTACATAAGCAATGATATCCCTGGTGCCAGGGCCTCTTCCAAATGCAGCTTGAACCTCTGGCAGTCCTCAGTCGATGTACTGTTCCATCAGGATGACCTTTAGCAAGATATTGCTTACATGTGATGTCAGTGATACTGTTTGATAATTTTCGCATCCAGTTGGATTATCTTTACTGAGCTTGTGAATAAATACGTATCTCTTCCAGTCAGTTGGCCAAAACTGACTTCCAAACTTCCTGGCATAGCTTCATCTGCTTGTTGAAAAACGTCATTTGTTATTCCATCAATTCCTGGGCCCTTGGGTTTTGCCAATACCTTCAGCACAGCTTGAACCTCTTCCTTTATCACCATTGATTCTTGATCGCAGGCTACTTCCTGAAATTCTTTTTGGGACTGTGACTCTGTGTATTCTCTCCATTGCCTTTTGATGTTTTCTGGATCATTCAAGATTTTTCCAATGGCATCCTTCAATATTCCAACTCAAGACTTGAATTTGTTTTTCCATGTCCTTCAGCTTGATATACCAATCGAGTTTTTCCCTTTTTATTTTCTGACTCCAGCACTTTGCACATTTTAAGTGTAATAATTCTCTTCATTGTGTTGTTGTTGCTGTTAAGTGCCATTGAGTTGTAGACAACTCATAGCGACCCTATGAACGAAAGATCCGAACACATGTATAACTTTCATCATTTCTCCCCAGTCATGGAGTTTCCGGAGGCAAGCTGTTTCAGAAGTGGATGCCACTCCTGCTTCCAAGCTTGTTTTAATCAGGAAAACTCCACCAAACATAAATAAATGGACAGACAGACTATGACCATGAATTAGAATGTTCAATTTTATTAAACATTTCCCAGTGTTAAGCCATCCTCATACTCATTGGTATGTTGAAGCCTGTTTTTGCAACCACTAAGCCACTTCATCGATGTGACCAAGACAAAGGTGGGTAACTTTTAGTTCGCGGCCCTCAGGCCAGTCTTTCATTGTTTTTGTTCAGACATTCCTCTAGGTCGTGTAGCCCTGGTGTACAAGTTGCCGTCCCGCGGTCACTTGTGGTTGCTGTGAGGCTGAACACTGTGACACGGATGTGTCAAATGCGTTAATGGTTGGCTACCCAATGCGGACTGAGAGTGCGGTGGAGCTCCCCGATTAAACAAGAGTGGAAGGAGGAGTGGCATCCACTTCCATAATAGCTTGCCTCCGGAAACCCTATGAACTTGGAGAGAGGATGAAAGGCACTCAAGCGTCAAGGACCCTCCTTCATAGGGTCGCTATGAGTCGACGGCACTTAACAACAACAACAACAACAAGCCAATTCATCTCATTGAGGGTAGTCTTCTTTCCTCACTTTACCAAGCATGCCATCCTTCTTTGGGGACTCATCCCACCTGGTCACATGCACAAAGTCTGCGACTCAGTGTCAACACCCTTGCTTCTGGGGAGAACCCAACTCTACTTCTAGCAAGGTAGATGTTTGTTCTTCTGGCAGTCCATGATATGTTCAATATTCTTCACAAGGATATATTCTTGCAAGAATAAAAACAAACAAAATCTCAAACTCACTGAACAAATTTCAAACTCATTGTTGATGAGTCAGAGCTTTCTCATAGCTGACCCTCCACCAGGTTTCCAAGACTGTAAGTTGCATGGGATAAGATTGGCCACTCGAGGCTGAAAATGTCATGGCTTGGGTCAGGTATGTCCTAGAGCTCCAAGGGATATCTTTTCTCTTTAACATTTTAAAAGAGTCTTTTGAAGGAGACTTGTCTGAAGCAATGCTGCATTTGACTTCATGGCTTCTGATTCCATCGCACTAATTGTGGGTCCAGGTAAAATGAAATCCTTGACAATGTCAACATTTTCTCCAGCCATCATGATGCTGTTTATTGGTTCAACTGTGAGAATTTTATTTACGGTAAATTTCTTTTTTTTTTTTTTGTTTCAAGAAACTTTATTTCATTTTTATTTCTTCGATTATCCACTCATCATGTTCAAGGTTCAAGTGGGGTATTGTTGAGCTTCCAAATGTATGTTTGGTTGGTTTTGTGTTGTGCCCACCCCACCCATCCTCTTGTTATTAATTTCTAGTTTTATAGCATTGAGGTCTGAGAAGTTGCTTTGTATCATTTCTATGTTTTTTAATTTTCTGATGCTTGCTTTGTGACTTAAAATGTGATCTATTCTGGAGAATGCTCTATGCACATTGGAGAGAAAGGTATACTGTGCTTTTTTGGGGGGCGTGCATTAACCTATATATTAATTTCTTTTATTTATAGCCATACTTCCCCTAGGGTCATTATGAGTCAGAACCCACTTTATAGCAGCATGTGTGTGCGCGTGTCACAATGAAAGCTATAATCTTTGATCTTCATTAATAATTGCATCATGTCATGCTTGGGAAGGTTGAGAGACTATGAAAGAAAGGAATATACCCTCAACCAGATGGACTTACACAGTGACTGTGGCAATGGACTCCAGCATGGCAGAGATTTTGAGGATGGCACTGGCTAGGACAGGGTTCAGATCTGCTGTCCATAGGACTTCTTTGAGTTGTATTCAAGTTGATTACACCTAACAGCAACAACAGTAATCTTCTAGTGCTCTTCACTGTCAACAAGCAAGCTGCTGTTATCTGTACCACAGAGGTTGCAATGAGTGTCCCTCTGAGGCTGATGCTGCCTTCTTCTTCACACAGTCCACGTTCTCAGACTATTCCTTTCTTTTTTCAGCAAACAGACTGAATCAGCATGATAAAAGAATTCAACGCTAACGCAAACCTTTCCTGATTTTGAACCATGCACTTTCCCCTTGTTCTGTTTGACTGACCACCTCTTGGTCTATTACAGACTCTTCACAGGCACAATTAAACTCCAACAACTCAAACTCATTGCCGTGGAGTCTGCTCCAACTCATGGCTGACCCTTCACTGCGTTGTTTTGTTTGGGTTTTTCTTTTGTTTTGTTTTGTCCAGAGTTTGTAACTGCATTAGCAGCGACTGAGCTATGAGATAAAAAACAAACAAAAACATTAAAGAAAAGTTGCATCAAATATGTCCAGGTAACATGATACAGAAAAGGAGGTCATATTTTCTAATGCCAAACCCCCACCCCACCCCACACCCTCCGCTCCCCAGGGAAGGATGGCCTTGGATAGTTGGATAGGGAGCAGAGGACCACACACGTTACAACAGGAAGAATCTCATCACCCAGGGAAGCAGAGAACAACTACAGCCATGTGGGCACCAAAAATATTCCAAGTGTTTAAAAGTTGCCCCCAATCAAAAAGTTTTCAAATGCAAACAGCTACCTCCCTTCTTCTGTAGGATTTCCAGTTCACTAAAGAGATTGCGATTGTTCACAGCTTTGGTTTGCTTCCACAGTCAACACTCTTGGCATCAGCAGCCAGGAAATTAAAAAATGTATTGCAATGGAAAAGTCTGCTGTTAGGGATCTCTCCAAAGTACTGAAGAGCAATGGTGTCTCTCTGGAGACTAAGGTGCGTCTGATACAGGCCATGGTCTTTGTTATCACTTGTTATGCATCAGAGACTTGGACAATGACCAAGGAGGATAGAAGGAGTATTGATGCCTTTGAGCTGTGGTGCTGGAGAAGAGTATTGAGGGTACCATGGACTGCTAGGAAAACAAACAGATTCATCCTGGAAAGGGTCAAACCGGGTGGCTCCTTGGAGGCAAGGATTCTGAGGCTTCATCTGACATACTTTGGACATGTTGTTTTAAGGAGGGACTGGTCCTTGGAGAGGAACATCATGCTTGGGAGGGTGGAGGGACAGCGCAGAAGGGAAAGGCCCTCTATGAGGTGGATTGATTCAGTGACTGGGGTAATCGGATGGGAGTGTCAGAGGCAGTGCGATTGGCACAGGACAGAGCAGAGTTTAGGGCTGTTGTACACAGGGTCTCTGTGAGTCGCAAGTGACTCGACGGCACATAACAACAACCCAAGAGAGATCTGGGGACTTCAATTAAGGCAGTGGGAAGCCCACCCTAGCCTTAAATGGCAATTTCTACCCAACTGGTGGCCTGTCCTGTTCAATGGTTATTTGAGGCTGTAAATTCCAAGGGAGGAGACTGCCCATCTGTTGGATTTTGGATTAGCAGCATAATCTGCTTCAGACTCCACCACCAGAGCCCCCTAGAATTCATATTCTTCACAGTATCATCCATGATTTGTTATGAACCACATGGTAGAATGTCTTTCCAAAGTCAATAAAACACAGTCAGGCATATCTTTCCTGCATTGTCTGGTCTATAGAACGAAATGCTTATTGAAACGAAGAAAGCTTTTAAATCAATGATCTTAGCTTCTCTATATTTTAGGAGTATTTTTTTATTTCCCAGTTTGATCTCAAATGCCAACATGATTCCAATCAAAATCTCAGCAGGCTTTTGAGTAGAAAATGACAAACTGATTCTAAACTTTATTGGGAAATTAAAAGGCTCTAAAACAATTTCTCCAAGGAAGAACAAGGTTGAAGAACTTAACATTTCTTGATTTCAAGACTCATTATAACACTCCAGTAATCAAGACAGTATATTATTAGCATAAGGATAGACCTGTAAATAAGTAGAAAGATTAGAAAGCCCAAAAATAGATTTAAAAATTATAAATTGATTTTTTTTACAAATAGGTCAAGTGATCTGGAAAACAAGGAGAGGACAATCTTCATAGCAAGTAGTCTGGAAACGATTACCATCTATATGAGTGTTGCCGTTAAGTGCCGTTGACTTGACCAGGACTCATAGTGACCCAATGAACAACAAATCTGAACCTTGCCCTATCCTGTGCCGCCATTACTATCTCCACCACATTCAAGCTCATTGTTGCCATCACTGTGTCAATTCATCTCCTTGAATTCATCTCTCTTTCATTGACCCTCTAATATCCAGGTATATAAAAAAGAAAAACAAACAAACAAATTTATCTCTATCTCACCTTATATATAAAAATTAACTTTTTTAAAAAATTTTATTATTTTTGTGTGCGTGTACCGTCAAATCAGATCTGACTGGTACAGGAGGAGATTGCCCCTCCTTCCCCGGCAGAGCATCTGATGGATTCGAACCGTGCACCTCTGGGATTGTAGTTGCAGCTTCTTGCCACTAGGCCACCAGAGCTCCCCTAAAAATTAACTTTTATCATACATCTAAATATAAGGGCAAAAATTCTAAACTTCCTTTAAAAATATATCTTATGGTGTTTTAGGGGGAAAATTCATACAGCAAACAAGGTTGCCATATACAAATTGTTTATTGTCACCCTAAAGTACATCAACACTCCCCCCCTTCTCCACCCTGCCTTTCCTGTTGCGTAGGGAGCACTGATGGCCAAGTGGAGAAAGAGCTGTGATTCTAACCCAAAAGCAGATGGTTCAAATCCACCAGCTGCCGATGCGGATTAAGATGGGCAATCTCCTCCTCTGTGACTTATAGCCTCCAAGAACCTGCTGGAGAGTCAGTCAGCTGTGAGTATTGAGTCGGTTCCAGCTGGATGACCAAGAGTTGTTTTCTGGTCTCCATCCTGCCTCCTTGACCTTCTGTGCCTTTTCACCTTACCTTTGGGTGAGCATCGCCCACTTGGTTTGACACTAAGGAGCACATTCTTCAAGGGTGCTAGTGTTTACTCTGTTAGTCAACCTGTTTCTCCACTAAAAGGTGACCTTTGGGAGTGGCTTTAACCCAGGTTAAAAGGGCATCTTAGGACACAAGTCTTTAGGACATTAGTCTTAGGACACAAGGTTAGGACTTGTGTTTTTGTTTGTTTGGTGAGAAAAATTTGTGTTTAGAATTAGCCAGCTGGACTCAGTTTAGATGATCCCAATTTTGTTGACAACATCCAAAGCATCATAGGCAGGAGCAAGTTGAACATAGGCCTTCTTCTCTCCATCAGGCCTAATCAAAGTGTTGACCTTGACCACATCAATGTCATAGAGCTTCTTTACAGCTTGTTTGATTTGGTGCTTGTTGGCCTTGACATCCACAATGAACACAAGTGTGTTGTTATCTCTATCTTCTTCATGGCTGACTCAGTGGTCAGGGGAAATTTGATGATGGCACAGTGGTCAAGCTTGTTTCTCCTGAGGGAACTCTTCCGGGGGTATCTGGGCTGCCTTCAGAGTCTCAGCATCTCAGGGTGCCGGAAAGTGGGTGACGTGCGGATCTTTTTTTTTTTTTTTTGGCTGTGGATGCCCTTCAGGACGCCTTCTTGGCCTTTAATGCCTTTGCTTTGGCTTCAGTTTTGGGAAGGGCAGGGGCTTCCTTCTTTGCTTTCGGCACCGTCTTCGTAGAAAGGCCAAGTCTGGGTTTTTTATGAACTTGAGTTTTGGTCTATGTTTTCCTCCCACTCTAACCAGGACCATGGACTGTGTCAGAGTGGTCAGTAGTGACAGTTGGGCACCACCTAGCTCTTCTGGTCTCACGTAGAAGACCCTTGTGAGTCCCGTGGTCTCCTTCCTTCCTGAGTCTTTGCATTTTTTCATTCTCTTTTGCTCCAGATGAGAGGAGACCAGTGGTTAGTGACATCTTGGATGACTGCTCACAAGCTGTGAAGACACAGATGCTACTCATCAAACTATGATGTAGAATATTAGCTTAATGAACTTTGTTCCGCCAATGAACCTAGACGTCCTCCAAGACCATGGTTGTTCGTATTCATGCTCTGTAACTCAATATGAACCATGTGAATCTAGCTAAGCTGTTTCTTAGGGAGCTCTGATGGCCCAGTGAGACCCTCTTTGGCAGTTCAAATCCACCAGCAGCCCTGTGGGAGAAAGATGAGCTGTCTCCTTCCATGCAATTTACAGCCTTGGAAAACCAGTGATGGGTCAGTTATGAGTTGATTTTGACTTGACGGCAATGAGTTTGGGGATTTCTAAGCAATTTCTGTAATTGTGCCCCCTAGTTTGCTTGGTTCCACAATCAACACTCTTAGCACCAGGAAATTAAAAGACCTACTGTGATGGGAAAGTCTGCACTTAGAGACCTTTCTAAAGTACTGAAGAACAATGATGTCCATCTGCAGACTAAGGTGCACCTGATACAGGCCATGGTCTTTGCAATTACTTGTTATGCATCAGAGAGCTGGACAATGACTAGGGAGGACAGAAGGAGAATTGATGCCTTTGAGCTGTGGTGCTGGAGAAGAGTGTTGAATATACCATGGACTGCCAAGAAAACAAACAGATTTGTCCTGGAGAAGGTGAAGCCAGGCTGCTCCTTGGAGTCAAGGATTCTGAAGCTTCATCTGACATACTCTGGGCAAGTTGCAAGGAGGGACCAGTCCTTGGAGAGGGACATCATGCTTGGGAGGGTGGAGGAACAGCACAGGAAAGGAAGGCCCTTGATGAGATGGATTGATTCAGTGACTGGGGTAATGGGGGTAGTGTATCAGAGACAGTAAGATTGGCACAGAATAGAGCAGGGTTTAGGGCTGTTGTACATAGGGTCGCTATGAGAGAGAGAGAGAGAGAGAGAGCGCTCTGGGGGCTCCTGAATAAGCCGTCAGAGATCCCACAAGAGAGAAAAACACCACTGTCACAGACACACACAAATGCCCCAAATTCTGACTGTACGTGGTCAGAAGCAACTCAGTGGAGCGTGCATCCCTACAGACACACAGATGCATGCATTCCTCTACACCTTCCCTGTATTCCATGTACATCCACCTGACGCAGGACTTCCGGGATGTGGCCAGCATCACTTCCTGTCTCAGAAAAGATAAAAGGAGATTTGAGGGGCAAGAAGGAGGACTATAACTATCACCAAGAAAGAAGAGCTAGCTGCTGAGTGCTTCCTTTAGATCCAGACTCCTGTGCTGGGAAACCTCTAGAACCAGGAGAGACAGAGGCAGAAAGCCTCCTTCCCCCACAGATAGACCTTGAATTTGAGCTTCTAGGCTCCTAAACAGAGATAATAAAATCCTGTTTGTTAGAGCCATCTAGAAAGCTGAGACATAGTCTATGACACTGTTTATCAGAAACTGGAGCAAATGCTAACTCAGAGGCAGCTCTCCTGTCCAGGTCAAGTCCACGAGCAGCGCCTCTGGACGAAGCTGGGCAATCTCTTCCCAGGCCCTTCACAGCCTTTAGAAAATCTGCTGCAGGATCAGCTATGAATTGGTTCCCACTCAACGGTAATGAGTTTGTTTTCCTGGTTGTTGTGGGTTGGGAGGGGATTTTTGTTTTGTTTTGTTTCTTTTGTTTTTTGTTTTTTTAATCCTTACTTTATATATATAATTTTAATGAACATTTACAGAGAATTTGGATTTCCATTCATTCATTGCTGCACTTCTCTCCCCGCACAGCCCTCTCCCCCTGCCCCCCAGTTCGCGCCTCTCTTTCAAAAGTAAGACTCCCTCCCTGGTACACAATCCCCCCGCACCCCTCCCACCGCCCCAAGTACATTCCACTATGCAACCTTAATTGTGGACTCTATCGCTTTTAAATTATTCAGGGATTTGTTTTTTAATAGAGAGAGACCACATATCAATGGCTTCCTGGGCCAGGGGGCTGCAGGTGGAACTGACTTTGAGGAACGTTTTTGGGTTTTTTTTTTTCTTGTTTTTTTTTTCTATACTTATATTTTATTAATTTTACCACGGCACCAGGCGCCACTGGGGCTCCCTATCCCCAAGGCAGGCTTACAAATGGAACCATGCCAAACCCTGTTATCTCCATCATGGAATCAGCAGAAGTGGAAGCAGAGAGGAGTCTGGGTAGAATAGCCAGCCAGCAGGTACCGGCCTCTCCTCCCAGGACCTCACCCCTGCTCACTCATTTCCTCCCACCTGCCTCCCTTCAAACAGCAGGTATTTTCCCTCCTCACTCACTCACTAGTCCTCTGGGGAATGTTTGCAGAGATCCCACATCTGACTGGAGAGTGAGACAGGGGCTCTCAGGGACAGCAGGGAGGTGATGGAACACACCAGCCAATCACTCATCAGCCTTTCTCCTGGTGCTGGGGCGAAACTCCCAGCCACAACCTTTGGAGCTGGCCTGGGCCACAGTTCCTTTGACGAGTCACCGAATCCCTGATGGGGATCACTCAGGGCCCTGACTTTGGAACCAAGCAAACCCCTGCCTTTAGATGGTCATTCCAGGGCCCAGAACCCTGAGAGAGAGAGATGAGGACAGCACTCAGCTGAAGCGAGGAGGCTGGGGTCTTGGCCACCAGCCTTGAAATCACAAAGCCCTGTCCTGCTTCACAAAGCCACATCCTGAAGCCTCTGGTGAGGTCGGTCTTGTAGGTCCTTGGCTGACCCAGCCCAGTAAGAAGGGGCTGAGAATCTTCCAAGTCCAGCCCTGGAGAAAGGAGGGGCCACTGAGGAAAGAGGGGCCATTGAGGAAGAAGTGGGGAAAGCTTGGCGGGTTAGACCATATCTATGCGGGCTTCCAAATCAAATCTCTCCTAGAAATACAATTGTTGAAATAAGGTGAGACGACTCAACCAGATTCAAATCAAGGGGGTTCAGTGGGAACAGGACCACGATGGGGCAGAGTGTGACAGGCATAGAGAAGGGAGGAGCCAGAGGGCAGGTGGATGGTGAGGCCCCAGCTGGGCTGGGCAGCCAGGCCTTGCGGAACAGCTCTCTGAAGTCCATCGGTTACTTTGGATCTCCGTGGGGCATCCCATCCGGGCTCTCTCTCAGCTTGTGCCTGCAGAACAGGCTGTAAAGTACCCGCAGCGTGCTCTTGGTGTCCTTGTTCACGATGTCTGTGGACCAGAGGGGACAGGCGGTGGGTCAAGCTGGGAGGGTGGTCAGCCCTGGTTTGCGTGGACACACAGGCTCTTGAGAGTGAAAGCCAGGAGAACACTGGCAGAGCAGGACAGGTGGGTCAGGCTAGAACTGAGTCTAAGCAGTGCCTCTCAACCCTGCCTCCCCGCTCCACCCACCCCGGTCTCCTCTACACCTCTCTTGTAGAATTCTAGGCCCCACCCCTCCAACTCAAGGGCTGCTTCCTGTGGGTCACTGAGGGTCACTGAGGATGTGTGGGAACCTGGGGTGTTGGAGGTGGGATGACCATAGATGGAGGAGGGCCAGGGGAGGTCCTGAAGGGGGATCATGGAATTGATACAACCCCTGGGAGAGGTTCTGAAGGGTCGTGATTATGGGAATAGTACAGGACTTTGGGTGGAACCACTGAGAGTTTGTGGTCATTCAGCCCTTGGCTTTGTTCTTCCCAGCTCAGGTCAAGGTGGCCTGCACACATCCACGCTCTCACTGACCTTCTGGGTTGACAGGGTAGTTGAGCAGACCGTCATCCTTCAGCAGCTCCAGGGCCAGGGTGACGTTGTGAACCTACAAGGCCAAGGTCATCACATGTCTGCAAGGTGAAGTACCCCGAGCACAAGCTCCTGTCCCCATGTGTCACCACACATCTCATCATCTGTGACTTCCGTTTGTACCCCAGCCAGTTGCCAACCCAAACTCCCACCGATATTTCACCTCTGAACTGTACCCACAAGACGACAAGACAAGCCTTGATCTGCCACAGTGTGGTGGACCCGCAGGACTGTGGTGTCTGCCCGAGGAACTTGACGTGGAAAGTCCTGTCATTGCTCTTGTCATGGGACCAGTGTTTCAGAAACACTCTGTCCGTTCATTGTGATGGGTAAAGGCCATGGGTCAACATAATGGAGCCATGATTCTCAGGTGTTGGGAAGATTCAATGCAGTCATTCTCCCCCTGTGATCTGGCCAGCCAACTGAATGGGAAGTTTCCCTGGGCTGGGGTCTGCGTCCAATATGTGTGGATGTTCTGGCCAGAGGTTTCAATGAGCTCATTCATATCTTGGGTGGAAATACAGATCCTCAGCAGAGAGTGAACCAAAAGAAACTGATTCAAAGCCCTAGTTTGGGCAAACTGGTTCTCATCCTGGATCAAATTCATTATCCTTTCACCTCTCATTCTTGGTCTGTGAGCCAGCAGTCTGCCATCTGACCTGCCCACTATGGATATATCAGCCCTCCGGCTTCACGAGCCAGGAGAAGCCTCCAGCCTGACACCTGACCCACAGACTTGGGACTTGCTCGACTCCACAACACTTTGGGCTGTTTCCCCTCTGTACACATTTACAAGGAGCCAAGGTGGCATAGCTTGTAGCACATTAGTTTGAAGCCACCAGCTGTTTCTCAGGAGAAGGATGGATGGTCACCTGTTGTAAAGGTACAACCTCTGAAACCTGCTGGCGGGTGCTGAGTCAGAAGGGATTCAGTGGCAGTGGGGACGTGTTCACCTATAACAAGCATCCCCTGATTTTGTTTCTCTGGAGCACCCGGCCTGTAACAAGGTCCACTATGACTGAGTCTGGAAAGGGGACAAAGGAATCCTACTCCTTGTCCTTGTGGACTTTATGCTTTGGGAACTGGCTCACGGACATGATGAAGGTGATGGCCACAGCTTCTTTGTCACGTCTCAACCTGAACCAAAGGTGGTATCTGTGGAAAGCTGCTCCCTGCAGGCAAAACCCAGTGCCACCCTGTGGATTACTGAGGGAGCCTGTGGGCCCAGGTTGTGGTTGTGTTAGACGCCGTCAAGTAACGACGCACAGCGACTGTGAGCAGCAGATCTGAACCCTGTCCTGTCCTGTGCTGTCCTCACCATCAACGACACACTCCAGCCATTGCTGCCGCCACTGTGTTTTGACCCACCTGGTTGAGGGTCTTCCTCCCTTTCTCTGCCCCTCCACCTTCCCAAGCATGTGCCTCTCCAAGGAACAGCCTCCCCTAGCAACGTGCCCAAAGTAGGTGAGATGAAGCTTCGTCATCTTTGCCTCCAAGGAGCACTCTGGCTGCACCTTCTCCAAGACACCTGTTTGGTCTTTTGGCCGTCCGAGGGACGTTCAGCACTCTTCTCCATCACCATGCCTACTAGTGAATGTGCCCTTGTCACCAGCCCTCCTGGGAGTCCCTCTGAAACCCTGCCCCGTGGCGTGACCCTGTTGTTATTTGCCATGCCCATGGTGGCACGGCCCCCAGGATCACAGAAATGCATGAACCGCCAAGGACAGACCGACGAGGGTTGCCTGGCCGTGTTCTGCACAAAACCTCACTTTCTCCAGTGCAGGGTTTGAGATGAGGAAGGCGAGGGAGCACGTCCCTAGAGCCAAGGGCAGGTCTCGCCCGCGGAGGCCGGATCTAATCCTCCTGGAAGAAAATAATTGCGTGTGGGAGGAAGCCCAAGATTCCAGCTCAGCCTTTGATTTCTACAGAGCAAGCCGCTCCTCTCTGTCTCTCTCTCTCTCCACCCTCGCCTCTGACAATCTCCTGTAAACACTGCTGACAGGGTGTAATGAGAAACCCAGTTCCGAGGCCAGCTCTGCTAGGCTAACAGCCCTGTCTGAACCCCAGCGGAAGGCCTGCGTCCCCACTCTCCTGCGCTAATGGTCTCTCAACACCTCTGTTAGAGAACTCCACAGCTGCGGTCTCCCCAGCACAGAGGCAGACATTCCCAGAGGCCTGAGCGAGGCGGCTGAGCATAACCCCGTCTGAACACCTGTTTGGAAGCAGGGTCTGAGGGCAGTGGGTTCTGAGAGTTGGCTGTAAGCATCTGGACATCTGTCCCCAGCTTGCAACTGAGGGACTAGTTATTGTTGTTGTTATATGCCATCTAGTTATAATAGACTCATAGGTGACCCTCCAGCAGGGTTTTAGAGGCAGTAAATCTCACAGGAGACTGTCCATCCTTCTGCAGAGCACCTGGTGGATTAGAACCGTGTGCCTTTGGGATTGCAGCACAGCTTCTTAGCACTAGGCCACCAGAGCTCCCAGCATGCAAAATGTGGAGGACAGACTGTGGGTCCTGTGAGCCCCAAGGCCCTAGTAACAGAGCAGGATCCGGACTGTCCAAGCCCAGACCCAAGCTCTTGACAGAGGCCCCACATTATCCCCCCCCTGCCCACTTGGCCCCCCTGCCCTCTCCCCCACAACTCCCCATTCAATCTCCCACCTTGGAGCATGGGGCCAGCAGTCTGCTCTCAGCCGTGCCCTTTCCTGAGCCCTCCCTCTGTGATGGCTCAGTGGTAGAATTCTCTCCCACCATGCAAAAGACCCGAGTTCAATTCCCAGTCAACATCTTTGAATCACAGTCACCCCTGATCGGCCAGTAGAGGCTTGTGTGTTGCTGTGATGTTGACACGTGTCAGTGGAGCTGCCAGCTTAAGACAGACCAGGAAGAAAGGCCTGGCGATCCATTTCTAAAGATCAGCTAATGAAAACTCTTAGATCCACAAAAGTGTGACCCGATTGTTCTCAGGGTCATCATGAGTTGGGAACATTGGACAGCATCTGATAATAATCTTCCATCCAAGAATGTGTTCACATTGCTGGATTGTTGTTAGGTATCGTTAAATACAACTCACAGCAACCCGATAAACAACACATCCGAACCACGCTCTATCCCGTGCCATCCTCACACTTCCAGACACACTAGAGCCCATTGCAGCAGTCACCGTGTCAATCCACCTGGTTGAGGGCCTTCCTCTCCTTCGCTGACCCTCCACCCTTCCCTGCATCTTGTTCTTCTCCAAGGAATAGCGCCTCCTAGCAACATGCCCAAAGTATGTGAGACGAAGCCTCCTCGTTCTTGCTTCCAAAGACCACTCCGGCTGCACCCACTCTAAGACCACTAAGTCAGAACCGACTCATAGCTGACCCTCCAGTGGGTTTTTAGAGGCAGTAAATCACACGGGAGTTGACTGCTCATCTTAGCCCCACCTCCACCAGAGCAGCTGGTTCATTCAAACCACCTGCCTTCGGGCTGGGGTGCAGCTCTTTTCCACTAAGCCCCAGGGGCCGCTGCATCTCTGAGTGGAACGTACCTAATAACCAGTAGGCCGAGGCAGGCCTTCTTCCTGGCTGGAGGGAGGCTCACTGCCCCCGGCCTCCCCGGGGTGCCGGAAGGAGAGTGTGGAGGAGCAGCTGAGCACCCTGGGCTGGCCAGGCGCTGAGAGCCTGCTGTTGTCAAGGTGATTCCGGCTGACAGTAGCCCTGGGAGGATGCAGGGGAGCTGCCCCATAGGGTGTCCGAGGCTGTCATCTCTATGGACACGACAGCGTCATCGTTCTCCCTCAGAGCAGCTGGTGGATTCAAACCATTGGACTTTTGCTTAGTCCACCCAATGCTTAGCCTTCAGCACCACCAAGGTTCCTTGATCAGGGACAGATTATCCAGAAAGCAAGGACCCAAATCTACTGTCATTAAGTCAAGTTCAACTCATAGCAACCCTCCCACAGTTTACAAGGCTGGAGCAAACTGCCTCAGGCATCTTCCAAGGAGCAGCTGGGAGATTTGAACAGCCGAGCTTTCCATTAACTGACGTACTATGTAAGAAGGCACACCCAGCCTGCTCACTCTTTCACCACATCAGAGACCCCGCCACAAGGTCTCCGTCTGTCCACCGGCCCTGAACTGCAGCCCGTTCCCAGAGCCTAAGCTGCGTTTCCCGTTTCCAGCAGGGACCGAGCGCCCAGAGACAAGGAAATCACAGGCTGACCCGTCAGTCGTGAACGGATCCTCAGTGAAATCCCCCAAACAAATCACCTTCACTTCCTGTCTGTTAAGCGCTGGTGGCTTAGTGGTAAGGATTCGTGCTGCCAACGCAAAGGTATAGAGTTCGAATCCACGATCCACTCCATGGGAGGAAGACTGGCCATCCACTCCTACACAATTTACTGCTTCTGAAAACCCTTTGAAGGGTCAACTACAGGTCAGTTCTGACTCAATGGGACCCAACAATGATAACAATGGTGGACAATTTCAGCATGAAATTCACAGTGAACCTGCTCACTGCAGGCTGGTAAGTAAACAAATGTAAGTCCGTGTCTACCTTCTTACCGGGCCATCCACCCTCCGTGAAACACAGACACTGCCATCGCATCCACGCGGACTCCTGGTTGCCCACCCTTGGTGTTCTGAGGCTGTAAACAGCATGAGAGGAGGTGCCCGTCTCCTCGCCTTGGCGCCGCTGGTATCTTCAGTGCCAGAGAAATGGGGCCTATAGTTTAGCAACACAACTCCCGCAGACTTGGCCCCCAGAGCTGACCTTTTCTGAAGCCCAAGGCCTAGAGTCAGCTTCGAGATTAGTGAGGAAACAAGTTTCTGTTCCTGACAGGCTCCCGCTTGAGGGGCTTTGGGTGCAGAGCCCCAGATGGCCACGACAGAGCCCCAAGGTGCTGGCCCTGCCCTGCGACTAACAGCACCACAAACACGTGCTGCTTGGGCCCGGCTCCCCCTCTGCCAACAACCTGCTCTTAAGGAATCGCAGCCCTGATCTACCTTCCGGCCAGGAGCACCCCGCGTCCAGGGGGACAGCAGACGGTAGAGGCAGGAAGGCCCGGGGGTCAGACTCCATCAAGCTTGCCCCTCTGTGAAATGGGGACATGGTCGCAGCCATGCCCCCTTAGGTGTGTGGAATGAGGAGGAAACAAGCTGACAGACAGGTGGGGGTAGGGGTAGGTAGTTAACTTCAAGAGCTCATGAGAGAGCCATGATTAAGGGGGTGACAAACAGGATGGTGTCCACGGGCCTGTGCTCAGAGGAGGGGTGGGTAGTGGGGATGGGCAGGCTGTTCAAACTCTGGGAGTCCAGGGAAGATACCAGGGGTTCAGGGCACCTCCTGGACAGGGTAGGGTGGGTATTGAGGGGATGCCAGGGTGGGGGAGGCTAGTGGGGCCAGTGTAGACCAGCTGGAGTTGGGCACTGGGCATAGAGCTTCACACCTGGACTCAGGCTAAGGGGCTCCTGGGGCGCTCCGCTGGGGCCTGCCCCTGTCCCAGACTTCAGAGCCCCTGGGAATGGCAGCCACTTCCCCACCCTTCAGCAAACACCCCCGTTGAGATGTGAGGAAGAGTCCTTTCTGCCCCAGAGACGTGAGCAGACCTCAGGGACCAGTGTGCATGGACAGCAGCTGCCCAGCAGTCCAGCCTGTCCTCAACCTGCCCCCGGCATCCCTTCCTGGATGGTGACACTCTACACCTAGCAGGTGGCTAGGCAGGTGCGTGATGCACAAGCAGGCAGATGGATGGGTGGGCAGGTGATGGTAAGACAGACTAGTGAGTGAACACACCTGTCCCTCACCTCTCCCTCTCCGTGGAGGTGAATAAATCACAGCTGCTGTTGTTTGTACCATCGAGTCCAAACCAGCCTGCAGCTGACCGTCCAGTGGGTTTTCAAAGGCAGTAAATCACACGCTCACAAGGGAGGAGAGCGCCCATCCTTCTCCCCCAGAGCATGCACACGTTTGTGTTGGCAACACAATCCTTTACCACTGAGCCACCAGAGTGCCCGACATCATGCCTGGTCATTCATACCTATTCCCGAGTCCCTGTTTGGTTGCTAATAGAAAGGCTGGACGTTTGTGCCCAGCCAGAGGTGCTGCAGAATAAAGGTCTGGAGATTTCCACGCAGTCAGCCACTGAGAGTCCAGTGGAGTCCTACTCTATCACCCCTGGGGTCCCCAGGACTCAGAATCGACTGCGCGGCATCTGGTCTCTCAGCGCCAGCTCCACACGGCTGCCCATTCTGGAGACAAATCATTGAGAATGATCTGGGGAGACGTACCATTTCAGCCGGAGAGCTGGGCGTGAGGTAGAATTCCTTCAAATGCAGGAAGAAGCCTTGCAGCTGTCCGATGAGCAGGAGCAGGAAGACTCCGTCTGCGAACTAGAGAAGAAGGAGGTGCTGGGCGCAGGGCCCCTTAAACATCACAGGCTGTGTGTCCTGAGGCAGGAGCCTGACCTCTCTGAGCCACCAGTCCTGTTCTGAGAAGTGGGGCCAAATCCCGAGCTGGCAGCCGTGTCACCGACAGCAGCAGGAGGTCCAGGGCAGGATGGTCTGCCTGGAACGTAGTACGTGCTCAGTAAACAACTATTTTTAAAATTGCTCTGAATGGCTGGTGTTTTAAAAGCTCATGAGCAAGCAGTCATCGAAAGTGCGATTATGTGTTGTTCCTCAGGTTGCTGTGAGTCAGGTTTCTATGAGTTGAAGTCGACTCAACGGCATGTAATAACAGTAACAGCTTGGTGCAAAGCAGAGTGAGGACGATCTGGACAGCAGGAGACAGTCAAAGGAGCCCAAGTTTGAGTGAGCCCCTCGAACCCCAGATTCCATTCTCCTGGGGCCGGAAGGGTAGATGGTGCCAGGCTACTGCGCTGAAAGGGATCACAAAAGGCGGTCCTGGATAGCAGGAGAGAACAGGAAACAAAACACAACAACCCAAAAAGGCCAGGCTTGCTGGGCAGACAAACAGGCGAGGTCCCAGGACGCTAGGCCCCAGCCACACTTCATGCTCAAAATAGAAGTCGCCCTGTTGGCTCCATTTTTTAACCAAAATACAGACAGTTTCTAAGGGGAGCAGTGGCGCTAGAGAGATGGGCAGTTCTTAGTACCATCGGCCACTCCCAGGACCAGAACAAAGTGCAGGTGCCAGGACGGGAGAGGAGGGAGGGAGGCAGGAATGGGAGATGCCCAGGGGAGGGGAGCTGAGTGATGTCACATGGTGGGATGGCGATCCTTGGTACTGAACTGCTGCTGTGCACCAGGCCCCAGGTGGGACCGTCCCCCTCATCACACCAGGCCCCACGTGGGACCATCCCTCTCACCACACCAGGCCCCAGGTGGGACCATACCTCTCATCACATCAGGCCCTGGGTGGGACCATCCCTCTTACCACACCAGGCCCCAGGTGGGACCGTCCCCCTCATCACACTAGGCCCCGGGTGGGACCATCCCCCATACCACACCAGGCCCCAGATGGGACCGTCCCCCTCATCACACCAGGACCCTGGTGGGACCATCCCCCTCATCACACCAGGCCCCGGGTGGGACCGTCCCCCACACCACAGTTCAACAGAGAATGGACATTTTCTTGGAAACAGCCTCATACCACCTTTTCAAACCACAGACTGTCCCAGAATCTACATGAACACAGGAGAAGAGATGCGTGTGTGTGAAAGACCCCTACCCCCGAGAAGGGCAGTGGGAACAGCACGGCGGCTGGCGTTTGTCGCCAGGATGGATATTTCCGCTCTGTGCGTGTGCTCGCAGATAAAGCGCAGGCCCCACCACCGGCATTCCACATGCTAATATAATCCCACTGAATCTCTTCAAAGATACAAAACACAAGATTGGATATTGGGAGACAACCGCCTCTTCGAGTCCTTAATGGAATTTGCTGCTATTAGGTCTGTTCCAGTGCGATTGGTTTGAGCCGAGAGCTTCTCCTGCTAATACCCGCGCACGCCTAGGCCTCAACGTGCCCTTTCATCAGCTGTCACGAAATACCAGCCCCGCGTGGCTCATTATTCTCCAAGTCCCATCATTTTCCAAGGGAGACAGAACAGAGGGACGAGAACAGAAATGAAAAAAAAAAAAAACATTTCCTTTACTCC
This sequence comes from Elephantulus edwardii, assembly GCF_000299155.1. Lineage (NCBI taxonomy): Eukaryota > Metazoa > Chordata > Mammalia > Macroscelidea > Macroscelididae > Elephantulus > Elephantulus edwardii. Next base: position 9,283,104 of record NW_006399814.1, read on the forward strand.
TCTAGACTGAAACCGGGCCTATTCGGATGCACAGTGACCCCGCAGGGTGGTGCAGAGAGCGCTGCCCCTCCCCCAGGGTGTCTGGAGACACCTCAACCTTCTCAGGGAGAGCGCCAGGTGGGTTCGAACTAGGAATCTCTGGGTTGGCAGCTAAGTGCTTAACTACTGCACCACCAGGCACAGTGAGGGTGCAATGGTTTCACTGCTGGGCTGTGAGTACAGCAACTCCACACTCACCACTGGCTGACCGCTGGCTAGTGGCCAGCGTTCTGGGTGCCTGGACTGTGGGGAGCTGTGCCGCTATCCCAAATGTGGTGCCTCACTATTGGTCCAAATCCATCACCAGAAGATGGGGAACCTCGTCTCGTGAGATTTGCAGTCTCAGAAAGCCCACTGGAGGCCAGCTAAGAGTCGGCATAGATGACAGTGAGGAGGTGTGCAGGGTCTGGGGGCCACGGGTCATCTGGCCTCCTGGGATGACCCTTGCTGCATGAAGCCCCAGGCCTCTGACACCCAAACTGTGCCTGGTGGAAGCTACCTGGGGTCCATCGGCCTCTGCCCCTGCCTCAGAGACCCCACGCTGGAGCAGGTCTCCCCACTTCTGCACCCTCCTGTGTCAAAAGCGAACAAAGACCATAACAAGTGGTCAAAGAAAGTGCATAACAAGTGTGACCACGGAAGCCTGTGGCCAGCAGGCTGAGCTGACCGCCTGGGACCTCCCTCACCCCCAACCTCCCGGTCACCCTGCTCATCAGGAGCCAAGCTCAGAGTCCAGGGGGTACCTTACAGCACTGCCCTGTCCAGACTGGAGAGCTGCCCCCACCCCAAGCCTGTGTGTTGACCCCGGGGAGTCTCCTTCCTTCGAGTCTTGGCATCTAATAGTCTAAGATTCACCATGTTGTTGTTGTTGTTGTTGTTGTTGTGTACCCTCAAGTCGGGACAGACCTGTCGCTGACTGTCAGAAGATTTTTCAGAGCCAGTAAATGCACAGGAAGAGATTGCCCACCTTTCTCGCATGGAGCAGTTGGTGGATTTGAACTGTGGGCCTTTGGGCTGGCAGTGCAACTTTTTACCTCTAAGCCACCAGAGCTCCCTCAGAATAACAGCAACAATATTCCTCAAATCCATTGCCATCAAGTTGGATCCAGCTCAGAGGTGACCCTCAGCGAGCTTTTGAGCGTGTAAATTACCCGGAAGGAGACTGCCCATCTTTCTCCCACGGAACCACCCGTGAGTTCAAACCTCCGGAAGACTCTGGGTCAACGGTGCGATTCCCTCCCGACCACACCTGCTGAAAAAGGGCCTTTTGCTTTACAGTACCAGAAAACGATTAGAGGGTAGATGATACCCCACCTTTGTAAAGGGTGCCAGTAGTCCCCAACTCAAGGGACCCCATGGTTTCTTGATGGACGAGGTGCCCTGCCAATGACACCCTACTGGCAGGGAGGACCCCATGGCTCCGAGAGGTGGCCAGTCCCGGCCACACGGTGTGTTGACCACTCAGAGCAGGACACACTCCTCTCTTGTACCTTCAGCCTCTCCCCAGCCAAGGACCTCGATGTGGAGTCCATACCTGGGTGTCCAGACTCTGCACAGACAGCCCCAGGCGGTCCAGCTTCTGGTTGACGAAGGCCACAATAACCTGTCCAGGAGGAAGCAGGATGGGGTTTGTACCCTGGTACGTGGCACCTCACAAGGCAGCGCCCCAGCCCAGCAGTCAGCACAGCAGGTGCAAGAGAGCCAATCCTTTCCCCTGTTCCTCCCCACGCCAAGCACAGGCTGGTGGGTGGAGGGGCAGTGGGCAGGCAGGGGGTCAGGGGCAGGTGGGGGCTGGGCAGGTGGGGGGTCCAGACAGGTGGGTGGCCGGGTGGCAGGCCAGGCAGGTGGTGAGACAGTAGGCAGGTGGGAGATCAGGTGGAGCGGGGGACAGTGGGCAGGTGGGGGGCCCTGGTAGGTGGGGAGGGCAGTGGGCAGGTGGGGGCCGGGCAGGTGGAGGGTCCAGACAGGTGGGGGGCCGGGCAAGTGGAGGGAGCCCAGAGCTTTGACATGTTACCTCCTTCACAGCGCTCACTTTCTCGGGAGCCAGCTTAAATAATTCATCAAAGACGTCCTCTGCAGACACAGAGCAGGGAGGGGGAAACACCTCGTTACCCCTCAGCTTCTCTGGGCCGGGCGAGGATGTCACCCACAGAGGACTCTCCACTGAGCAATCCAGAGGGAGTGAGCGGTCGTTACGTCTCATGGGCCTTGAGTTAGCACAGGCTCGCCCCGGAGCTGGGGCCACTGCGACTTCAGCCGAAGCCCCTAACCTCTGTTTCCTCATCTGTACCCCCAAATCAAGCCCATTATCACCCAATTGAGCCCACCTCATAGCAGCCTCACAGCACAGAGCGGAACAGCCTGGTAATTTCTGAGACTGTCATCTTCACAGAAGAAGGCTAACGTATCAGCTGGGGCAGTTGGTGGGGTCCAACTGCCAGGCTTTTACTCAGCAGTCTAATCCTTTAAGCACTGCACCACCAGGGCCCCTACATGTGTGCAGACGAACTAGTAACATCTGCAAGTTGGAGTTATCTCAAAACTAAAATGTGGCAGCAGATAACATGCTTAGCCTGGGCCTGGCACACAGGAAGACATCAGTAACAGTCGTCCTTTCTACACCGGGTCTGAGGTCCCCTGGGGTGCAAATGGTTAATACACACTCAACTACTAACTGAAAGATTAGAAGTTCAAGTCCACCCTCAAGCACCTCAGAAGCAAGGCCTGGCGGTCTGCTTCAGGAAAAACCAGCTTTTGAAAGCCCAGTGGAGCGAGTTCCGCTCTGATCCACAGGGGTGCTCGTGGTCAGGACTTGACAGCATCTGCTCAGCTGCACCTCCTTCCTCGGGGGACTCACCCCTTGTCCTTCAGTTCCCAGCTTCAGCCCGTTAATCATGGCTGGCTGTCCAGGAACGGCCATGGGCTGCCCCTGAGGCCAGAAGAAGGACATCGAGCCCTCTGTAATGTCTGCACCTACAGTGCTCGGGGCACAGGCGTCCTCAGTGGCTGGGCCTGAGCTCCTGGATCCCGCTGTTCCTGAAGCCAGTCCAGCTCTCTGATCAGTACTCGCTCTGCTCAAGCTGGGTTCTTGTTGTCGGTGGTTCATTTGCTGCATGTGTGGAGACTGGCCATCAGGACTCAAATGTCCTAATGACCTTTTGAAGCCGCTTGTCCAAAAGCCCCATCATATCTCTGACTGTGCCCTCTATGGCCGCACTCAGAGCGGGTCACTCTCCATCTCCACCCTCTCTTGTGAAAACGGGACAGTAACCCCATGTGAAAATGCCCTACAAACTGACCTACAAAGGAGACACTTGTCCCTTCCACCTCTTACAGTGTGTGGCCGGGGACACCGTCTCTAACTGTCACTGAGGGAGTCAGGAGCTGAGGGACAAGCATGCATGTGGTTGATTCAAGCTGGAGCAGAAAGAATGTTCTGGAAAACTGCTTTGAGGAAAGCCCTGACCCTCATCAGGCACCATCCTCATGCTGCCCCTTCCGACAGGCACAGTTCCCTTACCACCTCTCCTCGTGTCCCCTCACTGCTCCCACACAAACACCCATCCAGCCCTCCCTGCACCTCGCTCTACCTGTCCGATCCTCCCTGAACCTCACTGTACCTGTCCAGCCCTCCCTGCACCTTGCTCTACCTGTCCAGCCCTCCCTGCACCTTGCTCTACCTGTCTGGACCTCCCTGTACCTCGCTCTACCTGTCTGGCCCTCCCTGCACCTAGCTCTCTTTCCCCTCCCTGCTCAGCCTATCTCAGCCCCTGTTCTCAGAAGGCCCTGACAGGTGGCAGGACACAACTTGTATGTCCTGGTGTTCCTAGCCCCACCCCCCATCCATGGAGCCCTGTATCCTAGAGGAGGAGGGTGCAGGGAGGAAAGGGGTCAGGAAGAGATACATTAGGATGGATGGATGGATGGATGGATGGATGGATGGATGGATGGATGGAAGGGTGGATGGATGGACACAGACAGAAAGTCAGATGATGATAGGTAGGGAGATAGAGATAGAGAGAGAGAGAGAGAGAGAGAGATGAGTGGGTGGGTGGATGGATATATTGATGGATGAATGGATGGACAGATGGATGGATAAGTGGCTGGATGGATGGCTAAATGATGTATGTGCATGTGTTAGAATGGATGGATGCTGGATAAATTTATGTATGTGTATACGTTTGGATGGGTGGATGGATATGTGTATGTTAGGATGGATGGGTGGATGGATGGATGGGTGGATGGGTGGATGGATGGATGGATGGGTGGATGGGTGGATGGGTGGATGGGTGGATGGATGGATGGATGGATGGATGGATGTTAGAAGGAATGTTAGGAGGATGAATGTTAGAATGTCAGGATAGGTTAATAAAGGAATGTAAGGAGAGATGTTGGAATGTTAGTTGGGATGTTACGGTGGATGGATGTTAGAATGTCGGGATGAATGAATGGATGGATGTGAGGAAGGGTGCTGGGTGGGTGGATGCACGCATGGACCAACCACTAGCAAGGCCCTTAATAAGGAATGCATGGATGAAAGCAGTAATGCTTGGATCAGTGGATTGATTGATGAAGAGCTTAATCACAGTAACAACAGTGCAGAGACTGAACACTCCCCTCCCCCACGTACTCACTGTGTGCTAACCACGAGGGCTAATGACCCGCTTCAGCTCTTACCACCATCCTGAGGTGAGTATGAACCTTAATTCCATTTTACAGATGAAGAAACTGAGACCAGGACTGGTTAAGACACTCGCTCAAACACACATGACTAATGAGGGAGATCTGGGCGGGGCGTGACCCCTGAGCGGCTGGCTCCAGAGCCTGTGTGCCTTTAGCAAGCCCTCCCCTCATGACCAAGAGAGGGGACTCAGAATCTCTCTGCTAGCATGGGCAGTACCAGAAAAAGGAACAGCCAGACCCAGGGACAAAGAGCTGTGGGCAAGGCTTGGGACACAAATAGCAGCACGTCAGGGACATTTCAGAGAATGCCCAGGAACCAATCCTCAGCCGAGGCAGGTCAATGGCCACACATCTCAGACGGAAAACAATTCCTGATATTGTGAAGACACTCACCTGTGGGCTGATCCTTGTCCGTGCTGCAGGGGAAGAGGTAGAGAAACAGCAAACAGATCGTTAAAAACCCTGCAGCCTCCTAATTCCTTAACAAGACAAGACCCAGCGCTGGCAAGGTTGAGAAGAAATTGACCCACTTATTTTATTGCCATGGCTTTGTACCCAGTCACGGCCCCCGTGGGGAAAAGAAAAGAGCAAGACACAGCGAGGGCTGAAGGCGGCCCCGTCCTTCCCTGGGGCCCCACACCTCGCAATGCTTCCACTCGGCTGGTTTTCCTATTGCTTGCTTAGTTTTACCAGAGGTGGGAGGGTATTTTAGCTACAGGGAGCTCTGGTGGCCTAGTGGCAAGAAGCTGCGCTGCAATCCCGAAGGCATCAGCTTCAGGCCACCAGCTGCTCCGCTGGAGAAGGATGGGCGATCTCCTCCTGTGCCATTTCCTGCCTCTGAAAACCCGCCAGAGGGTCAGCCCTGGGTCAGTTCTGACTCTACGGTACACAACCACAACATGTTGTTACTGTTGTTAAGTGCTGTTGAGTCATAAGCGACTCATAGAGACCCTATGAAAGAAAGTCCTCAACACTTGTGTGACTTTCATCCTCTCTCCAGGTTCATAGGGTTTCCAGGGGCAAGCTATATCGGAAGTGGATGCCACTCCAGCTTCCAATCTTGTTTTAATCGGGGATCTCCAGCCCACACTGTCTGCATTGAGTAACCATTAACGCATTTGACACATCAGTGTCACAGTGTTCAGCTTCACAATGACCACAAGTTACCGCTGCACGGCAAGTGGACACACCAGGGCTGTACGACCTAGAAGAATGTTTGACCAAAAACAATGAAAAACAGGCCTGAGGGCCGTGGGGTTTAAGTCACCTACCTTTGTCTTGGTGGCGTCACTTTCTCTCCAGTAGGCCAACTGATCTCTCTCTATGTTGGTGTTATTGTTGTTAAGTGTTGTCAAGTCATAGGCGACTCATAGCGACCCTACGGAGGGGCCTCTGGCTTTGGAAAGAGAGGCTAGGATGGAATGCTCGGGCGCTTGTGGCTTTCCACAACGTACTATCTATAAAACCAACCCCACGCCTGTACAGTAGTTTTCACCCATGACGACCTTCTGCCAGTTTCTGAGGTTGCAAAATTTCATGCACAAACTGCCTGTGTAAACAGGTGGTAGATTCAAACTGCCGACGGTTTGCAGCCCAATTGTGCCACCGGAAGTCCTTCATACTGTGTACACTGATGCTGTTGCTGCTGTCGTTGGGTGTCGCCGAGTTGACTATGACTCACAGCAATCCTGCGAGCAATAGATTGACCCGAGTCCTGTCCTGTGCTGTCCACACAGCTCTGACACACTCGAGCTCATTGCTGCAGTCACTGTGTCAATGCCTCTGGTGGAGGGTCTCCTCTCTCTCACTGACCCTTCACCTTCCCAAGCACGCGTTCCCTCTCCAAGGTGTAGTCTTTCCTAGTAAGGTGCCCAGTGTGTGTGAGATGAAGGCTTGTCATCCTCGCCTCCCAGGAGCACTCTGGCTGCACCTTCTCCAAGACATGTCTGTTTGTTCTCTTGACCGTTCGGTACTCTTCTCCAACAGCTCAAAGGCATCAATGTTTCTTCCATCATCCTTATTCACTGTCCAGCTCCCAGATGCACAGCAGGTGTTTGAAAAGACCATGAACTGAATCAGGTGCACCTGAGTCCTCTTTGCTCCTCGGTAATTTGGAGAGATTCCTGACTGCAGACTTGCCCGGTGCAATACATTTCCTGATCTCCTAACTCCTGGTATCAAGGGTATAGGTTGTGGATCAAGGAGGAAGTCTTACTTCTCATGTTGTTGTTGGTGGTGTTGTTGTTGTTAGGTGCCACTGAGTCCAGCATGCCCCGTAGCAATCCTATGAACAACAGACCTGAATCCCGTCCGACCCTGTGCCCACCTCATCACCTCGGTGACACCAGAGCCCATTGCTGCAGTCTCCGCCCCAATCCATCTCATTGGAGGCCTGCCTCTCCTTCACTGACCCTCCACGTTGCCAAGTGTGACGTCCCTTTCCAAGGAATGGCCTTCTCGCCCAGCGGCATGTCCTCTGTGGTTAAGCGCTGTCACATCAGCTTGGACTCAGAGTGGCCCCCATGCAGAATGGAGCAAAGCTCGCCTGGCCCTGCGCGGGCCCCACAGCTTCTGCTGTACATGAGGCCCCCGTTAAAGCCACTGCCTCAACTCCTTTCACTGTGGGTCTTCCGCTCCTTCACTGCCTTCCACTTCGCCACATGTGGTGTCTCTTCCTGATGCGTGTCCTTCACAGAGAAGAAACGCCCACTGTTGATTTTTTCTTTTCTTTTTTGTGTGTGTACCATCAAATCAGATCTGACTGGCACAGGAGTAGATTGTCCTTCCTTCGCCATCTGGTGGATTCGAACCGTGCACCTCTGGGATTGCAGTGCAGCTTCTTGCCACGAGGCCACCAGAGCTGGCACCCACTGTTGATTTGAGCCACTCCAATGTGGTGACACTTGCTAGACAATAGCAGTGGTCTAAGGAGTCAGTCAGTAAGGAGTGAGAGCTCTGGTGGCCTAATGGCAAGAAGCTGCACTGCAATCCCGAAGGCACTTGGTTCGAGGCCACCATCTAGCTGTTCTGCAGGAGAAGGATGGGCAATCTACTTCCATGAGATTAACTGCCTCTGAAAACCCGCTGAAGGGTCAACTATAGGTCGGTTCCGACTCTACGGTACACAGCAGCAAGGAGTCTGAGCAACTAGCTGCTGGCCAAGGACTGCAGAGGACAGAAAAAGAACCTGTGCCTATGAGCTGTGGTGCTGGAGAAGAGCACTGACCGGCCCGTGAACTGACCAAAGAACAAACAGGTATCTCTTGGAAAGGGTGCAGCCAGAGAGTTCCCTGGAGGACAGATGAGGAAGCTTCATCACACGGACCTGGGCACTATACTAGGAGGGGTTGTTCACTGGACAAGGACATCGTGCTTGGGAAGGTGGAGGGTCAGCGAAGGAGCAGAAGACCCTCAACCAGGTGAGGTGACACAGTGACTGCAGCACTGAGCTTGAGTGTGACACAGACTGTGAGGATGGCACAGGACAGGACAGCATTCAGACCTGTTGTTCACAGGGTCACTGTGGGTCATACTCAACTCAGTGGCTCTTAACAGCGTGAGAAGTCTTCTGTCACGCCCACCAGCTGCCCCCTCGCCGGCACTTTGCCCAGGGTTGTGCTATACAAGATGGAGTGTGCAAAGTGAGCCTGAGAGGAAGCCACAGAGTGGGAGGACACCCCCTCAAGAAGCTTAGGCTGGCAGACCTGCCCTGTCCACCTCCCTGAAGGACCACAGCCAAGCCCTGCCCCTCCGGGCACAGGACCACAGCCCTGCATCACTGCCCTTCTCTTACCTGCACGTGGTGAGCTGTTCCACCGATTTTTCCGACTTCAGGCCATTCTTGGTGCTCTAAGTAAGACAGAGGAGAGACCTCAGTGGTCCAGAAAAAGTATGACCGCTGCCTTTAAGATGACCATAGTGGACAAGGCAAGTGACCCTGAATCCAGGGAGCCCGTTTGTTCCATCTCTCCACATCTCAGCGCAGGGTAACGCTATCACTGCTTAATTGTCCTCTTTCTCCATGAGCCCAGAGCCCCAAGAGGGCAGGGGTCACCTGCCTGGTCCCCACAGCACCCTGCACAGCTCACAGTGGGGGTCAGTTGAGAGGCGCTGATTTGAATGAATGAATGAATGTCCCAATGAACAAAGCTCACTCTGGTTTGCACAGATGCATGAACAGCACCCACCGGGAAGCAGCTCCAAGGAAAATTTAACTCAAGCCTTTGAAAGCAATAAAAATGAGCTGGACTGAGTCATTTGGCTTATTCTGTGAGGCAGGTCAAAGGTCAATCCTTAGAGATAGAAAGAAGGATCTGATGACCGGGTGCTGAGAGGTGGGAGACAGATTGTGGGGAGTGGACGCTGGTGGGTCCTGTCTAGAGAGAATGATGGGGCTTCCTGGGGCATTAGAGTGGGAGAGAGGGAGGGATAGAGGAAGGGAGGATCCTGGGCGGTAGAGATGCCAAAAGAGGCGAAGAGAGGCACCAGACATCTCATCAGGCCCACCCCTGGGAGGGAGGGACCCTGTGCTGTAGTGAGGGCGATGGGTAGTCTCAGTGGTCAGCGGCCCATGTGATGTGAGTCCTGTGGGGACCATTAGGTCTTCCTGAAAGCCCAGCCCCATCCCTGCTGGGCAGATGAGGCAGAGGTAGCTCCTGGACCTCTTCAAGGCCCCCCCCCCCCGAGTCAGGGTCCCCCAGCTGACTCTGGGAAGCTTCCGCCTCCAGCTCCAGCTCAGCCCCCCACTGCTGTCCTTGTAGGGCATGACACGCAGCCCCCGCTCCCTCCCACACAGCACCCCCAAACCAGAGCATTGACCCCAGGGCTCAGCCTGTGCAGGTGGGCCCCTCAGGCTGGGTCCTCACCTCGATGGTGATCACCTCCACCTGGACGTTGGCGGGAAGGGGCAGGCTGGGCCGGAAGTGCTTGGCCAGGGCCACGAGGAGGTGCAGAGTGGCCAGCAGGTCCTTGTTGAAGATGGCTGAGCAGGGAGAGGGGGCGACAAGGTCAGAACCCAGGGAGAAGGAAACTAGGTGCCGAACGGAGGGGCCCATGTTGTCTGAACAACCTTGCAGACAAGGAGGTCTGCGTCCACCCCTCTGAAACGCAGAGTGCTGAGATACACATTCAGAACCTCCGACAGGCCCCCTCTGCCCCGGCACCTGCTGCTTCTGCAAAGCAGACCAAGGAGACTATGTGGTCAGGGCTTTAGTCACCAAACTGTCCATCACAGGATCCTTTAACATCATAGAGCACCGAGTGTCCCCCAGCAGAGCACTGATGGACTCCGGTATAATTCCAGATTGCAGTTAAAGGTACCAGGGATGCCTGCCTAGTGGAGCTGTGGCTAAAGCATATGGCTGCCAACCAACAAGTTAACTGTTCAAAGCCACCCGCTGCTCCATGGAGGAAGATGAGGCAGTCAGCTTCCTTCTTCCTTAACGATCTCCAGCCTTGGAACCCTTCCAGGGCAGTCCCGCTGTGTCCTGCCGCACGCACCCCTCAGCAGTGGGCTCGGTTCTCACCATCAACACCAGACCCTGAGCCCGAGACTTACTGGTCAAGACAATGTCTTGTGACAAAACTGAGGCTGAGTCGGAAAGCTGCCTCTGGCCCATCTTCACCGCCCCACCTGGCAAAGCTACCTGACGCCTTTCAGTCTCAGTTTTCTCATCCTGAAAATGGGGCAGAGGCAGAGAGACGAAAGGACATTCTGCTGTTGTTATGTGCCATCCGGTCAGTTCCAATTCATAGCAACTCCAAGTGCAACGGAGCACACACCACTCAGTCCTTCATTTTCCTCCCACTCCACAGTCGCCACGTTTGCGCCATTGTTGTTGCCACCGTGTTAATCCAACTCGCTGAATGTCTTCTTTTTGTTGTTATTGACTCCCTTATTTACCAAGCACAATGTCCTTCTCCAGGGACCTGATAACAGGTCCAGTGTGTGAGATAAAAAAACTTCCCTGTCTTCACATCTGAGGAACCTCCTGGCCGCACTTTTTCCAAGACAGATGAGCTCATTGCCCTGGGAATCCACGACATAGTTAATATTCTTCACCAAGCTACAACTCACCGACGTGATTCTTCAGTCTTCCTTAATCGTTGCACAAGTTTCACATGTATATGAGGCAACGGAAAACACTATGACTTGGGTCAGGCACACCTTAGTCCTCAAGGTGACAATTTTGCTCTTTAAAGAAGTCTTTGCAACAGATTTGCCCAATTCTGTTGCACAGGGAGGGATAGGGAAGGACCATCTGTTTACAAGCAGACATCTCTCCCTCCTCCTCATTGCTGTTGAGTCAGAACCAGCTCATAGCTGAGCCTCCGGTGGATTTTCAGAGGCTGTAAATCTCAAAGGCAGAGGTCGCCTGTCCTTCTCTCAGAGAGCAGTGGATGGATTCGAATCGCCCGCCTTTGGGCTGCCTACGCAACTTCTTACTGTCTAGGCTACAGACGTTCCCCAGACACGCCAGATGTCATTTAAATTAATGGGAGAGTTTGTGTCCATCACGCATGACTGGTGGGCGTGTCCTGGCCCTGGATCTCTGTACACAGTGGCTGTCCTTGTTCACAGAGCCGTGGGCGCTGCACCATAGACTATGAACGTGCCTGGCTGTGCACTTGAGTGTTTGCTCCACCGGCTGTCTGGCCCGCTGCCTCCTCCACACCAGGAGAGTGTACCTTCTGGAAGTCAGGAACAAGAGGATGGGACCCCTGCCCCTCCACCCCCTGCGCACCACCTGGATGGGGCCCAGCACTCACTCTCCACGCTCCAGGGGACCTGGGGCTCCTGCACCTGCAAGCTCTGGTTGGCGGCCTCCAGCACCACTGCGAGCTTGCGTCTCTGGCTGGTGGCTGTCAAGGCAATCTCCTCCACCTCCAGCCGGAGCGATGCCAGCTTCTCTGAGGGCAGGAGACGGTGGTGAGGTGACCAGGACGGGACCACAGGGGACATCCTGTGGACCTAGGGCCAGCTGACTTCTCCAGGAGGCTGGACTGGCAGGTCCTTTTAGAAGAAAACCCTTCCTGGTGCCCAGCATCACCAGCCTTAACTGAACATGCCTGCCAGCTCCCTGGGACACTTCCATCCTCAGGGAAAGAAGAGAAATGAGGCCTCAGGGTCACAGAAGAGGGGCCAATGGCCTGGGCCTGGGGACCTGAGGGCAAGGGACTTTGGGCACCATGAGGGCCAGGAAGAACACTGGCTTCAGGGAAATGGCACTGGCCTAGAGCTCAGGCCTGGGTTCTGGTCTCAGGCCTGACCACCTTGGTCATAGGCTGTTGCATGCCCCCCCTGCAGCCTTCACCTTGCAGCCTCCACCCTGCAGCCTCGGTTCTGCTCTGGAGGGTAGGAAAGTGGCACTGCCCTGGGGTGGTGGAGGGAAAGCCCAGGCCTGGCACGCGTGCACTTCCATACGGTACCAAAGCAGGTACTCATGGTCAGATCTAGTCTTAAGAAGACGCTGAGAGAGCTGGGTGTGAGCCACGGACGAGGAGCCCTTCCAGGGAGAACTGAGGAGGGTCAGGAAGGAGGTGAGAGAGAGGAGCAGGTGATGGGGAAGAGACAAGAGGATGAGAGAGGAGGTGAGGAGGAGGGAAAGAGGAAGAAGTGAGGGAGAGGAGGGGAAATAAAGACAGAGGAGATGAGGAAGCAGAGGAAGCGAGCAAGAGGAAACAAGGAGGAAGAAGAGGGAGAGGTGAGGAGGAAGTAAAGAGGAAAAGGAGAAGGGAAGGAGGCAAGAGAGGAGGAGGCGAGAAGGAGGAAATAGAAAGGTCAAGAGGAGGAGAAGAGAGAAGAGGAGAGTGAAAGGAGGAGGGAGGGAAGAAGGGGAGAAGGGGAGGAGGAGGAGGTGGAGGAGAGGGGAGAAGGGTAGGAGAAGGAGAGGGAGAGGGGAGGCGGGGAGAGTTGAGAAGGGGGTAGGGGAGGAAGAGGAGTGGAGGAGAGGAGAAGGGGAAGAAGAGGAGGAACAGGAGGTGGAGGAGGAGTGTGGAGCACAGCTGGGAAATGGCAGCTCTCCAGGAAGAGGAACAGACCCTGGGGAAGGTCTGAGGTGGGAGCACAGGGTTTGGTCCAGGACAAGCTGCCCTGTGTCGGCTGAGGGCCGGGAGGGGCGGGTCGCTCACGGAAGAGGTGATGCAGGATGAGCCCGTCAAACAGGTCCTCCTCCAGGCTGCGCACCACGATGTGCTCCTGAAGAAGCGTGGTGTTGATCCACTCGGTCAGCACCTGCAGGCCACACAGTGGACCCTTCACAGGCAGCCAGGGCCCCTCTGCCCGCAGTGCGCTCCCCACACCCCCCCCATCTGCCATGTCGCTTCCTGCAGGAAGCCCTCCCTGACCCCTTCCTCAGGGCTGTCGCACTGTGAACACAGATCCCTCCTCCCGGCTGGAACCTCCATGGGAACGTGCACACAGTCAGTGCTCAAAACATATTTGTCCTGACAACCGTTCACCAGGTCTCATCCCAGGGCCAGGCTGGGGCAGGACTCCCCACTGTCTCTGGGACCCTAGTGGGGAATGCCCATCTGCCCACGAGAAGACTATGTCCAGGGAATTTAGGGTCTGGTGAAGGCACCCATACCTTTTGCAGCTCTTCAAACTTGGGGTCCTTCCGGGAGGCAGGTGGCAAGTATTTCTTCTTTCCTCCTGGAATTGGAGGGCACAGGGTCCATGAGCAGGGTCCCTGCAGGGCCCCTACCCGGCACCAAGGGCATGTGCGGGTCCCTTGCTTAGGGTCTAACTCTGGAGATCACAGGGGAATTGAGTTGAGAGCCTAAACTCTGGAGCCATCTATACTCTTTGGTTTCAGAATCCCAGCTCTACCTTCTGCCACTCTGTTACCTCATGCTCTGTGTCTCAGGCTCCTTGTCTGCATAAAGGTAGAAATAACATCCACACTCTACCACCCATCTGTCAGCCTAAGGGGACTGCCTGTTGCTGTGATACTGGACGCTGTGCCACCAGTATTGCAAATACAAGCGAGATCTCCCATGGTGGGTAGTTTTCATCAGAACATCCAGACTATGACAGACTAGGAAGAAAGGCCTGACAATCCCCTTCCCAAAGTCTGCCGGTGGAAATCCTCGGGACCACAACGGAGCACTGTCTGAAACAGTGCTCAAAAATGAAGGCTTTCAAAAGACACACTCACTGCAACAGTGGGCTTGAGTTTACCTAGCCACAGCCAGGAAGATGGCAATGTTTCACCCCATTGTCCACGGGGCCTCCAGCCAACTTAATAGCGACTAACAACATCTGAGAGGGATAAAGGAGATGCTGTTTGCAAGAAGTGCTTAGGAACAACCCATCAACCACGCATGAGCAGAGGGGGAGCACTAGGGCAGAGAAGAGCTCATAAGGCAGGAAGGGACAGATGGAAGGACGAATGGAGATGGGTATCACAGAGAGGAAGTGGGAAGAGTGCGGTTACAATGTGTTGGTTGTAATCGACGTCATGAACCATAATCTGTACAAATTGTTGAATGAAAAACCCATTTGCTTTGTATGCTTTCCCTCAAATTATAATAAAAAGTGGAAAACTGAGACCGTAACAACTAGATGGTGCCCCACCACCACTCTAAAAGGAATCACAAGTGAAGGTTTTGGCTGGAGTGGAAGAAGAATGTGGAACAAAAAAACATAAAAATGGTCAAATTTGTAAAATGATCAAAAACATAAAAACAAGACCTTTTGTCACCCTTTGAACCTGCAGCAAAATTTATCCCTGTGGCTCAATTTTTGCACAATTAACTGCTTATGTGAAAGTAACGGCAGGAAGGCACTCGCTCCTTAGAATAACCAGCCATGTAAGATCAAAAGTGTAGCCTCTGCCCAGGAGTCAAGTGCAGAGGCCGGAAGGGACTTGTTAGGATTCATGGAAATGAGAACCACAGCGAGGGATGGGGAAGAGAATTATTACACTGTGGGATTTGTAAACAATGTCATAAAAGAATAGATATGACCAGTCAGATGGAACACCAGTTTGCTTTGTAAACTTTCACTTAAATCTCAATAATTTTTTTTAACAAAGAAGTACTCAGGACTGGCACACAACTGTCACAAAGTCATTTTAGCAACAGTTACAACAGCATCATTCACCTGGAGCTGAGTTCATGAAGTACATGAGCACAGACAGCCCTGTGGAAGCTTCTGGGAGCTGGAGCGCAGGGCAGGCACAGAGCGGAAGACAAAGGTAGGTGTAAAGAGAGTTGGGGTCCCCACTAACCATCGTGAAAGTCACACACAGTTCTACCAAGCAAACCTCACCTTCAGCCCCTCTTCCGAGAGCATTCCACCCTGGGTGAGGTACACCCCACTCTTAGGCCCTTTTTGGAAAGGGCATCACACCCAGAGGGAGACTCCACAGTGGGGGGAGCATGGCCCCCTGGGCGAGGGAGAGATCACTTTCAGTCCTACATTCTGGGGGAGACCCTCTATGGCTAGGGGTGAGGTGGGGGATGAGCATTGGACCTTGGGGAAGATCCTCCATGGTGGATGTGGGATCATGGCACCCTGACCCTGGGGCACCTCACCCTCATCCCCTCCCCAAGGATCCATCACATCCTGGAGGAGGCGGACCCCACCAGGAGGCAGACCCCACCCTCACCCCCTCCTCATTGGTCTATCACATCCTGGAGGAGGCGGATCCCACCCTCATCCCCTCCTCATTGGTCCATCACATCCTGGAGGAGGCAGACCCCACCCTCATTCCCTTCTTGCAGGTTTATCAATCCTGGAGAAGATAGACCCCACCCTCAGCCTCTCCCCGGGCCGGGGCGTTGTACTTCACCCTGGGGGAGGTCCTCTATGGCGGGTGGCTCCACCTCCTTTGGGTGGTGTAGCAGGTTGTACAGGGGGTCTGACTCCATCTTCTGCTGGCTGTTCTGCGGATGTAGGGGCAGAGGGTCATTGAGGGTCATTGTCTGAAAGCACTGCATATCCTCGTCCTGTCCCAGCCCAGGAGGCACGAGTGAGGGCTGAGCAGGTCCTGAGCGGACAGGTCATGGGTCAGGGGGTTGGGGTAGCCAACGGTGGTGGACAGAATTCCAGTGGACCTTCCAGACTAAGACAGCCTGGTGCAGAATCCTGAAGGGTAGGGTAGCCTTGGAGAAAGACAGAAGAAAGGAATGTCTCAGGGATCAAGGCCATGCCCAGAGAAGGACAAGGGGCTTGGGGTCCATGTGGGCTACAGGTGCTGGGGAGACGCAGGGGCTGAGAGTGGCTGAGGCAACATCGTGGAGCCCAGATCTGGAGAGGAAGCACCTGGGAGGGGCCAGAGGTCACGCTGCGAGTCGCCCCTCTCCCAGGGACCAGCCTCCTTTGTGGGCCTGGGGGAGCAGGGGCAGCTGAGTCATCCTCCCAGAAGCCCCCTCCCCATGTGTGTATCTGACTGGTTCCAGCCCTGGAGGCAGGAGATTGTTGAATAAGGGACAGGGACCCACTTCAGGTCAGGAGGGACAAAGGAGTAAGGTGAACCCTCCCTGGAGCATCCTTGGGACTGCCTGGGGGTCCCCTGGGCCTGGTGGGGGGCTTCTGGAAGTGAAAACAGTAAGGAATAGTGACATCTGCCATAAGAACCGGGGTCCTGAGGGAGACAGGTAGGCGCTGGGGGCACCTGCAGCCCCTGGATGGGCTGACAGAGCCAGAGTCCTCTGACTGCGTGTGCTCCGTGCTCAGAGGTTGACGCCTGACCCAGCCCTCATTCCCTGACGCTCTCCAATCCTGCCTTTAAATGAGGCACACTGCCCCGCCCCCGTCAGGGGGGGGTTGAGGGGACTCTTGGGGTTCACGCTCTAAAACAGGGTGCCTCATCCACCTCACTGCTTGGCCAGAGCTCTGGAATCTGCTGTACAGCAACCCAACCCATCCCTGCTTCCAGAACCTTCTGCTCTGCCTGGGCCCATGGTGTGGCCACTGCAGACAGAGCGTGATAACCCTTCTTCCTCCCACGTTACTACAGGGCTGCACCTTGGGGGCGGGGCGGGCTCACATCGCCTGCCGTTGGGGCCACTTCCTTTCCGCCTTAGTCCTGGGCCCAGCCTACTTCCTCTCAGCCCGCCCCCAGCCTGTGCAGACCCCAACAGGCATTTGAGGGTGACGGCAAAGCCCCTTTCAAAGCACAAGCCCTTCCGGGGCCCCTCCCAGCTGTGAAAGCACCGATGGTGTCAGAGCCACCCCTCACCCCACCCCACACTGCAGACTAGCACCAGTCTGGGGGCGCCCCTATAGCTCCACCCCACCCACAAAAAGGGGTGGGGAAAACACAGCCTCCAGTGCCAGCCATGGCCTCTCTAGCCAAGCCTCCCAGTTGGTGGACACAGGGATCTATGGCTGGAGAGTGATACCTCGCCTGGGCCATGCCCCTTGGGACCCCACCAGCACCCCTCTCTCTGACTGTGTGATTTGGGGCTATCCCCACCCCATCCTGAGCCATCTTCACAAGGGGAAGGCCAGGAACAGGCTGGGAGCTGCCTCCAGCTGTCAGAGGTCAGGCTAGATCCTCTGTGCCTCTGGGTCTTCACTAAATCTGGGGGTGACATCCTTCCCCTGAAGTGCATGAAGCCCCAGGGACATGGCAAAGGAAATGGAGCAAAGGACCCCGCACTGCAGTGTGAGAAGGACACCTTGTCCTCCTGTCTGGGCCCTCTCCTCACCCTCAAATGTTGCGGGGCTGGGAGGTTAGCAGCCTCCGTGCTGGACCTGATGGCGAGGAGTGCTGAGATTTGAGGTTCCACTCGGCCTTTGTGCAGCGTCAGGAGCACTGCCCTTTCTCTCTGCCTCAGTTTTCACAGGGCGAGTGGGAAGGGCTCCCTGACTCCCAGCATCTCGGACAGAAAGTTCCAGCAGCCGAGCTCCAAGCAGCTACCAGTCAGGAGGACTCACCGGGATGCTCTTCTGAGGGAAGAAACAAAGACCACAGTCACTCAGGCAGTGGTCCTGGGGTCCAGATAGAAGCAGGTCCCAGGTCCCCACAGATCACAGGGGCCACATAAGTGCTGGCTGTGGGCGGGCAGTCAGCTCACTTCCTCTGAGCCCGTGGCTTCTCAGGGAGCTTCCTCCTCTCGGTGCAACGAAAAGGAGGCCCCATGAACCCTCCCAGATGTCTGCCCAGAGTCCCAGCAGCCCAGCCACACTTCCTGTCCCCTCCAACACCTAGCAGACACAGTGAAATTACTTTCTTGTTGAAACTAATAAGATAATTAGTTTCTTATTTCTCTCCTTCTCTATTCTTTCCCAAACCAAGCTCGGTCTCTCTAGTCTCTCCACCTCCAGGTTAACACTGTCATCCATCTAATTGTGTAGACAGTCACCTCCCTTTAGCCCTTTAAGTCCAACCATCAGTAAACTCTGCATTTTTTGCCCTCTACCCACTGAAGGGTTATCAGAAGCCTTCTAGCCTTCCCTGTGAGGGGCTCAGCTCACCCCCCAGCTCCCACCCCTGGGGGTTCTCCATAAGCAGTCAGAGAACACCCCAACTTTCTTATCCACCACCCATGTGGGTGTATCAGTTGGTATTGCTGCATAAAACACCCCATACCTAGCAGCTTAAAGCAACAACTGCTGTTACTTGCTGTATGAACTACTGGGTCCAGCTGGGTCTTCCAGTCTAGGGCAGCCTGAGTGACCCCTCCAGGGCTGTCCTACATCTGTGGTCAGCTCATGGCCAGTGGCTCACTCATGCCTCTGTTGGTCAGGGGCTAGCTGACAGCTGACTGCATGACCTCTCACCTCCCAGCAGAGCCAGTGTGAACAGGGGTAAGCCCAGTGCACATATCTGTGCTGAAGCCACCTTTGCTGCTGTCTCCTTGAGCAAGACAAGTTCATGGCCAATTTAAGGGTCAGCATGGAGAAGGATTGCCCAAGGGAATGTTGGGGCACACTAGTCCTTGGAAAAAGACATCGTGGTGGGAAAGATAGAGGATCAGAGAAAGAGAAAAAGATCCTCTACAGAATCAATCAACACAGTGACCGTAGCAAAGGGCCTGAGCGGTCAGAGACCGTGGGGATGGGGCCATGGAGGGCAAGGCTCAGATCTGCTGCTCATAGGGTTGCCATACGGCACGGTTGACTGGGAAGCACATAAACAAACCAACCACGCAACAACGACATGGAGATGATGTCAAAATAGCCATTTTTTACAAACTGGGAGACAGCATGCGCGTGACCCACGAGAGGAAGCAGGGCTAAAGCCATAAACAGAACAGCCTGGTCACCAGGCTTCTGAGTGATGGGCCACTGACCCTGAGGCTCCAGCACAGGAACAGAGGAACATCCCACTAAGGATCTGTTTCTTTCCAGAACATTCTTCTGGAACAAACTTCTTCTGGAAGCTAGAACAAACTTAGATCCAGAACAGTCTTGGATCCAGAACCATCTCCAACCTAGAATAGCCTTTCATGACATTAACCTTGTTCAAGAGTTCAGGTCCAATCAGCTGTCTTGCAGAATGCTAATGCTATGGAGAAAAGATTGAGATTGTCAAGGATGTCATCTTACTTGGATCCACAATCAACACCCTTGGTACCAGCAGTCAGGAGACCAGGAGATGTATTGAACTGGCAAAGTCCGCAGTCAGGGGCCTCTCCAAATGTTATTTCTGAGGACTAAAGTGCGTCTGATTCAGGCCATGGTCTTCCAAGTCACCTGCTACGGATAAAAATGACAGAAGATGAATTGATGCCTTTGAGCAGTGGTGTTGGAGAAGAAGACTGAATATCCAGCAGGCTGCCAAAGGAAGAGGTATGTCTTAGAGAAAGCACAGCCAGAGTGCTGTCGTGTGCTCCCTGGAGACAAAGATACAAAGCTTTGTCTCTCAGATTTTGAGCATGTTGCTAGGAATGGTTATTTCTTGGAGAGTGACATCATGCTTGGAAAGGCGCAGGGTCAGCAAAAGAGAGAAAGACCCTCAGCGAGGTGGATTGATTCAGTGACTGCAGCAATGGGCTTAAAGGTGTCGGAGACGGTGAGGACGGCACAGGATAGGACAGGGTTCGTATCTGTTATTCATAGGGTCGCTGTGAGTCGTACTCAACTCGAGGGCACCCAACAACACAGTCATTTGGGGTCCGCCTCTGTTAGCTTATTTTTCTTCTGGTTATGGGCCATCTTCTTCTGCTTCTTCTTTAAACTACTAATCTTTAGTTAAATGCTAGCATAATGCGTTTTGTGTTGCTGGATGTTGAGTTTTCTACACTGATTTGATAGTAGTGGAATTTTACAGCTGTTTCTTCACAGGGAGATCCTTTTGAAGTTTTGCATTTTTGGTTGTTTTTTTTTTAATCTCCTCAGACTGATTTCTCAATTCAGAGAGCTCAGTTGGTTCTCTCTAAATTCTCCCTCTCCACAACAATTCCAGGCACCGCCTGGCTGGAATGAGCTGAGGCGGTGGGAAGGCCCACGTCAGTGGTTTCCCTTTTCTTAGGGGTCACAGATCTGCTCTGCCTGTTATCTACGGCCTGAAAAGAGCTGAGTTCAGACAGACATACATATAGACGTATGTACACTATATGGTCCATATTTATGTGGACCTTTTTCCTTAAACCAAGAACTCCTTCCTCCATGAGATGATTGATCACAAAGAAGTTCACTTTTAGTGGGAAAATCTGATAGACCCCGTGCTATGCATTGGACTGGGGAGCTCTCGTGGCCTGGTGGTAAGGAGCTGTGTTGCCAACCAGAAGGTACGTGATTTGAGTTCAGAAGCTGCTGTGCTGGAGAAAGACGGGGACTCTCCTCCCGTGTGAGACACTGCCTCTGAAGGTCTTCTTGGCGGTCAGCTATGCATCGGTTCTGATTCATTGGTACGCAACAACAGTGCATTGGCTCATGTCCTCCCCTCAAGTGTGTGCTGTTCTCTTAACCCCTGGAGTGGCTATCTGTGCGGTGCTATGTGTTGGGCTGCTAACCAAAAGGTCAGCAGGTCAAATCCACCAGCAGCTTCCTGGGAAGACAATGAGGCCATAACTTGCCATAGATTTACAGACTTCGAAACCACTGGAGAGTCACCGTGGTTTGTAATGGACCTGACAGAGACAGGTTTGTTCATTGTGGTTCTAAGCCCGTTCAGAAATTAGTTTCTTTACTATGTTAATGAGATAGTATTGATGTAGGGTGTGTTTTATGTCAATCTCTTTTGAAATATAAAAGAGATTAATCAACCAAGTGAGCAAGCAAAGAGAGGGAGATAGATGGCATGTCACGTGAAGACCATCAGGGGGTCAGGAAACAGAAGCTCAAAAGA